>NC_044032.1:525974069-526285689 GCF_901765095.1 Microcaecilia unicolor
AAAAAGGAAGGGGGGGAGTTAAGTGCATTGCCCAAAGTCAGAATGAGCAACAGTGGGATCTGAACTTGGCTCCTTTGGTTCTTAGCACTCTTCCACTATATCTTCCTCATATAACTTTATGTGAATTTTCAGCCAGGCTATGCCTCTAAACCTAATCTAGAAAACTGCTGGCTTAGCTTTAAAGGGGTAATTTTATAAAGCTTTTTTCCAACTTTAAATCATGCTTTGTATGCAGAAAAGGGCTCATAAAATTACATAGAGGCAAATGTACATAAAAAAAAAGTAGGTGCTCAAAGAGTGTGCTAACTTTTGCAAGATCTTCTTACAACCACTTCCAAGGGCATAGTTGCGTAGAATAGAGAGAGATGCATGACATATTATTTTATAAAATACTTGAATAAATGCATAGAGCATACACAACATTTAGGAACTGGTGTACATTTGTGCAAGTTAATTTGTGTATTATTGGACTGATTCTGGGTATCTATTTTATTTATTTATTGCATTTGTATCCCACATTTTCCCACCATATGGCAGGTTCAATGTGGCTTACATATTGCTAAAAAGACGGTTACAAAATTTAGATTTGTAGAAGTCTAGTATATAATACAGAAGTACAATAGACACTTAGGTTGATATATTAGCACATTGTGAGAGAGTTTAATATTATTGTTTTCCATTTCTGAACTTTTCGTGATGTATGGTGGTGTGGGATTAGGCAGATCCAGGGGGGAAAGACTTCTTGAAAAGTTGTGTTTTCAGGTTTTTTCTGAATTGTAGGTATTTGTTTGTGAGTTCAAGGTGTTTGGTTAGTGAGTTCTAAAGGAAAGGTTGGTGGCATGTGAAGATTTGTATTTTATACCTTTGCAATTGGGGTAGTGAAGGGTTAGGTAGGTTCTTGCTGTTCTCGTCACGTTTCTTAATGGTAGATCGATAAGTTCCTTATACTTGTGCAGGTCACAAATTTAAATATCAACCTTTGAGCATTGATCTGACCAGTGGTGTAGGAAGGGGGGGCAGTGGGGCGGTCTGCCCCGGGTGCACGCCGCTGGGGGGTGTCGGCGCCTCGCTGGTTCCTTGCTCTCTCTGCCCCGGAACAGGTTACTTCCTGTTCCGGGGCAGAGAGAGCAAGGAACCAGCGAGGCGCCGACACCCCCCAGCGGCGTGCACTCGGCGGATTGGCTCTCCCGCCGCCCCTCACCGCCTTCCAGGTATGTTCTCGCGGGGGGGGGGGGGGGTTGCGCTACAGAGGGGGAGGGTGTATCGCGACACCACTGGATCGGACAATGTTCAAGAGTTGAAAAAAAAATTGAAACAACTCAAAACTGCAGGAATGCTAGAACTCCAAGGATATTTTCCCTGTTTGTTTGGGGGGGTTTTTCTCATAGAAGATTCTTGGAAATTCCTGAATCCTTTTCTTTGCTAGACAGAAAATCATCCAACACCTGGCTGCTGTCTCTTACTTACAGACAAACCAATGTGTCCCATTGGATATCTGGCAACCAGCCCTTGCTGAATAACTGAGTCCTCCAGGAACACCTATAACCTCTAAAAGCAAGGAATAGGTCTTCCATTTCCCTTTCAAGAGCCTTGGAGTATATTCCCATGGTTGTCTTCCTTGCTGTTTGGAGCTTAGTTGAACTGCAACATTTTGTCCTCTTCCTTAATTCCTGGAGTGACCTTTATGATTCTGTTTCCTGACCCCCCCCCCCCCCCCCAACATACACAGGGATCTGTTTACTAAGCTGCAGTAGTGGTGGGGATCATTTTTTTGCTGCACACTGCAGCCCTTTTTACTGCAGTAGGTTAAAAGACTGCAAAATACATGGTCATGTGGTAAAATTGCTCTTACAGTGTGGCCATGTGGGGAGGAGGCACTTACCCGCCACCCATCAGTGGCAGTAAGGGCACCCACACTAATCCAGTGGTAACCAGGTAGTGTGTGGCACTGCATGATTACCACCAGGTACCTACTGCGTTAAAAAACTGGGCCCTATTTTCCCTAGCGTGGAAAATGGCGCATGCTAAGGCTGAAACTACTGCCAGCACCGGTGCTGGGCCATCAGTAGCTCCAAATTTGGGCTTACCGTCTCTTAGTAAAAGGGCTCCACACACACTTAGGAATGATCTGCTACTTCACTGAAACTCTGAAAGTTTCCCTTTTTCATATATAGACTTAGGCATTCTCTTTAATAGAAGGCTCTAGGCATCTAAGCAGAGTGATTTTCCCAAGTCCGTTTTGTTTGTGTACCAGTGTTACACTGCTACACATGTAAACTTACCCACAGGGCAGAAAGGCATTCCTAGATGCAGGGCAAGCATTGCCATACTGGGATAGACCTAAGGTCCATCAAGCCCAGCATCCTGTTTCCAACAGTGGCTAATCCAGGTTACAAGTACCTGGCAAGATCCCAAAACAGTATTACATTTTATGCTGCTTATCCTAGAAATACTGTCAGTAACCAACAGCTAGAACTCTACTATTGCTATTTACACTCACAAATTACACAAGAGTAGAGCTTTAGTACAGAGAAAGGACTGCTGCCCTCGACACGTGCCACTGTGGGGGGAGTCTTATGTTTAACTTAGTCTTCTTTTAACTTAAGGAGAAGTCTCATATATCTTATGCAGCTGATTTCACTCCACCTCACGGTGAATCTTAACGCTGCTACAATACTAATCATCGACTCTCCTTCCTCCTCCCACCTATATTAATAGTGCACGACTTTATTTAATAATTTAAATGCCTACGGGAACAGATTCATCAAAATCTTATTAATATCTATGGCTGCGCTTTACTTATCTGTGTCGGTTAAAAGAAGAATAAGTTAAACATAAGACTCCCCCCACAGTGGCACGTGCCGACAGCAGCAGTCCTTTCTCTGTACTAAAGCTCTACTCTTGTATAATTTGTGAGTATCCTAGAAATAAGCAGTGGATTCCCCCCCCCCCCCCCAAGTGGAGGAGTAACCTAGTGGTTACTGCAGCAGGCTTTGATCCTGGGGAGCTGGGTTTGATTCCCACTGCAGCTCCTTGTGACACTGTGTAAGTTGCTTAACCCTCCATTGACCCCCAGGTACAAAATAACTCCCTCCATGTACTATATAAACTGCTTTGAATGTAGTTGCAAAAACCACAGAAAGGCAGCATATCAACTCCCCTCCCCACCTTAACAAAGGCTTATAGACCTTTCCTTTTGGAAGTTATCCAAACCTTTTTTATACCTCACTAATCTAACTGCTTTTACTACATTCTCTGGCAACAAATTCCAGAGTTACCTGTTGAGTGAAGAAATATTTTCTCAGATTTGTTTTGAATTTTCTACTTTGTAGTTTCATTGCTTGCCCCCAGTCCTAGTATTTTTCGAAAGAGTAAACAAGCGATTCAAGTCTACCCATTCCACCCCACTCATTATTTTATAGACCTCTATCATATCTCCCTCAGCCATAGGAGCCAACTGTGTGGGTGCTGTGGGTGCTTGAGCACCCCCAATATTGAGATAATTCCTTATATGTGTCCAGGGCGGGGTTATTTCCACTGGGCTTAGCACCCCCAATAATTTTGAAAAGTTGGCTCCTATGCCCTCAGCTGTCTTTTCTCAAAGCAGAGGAGAAAAGACAGCTTTGTTCTTGAATTAATTTCAAATTTAAATATTAATGTATGCCTTTTTTTCACTTTGAACACTGGGATAAGTAGATAAGTAAAAGGTGCCCACTGCTACTTCACCGATAGCAATAATACATTTTTTTTTGCCAGGAAGAAAACAAACCTATTGTTTTGAAATGTATGACTTGAAACCTTTCAGAGTGAGTTGTTCTTATTTATGTTCTATCTTGCATATTTCTAAAGTTCATTGAAAGGCAATTTGTACTATTTGCAATTTTTAAGTGCCTAAGCTGTACTATGACAAACCATCTGGTAATGTACATATATAGATTACAGCTTGGGCATTAAGCCTAGACTATAAATACACTCAATGGATTTACTGACAGTTTTCTTTTATCTCCTAAAAGGTAAAAAGAAAGTGGTTATTTTAACATATTAGATCTTAAACCATGCTGGATGTTGCTAGCCGAAACAAAAATTAGAAACAGAATGGGGGAAATCAGAAAGCCAGAGAAAGAGTCTTTGTTTTTGGAACATTTCAGGTTTAGTGATTCTGCTGACATGCATACTACCTGTACTTTTGAGTTATTCAAAGACCTGTGAAAACCTACTTATATCAGGCTATTTATTAATCTAAGCAATGGTTTTCCATGTTACATTTTTTATAGTGTATCTACATCAGACTTTGGATTTTTGCACTAAATCTGAATAGGAAATATACCCATTTTCAATAAAAGAAAAATGTATTTTTTTTCAGAAATACTGTTTCGAATAAGGTTTTGTGCTTTGTGCATTTATCTTTTTAGGATATAAAAAAACAAGCTAAAAACACACATAATTAAGCCAGTGGGATGGAGGAGGGGCTAGCATTTTTAGCAGATTGGTCCCCCAGACATCCCAGAAGAGCAATGGGGTACCCTATGGGACACTGCTGTGGATGTCATATAAATGCTCCCAGGTACCCATCTCACCATTGCTACCTTATCTTGTCTGCTGAGCCCTCCAAAACCCACTACCCCCAACTATACACCACTACGGTAGCCCTTATGGGTGAATGGGACACCTATATGTGAGTACAGTTGATTTCTGGTGAGTTTTGGAGGGCTCATAGTTTTCTCCACAAGTATAACAGGTAGGAGGAGGTATGGGCCTGGGTCCATCTATCTACAGTGCACCACTGGGGGAGTAAGGGAGATGTCATCTCTGCATCCCCTCAGTGGTTATCTAGTCAATTAAGGCACCTTTTTGTGTCTTATTTGTTATAAAAACAGGTGTAGACCAAAACATTGAAGTTTTTGCTCTAGACATTTTGATTTTGTTCCATTATGCCTGTAAAATGTGCAAGTGTTAGGCATACCCTAATCCTTCCTTCAAAACACCCATGACATGCCCCTTTGTGCTTTGGGCATACTGTAGATGAAATGCATAGATAGACATCTGCAGAACAGGTTTTGAAAATACCAATTTGGACATTTTGAGAAGAAATCCATCCAAATGTTGTTTTATGACAATTGTTGGATGTTTTTCTATTTTGAAAATGAGCCCCACAAAATATATTTTGAAAGTGTCAATTCATGCTATTGACGTAATTATGCTATTGTATAAGTGTATTGGAAACTTTGGAAAATCTTTATATGAGTATACATTTAAGACTAATAAACTTTCCCAAGATGAGATTTTTGTCTCCAAAGGAACTATGGTTGATATATCTAAATGACAATTAGAAGATGGTAAAAACCTGAGAAAATGGTTCTTAGATTATCCTATTTGCCATCTGGGATGAAAAATGAGCAACCTGAAGAAGGTAGAGTGGATTCTGTAGTATTTGCAGACAGTTTGGATATTTTTGCTTTACTAGAATCTTCTGTATATATTCTCTCTCCTACAGCTATGTTGGTAGTAGTTCTGGCTGTTAAAGCTGATAAATATTTGATCTTAAAAAAACTACTTCAAATTTAAGAATATTTATTTTTGTGGGCAGAAGGTACTGTAACTATGTTCAGAGATGTTGCCAAACGTATGCAATTGCAGAGGAAAGCTTTTTTTTTGTTTGTTTACAATTTAAGTCTTGGGTGTTTTGCTCAGAGTTCAAATAAAGGCAAGTCTATAACTAAGCATGGGGTGATGTGCGCCTTTGTGTATATAAGTTCACAGAGAAGCAGCACTTATGAGTGTAAGTATATAACATGCTATTCTATAAGGGAGTGCATAAGTGCTTCAGGGGCCCTTTTACTAAACTGTGTTAGGCACTAACATGTGCCTAACGCAGCCTAACATGGAGTACCATGAGACGTGGAGGGGCATAATCGAACGGGAACGCCTATCTCCATGGGCGTTTATCTCCAAGAACGGGTCTGTGAAGGGGTGGGCTGAACTGAATTTTCGAAAAAATGGACGTTTTTGAGCTGGGCGTTTGTTTTTTTTTAGCGATAATGGAAACTAAAAATGCCCAGCTCAAAAATGTCCTAATCCGAGCCATTTGGTCATGGGAGGGGCCAGGATTGGTAGTACACTGGCCCCCCTGATATGCCAGGACACCAACTGGGCATCCTAGGTCAGTGCGGTGGACTTCAGAAAAAGCTCCTACATGCATAGCTCCCTTACCACGGGTGCTGAGCTCCCAACTCCCCTCCCCCAAAACCCACTACCCATAAATATACAACACTACCACAGCTCTTAGGGGTAAAGGGGGCACCTACATGTGGGTACAGTGGGTTTTGGAGGCCTCCCATTTACCAGCACAAGTGTTATAGGTGGGGGGGGGATGGGCCTGGGGCCACCTGGCTGAAGTGCACTGCGGTACCCACTAAAAGTGCTCCAGGGACCTGCATTCACGCAGGCCTCTAGGACTGGTTGCTGCTATATAACATTGGCACACCAGTTGACACCTGAAGACTAATCTCTCCGAAAACGTCCTTTATTGGAATAACCGCCTTTACTCACAGCTAACTGCAGATCAGAGGTTGTGCCCCACTGGCAATGAGTCTCCCTGGTACTGAGATGAGCAGTAGGTCCGAGCTGGCAGAATGCTGTACAATACCCTCTTTCAGCCATATTCAAGGGAAGAACTAAGTTGTCTAATGTGACTAACACAGGAAAGGGAACTAAAACTGGCTTACAAAAATGGCCACTACTGCATGGACTAAAACATGAAACACAACAGGGCACACTCTGACCCAGTAGGCAGGGGGAAAAGCACCATGGGAGAAGAGCCTACCAACTACCAATATCGTGAGACTGTAACACAAGCTAATGAAATCACGGAGCCCAATACCCTACACCCACCAAAATGCAATGCTGATGTGACCCTGTAGTGCACCTGAGAGCCACATCTGACCCAGGGAAAGGCTGTGACAGGATCAAACACATTCTGCTGTCATGGAGGTGGGTACGGCATTTGAGGCTGGCATAAAGGCTGGAAATAAAATGTTTGTAAAGTGGGGTTTTTTTGGTGGGAGGGAGTTAGTGATCACTGGGGGAGTCTGGGGAGGTCATCCCCGATTCCCTCCAGTGGTCGTCTGGGCAGTTGGAGCACTTTTTTGGGACTTGTTCGTGAAAAAAAAGGGTCCAAAAAAAGTGACCCAAAATCGCGGTAAAAACGCCTTTTTTTTCGATTATCAGCTAAAGACGCCCATCTCTCCTCGGCTGATAACCATGCCCCAGTTCCGCCTCCACCATGCCTCCGACACCCCAGTTGTGCAGTTGGAAACGCCCAAAATCGGCTTTCGATTATATCGATTTGGGCGCCTTTGCGAGACAAACATCTATCTCCCGATTTAGGTCGCACTATAGGCGTTTTTCTCTTTCGAAAATAAGCTGGATACTCAGGCATCCTGTGGTAACAGCCAAATGTGTCCACACTAACCATGTGCTTAAAATTATGTTTTGAAGGGATGTGTTAGGGGTGGAGAGTGAGCATTCCTATGCTAAATAATTAGCAAATCTACATTAACATGCACTAACTTGTTAGCACAGAAATACCGCATGAGCCCTCACCACCTACAAAATGGATCACAGTAAGTGCTCACATAGTAATTTTCATTTTTAATGGCCACATGCTAATGGCAACGTTCATTCTATTCTGTTCTATTCATTGATCTTATATACCACGTCTACCCTTAAAAAAGGCCCTGAAGTGGTTTACAGCAAATTACAAAGGAATACAATTAATAAAAACAAAAAAGAAATAAAGAATAGAAATAGTAAATTGGCTTCAATTATCAATGAAAAAATATATCTTTAAGCATTTTCTAAAAGTAAAATACGAAACAGCCGATCTAATGGCCTCAGGAAGAGCATTCTAAATAGATACTGCCTTAAAAGAAAAGGACCGTTCAAGCATCTTTTTTTGAACAAAACCTTTAAAAGAAGGGCACATGAGCTTAAAAATCCTTGAATGTTTGGCAGAAAACTCCCCCTTAGGAAAGGAAACTAAACTCATAAGCTCTTCTGGAATGTCGTCTTGAAAAATGTTAAACACAAAACAGGAAACTTTGAAATCTATTCTCCTATTCACTAGAAGCCAATGTAATTCTCTCAAAAGTGGTGATACATGATCTGATTTAGTCCCCCTCTCTCCCTTCCCTTTTTCTTTTCTCCCCTCCCCTGTTCTTTACTGCCTGTCCTGTTGTTATAATGGAGTTCTTTTCTGTCTTTGGCTTTCCTGTAATTGATTATTAATACTGTAAACCACTATGATGATATTTTTCCTTAGCAATATATTAAATAAATGTACCACAAACCTGAATCTGACATTTCAATTTCTTAAATTTCAAATGAGCAGCCAATTTCTGAACTAGCTACAACCTTCTTTGCAAACCCAAAGAAACGCCAACATACAATGAGTTATAGTAATCCAAGTAAGACAGTATAAAATAGTGTGTTAACATCACAACATGATGTTATTCAAAAAGTTCTTGTAGGGATCTCAATTACCTAAGTTTTAAAAAAAAGCTTGTTTGTACTGCACTATTTTTGAAAGGTAAGGAGGGAGTCCAGGACTACTCCTAAAACCTTCAACAAACCCTCAAAAAGGAAGAAAAACGTTTCCCTAAAGTGAGATAGAAGATGGAAAAGATGAAATTTGTGTTCCAAATCATAAAAGCCTGGTCTTGGAAGAATTAAGCTTCAACTGAAATCTGTCTTCCCACAGTTGAATCTTAGAAATACAAGAAATAATGTTAGAGAGACTGGCAAATATATCCTGATTCACTTCCTGAAGAATAAGTACATCATTAGCAAATGAGAACAGATATTAACCCTTATCCAGTGCTACAGAGCTCAAGGAAATCATAAAGATTTTGAGTCACTTCAGACAATGATGACTCTTGGGGGAAACCACATTAAGGAAAAACCGAAAGTGTGAAAGGTTGCCACATACTTTGTCATAGTTCCCTCTATCCTCAGCCCTGTCAATAAGGCCAACAATATGTCTTGGTCTACCATGTCAAAGGCCACTGACAGATCAAACTGTATAAGCACTGTCATTCCTCCCTTACTAAGAATATGCCATAGTTAATGCCAAAAGCAAAGATTCAGTACTGTAAAATGGCTGAAAGCCATATTGATTAGACTGTAAGATAGAAAATTTCTCAATATTGGCCATTAACTGTTTTGAAACTACAGATTCCATGAGTTTTGTAAGTTGGCCTATAATTTGACAGCAAACTACAATCTAAAAATGTAGATTTAATAAGCGGTGTAAGAATTATTTTATCCATAGGAGGAAATAAAAAGCACATTTTAAGCAATGATTTATAAAGATGGAAAGCACAAGCTTGCAGTGGAACAGATTGACTTGAAACCAGAGACTTGAGAAGAGTGTTAATTTTATCAGAAAAATAATTTGCCATGGTCTCAAAATCAGAGAAAACAGTCTTTAAGGAAGACTGTGGAAGAGAGATTAAATTATTCCAAAGCTTAAAAAGAGATTTCTGATTATCCTGTTTAGAACCAATTATTTTTGCATAATATTGTCTACTAGCCCTAAGGAGTTCTAAATTATAACGCTGAATCTTACTCTTCCAAAGGGATTTAGGGGAGTATTCATCAAGCAATATTAGGGCCTTAAGTTGCATAAATTGAGCTTTAACATGACTTAAAAGGCCCTAACACTGCCTGACCCCAAATACTGCAGTGCTATTTATAGCGCCGCGTGTTAGATAGCAATGAGATGAAAAATATGCAAATGCATGTTTTCCATTTCATTACTATGCAAATACCCTAATGCCTACCCCTTAGAGCATACCTTTTAACTGTTTTCATTGGTGGTCCAGGGGGGTTCCTGGTGAGTCCAGGGGGGTCTAGTGGATTCTAGGAGGGTGTCATTCAGTGGGGCCTGATGGATTCAGGGGGTCTGATGTCCAGCCTCTTCAGGCAGAAGCAATGCCCAATCGTTCCTACCCACTCCAGACATCCATCACATGACTACCGCTAGGAGTCATATTTTCATATTTGTCCTTATAGGAAAATATAACTCCTAGCGGTAGTTGTGCCATTTGAGGGAGGCATCTAGAGTGGGCAGGAGTGGGAGGTGGGAAAGCCTGGGAGGACCTTTGCAATGGGGGGATCACCTCAGGGGGGGGGGGGGGTGACCCAGACCTGCAGCCTGGGAGCATCAGGCCACGGCTTGGTGTTCTGATACTCCAAGTTACTGGAAATAACGCTGCTTGTGAGATGGGGATCAAGGTGCAGAAAAGTATGCAAAATAAGACCAAGAATATTATAATGCCTCTGTATCACTCCATGGTGCGACCTCACCTTGAGTAATAGATTGACATATCTCAAAAAATATATAGTGGAATTGGAAAAGATTCAAAGAAGAGCATCCAAAATGATAAAGGGAATGGAAAGGCTAAGAAGGATAGGACTCTTCAGCTTGGAAAAGACAGCTGAGGGATGCTATGACTGAAGTCTACAAAATCCTGAGTGGTGTAGAATCAATTTTTCACTCTTTCAAAAAGTACAAAGACTAGGGGACACTCAAAATTACATGAAAATACTTTTAAAACAAATAGGAGGAAATATTTTTTTTCACACAATGAATAGTTAAACTCTGGAACTCACTGCCAGAGGATGTGGTAAAAGTGGTTAACATATCTGGGTTTAAAAAAGGCTTGGACAAGTTCATGGAGGAAAAGTCCATAGTCTGCTATTGAGATAGTCATAGGGGAAGCCACTGCTTGCCCTGGGTTTGGTATCATAGAATGCTGTTGCTATTTTGTTTCTGCCAGGTACTTGTGACCTGGATTGGCCACTGCTGGAAGCAGGATACTGAGCTAGATGGATCATTGTTCTGACCCAGTATAGCAATTCTTATGTTCTTACTTTTGCTGCACCTTGATGAATCCCCTCCTTAGCGGAGAGCTTAGATTTCCTCCAGGTTTGTTCTAATCTTCTTCATTCTTGTTAAAGTGTACAAAGCTCTAAAGAATACCAGGGTGATCTACATGTACTAGCAAACAGATCTGACAGAAAGAGGAGCTATATCATCCAAAGTTTTAGTAGCATTTAAATTTCAGGCATCTAGTAGGTTCTAGCTGGAAGAGTAGGTGGCAAAGAATCCCAAAATTGAGTATTATCAAACTTCTTCCTAGAGGACATCAAAGAAGGTTTTGGATTATAATACAATCTAGATACAAAAGAGAAGAGTAAAGTCTCCTATAAAATGGTCCAACCAGACTATTGGACTCCATTTCAGACTGAAAATATGAATAGTGTACTTAGTAGAATCTAGGTATGCAATGACATCAAATGAATAAATTGGGAAGGAGTCAGCTGTTTTGGTACATGTGGGTTCCAATGACATAGGAAAATGTGGGAGAAAGGTTCTGGAAGCCAAATTTAGGTTCTTATGTACAAAGCTCAAATCCAGAACCTCTAGGGTAGCATTTTCTGAAATGCTACCCGTTCCACGCGCAGGGCCCAAGATAAGGCTGAGCTCTGGAGTCTCAATGCGTGGATGAGACGATGGTGCAGGGAGGAGGGTTTTAGATTTGTTAGGAACTGGGCAACATTCTGGGGAAGGGGGGGACCTATTCTGAAAGAATGGGCTCCACCTTAACCAGGGTGGGACCAGGCTGCTGGCACCGGCATTTAAAAAGGAGATAGAGCAGTTTTTAAACTAGAAACGGGGGGAAGGCCGACAGTCACTCAAAAGCACATGGTTCAGGATAAGGTATCTTTCAAAGATATCACCACAACAGGGAAGATGAGGTATCCTTATAGTGAGGTTGCAAAAGAGACCATAGTAGATCAGGTGTCCTAAAATAAAAATCAGACAAAAGATTGAAAATTATTACTGCCAACTACTGAGCATGAAGTAAATAGGAACAACAAACATAGTTTGAAATGTCTATATTCGAATGCCAGGAGCCTAAGAAATAAGATGGGATGGTTAGAATATATTGCACTAAATGAAAAATTAGATATAATTGGCATCTCCGAGACCTGGTGGAAGGAGGATAACCAGTGGGACACTGTCATAAGTACATAAGTAATGCCACACTGGGAAAAGACCAAGGGTCCATCGAGCCCAGCATCCTGTCCACGACAGCGGCCAATTCAGGCCAAGGGCACCTGGCAAGCTTCCCAAATGTACAAACATTCTATACATGTTATTCCCGGAATTGTGGATTTTTCCCAAGTCCATTTAGTAGTGGTTTATGGACTTGTCCTTTAGGAAACCGTCTAACCCCTTTTAAACTCTGCTAAGCTAACCGCCTTCACCACGTTCTCCGGCAACGAATTCCAGAGTTTAATTACGCGTTGGGTGAAGAAAACCTTTTTCCGATTTGTTTTAAATTTACTACACTGTAGTTTCATCGCATGCCCCCTAGTCCTAGTATTTTTGGAAAGCGTGAACAGACGCTTCACATCCACCTGTTCCACTCCACTCATTATTTTATATACCTCTATCATGTCTCCCCTCAGCCGTCTCTTCTCCAATCTGAAAAACCCTAGCCTCCTTAGTCTTTATTCATTTTAGTCGTCCTTCGCTGCACCTTTTCCAATTTCACTATATCTTTCTTGAGATGTGGCAACCAGAATTAAACACAATACTCAAGGTGCGGTCGCACCATAGAGCGATATAACGGCATTATAACATCCTCACACTTGTTTTCCATACCTTTCCTAATAATGCCCAACATTCTATTTGCTTTCCGAGCCACAGCAGCACACTGAGCAGAAGGTTTCAGTGTATTATCGACGACGACACCCAGATCCCTTTCTTGGTCCATAACTCCTAACGTGGAACCTTGCATGACGTAGCTATAATTCGGGTTCTTTTTTCCCACATGCATCACCTTGCACTTGCTCACATTAAACATCATCTGCCATTTAGCCGCCCAGTCTCCCAGTCTCGTAAGGTCCTTCTTTCACAATCCTGTCTCGAGTTAACGACTTTGAATAACTTTGTGTCATCAGCAAATTTAATTACCTCGCTAGTTACTCCCATCTCTAAATCATTTATAAATATATTAAAAAGCAGCGGTCCTAGCACAGACCTCTGAGGAACCCCACTAACTACCCTTCTCCATTGTGAATACTGCCCATTTAACCCCACTCTCTGTTTCCTATCCTTCAACCAGTTTTTAATCCACAATAGGACTTTTCCTCCTATCCCATGACTCTCCAATTTCCTCTGGAGTCTTTCATGAGGTACCTTGTCAAACACCTTTTGAAAATCCAGATACACAATATCAACCGGCTCCCCTTTGTCCACATGTTTGTTTACTCCTTCAAAGAATTGAAGTAAATTGGTCAGGCAAGATTTCCCCACTCAAAAGCTGTTTCTTTGAAGGAGTGAACAAACATGTGGATAAAGGTGAGTCAGTTGATATTGTGTATCTGGATTTTCAGAAGGCGTTTGACAAAGTACCTCATGAAAGACTCCAGAGGAAATTGTCCTTCCAACTATCGCCCCATCTCCCTCCTCCCTTTCCTATCCAAGATACTTGAACGTTCTGTTCACCGCCGTTGCCTTGACTTTCTTTCATCTTAAGCTATTCTTGATCCACTTCAATCTGGCTTTCGCCCCCTTCATTCAACTGAAACAGCGCTTGCTAAAGTCTCCAATGATCTGTTCCTGGCCAGATCCAAAGGTCTCTATTCTATCCTTGTCCTTCTCGATCTGTCTTCTGCTTTTGACACTGTTGATCACAGCCTACTCCTTGATACGCTGTCCTCACTTGGATTTCAGGGCTCTGTTCTTTCCTGGTATTCTTCTTATCTCTCCCAGCGTACCTTACAAGGGCGGCCTCCAAGACTTCAGCAGAAGTCTCGCGAGGCCGCCTCTGGAAGTCTCGGCGGCCATTTTTAAAGCGCGAACCGGCAGCGGGGGAGAGTCAGCGCTGGCAGCGGGCAGACAAGACTGCCTGCCCCAAAGAATTCGAAGGACAAGGCAGGGTGACTCAGAGTCAGGTTGGTGAGGGACCGGATCCGGAGGGAGGGAGGGTGGGAAGAGAGCCAGCTCGCGCTTTTTAACAACTGGCTCGCAAGTTAGAAGAAAATTTAACAACCGGCTCTTGCGAGCTGGTACGAGCTGGCTCCAGCACACCACTGCATATATATAATAGTTTAAAAATAAATCGACTGATCTTTAGACCAAGATACAGGAACACTATAAAGAAGTAGAATACCTAATGGCATTGGTATACATACAAAAAAAATACAAATAAAAAAACATCAACAACAACAACAAAACCTCCAGAAAATCAACCATTTTACAGCTGCAGTAGAAATGGCCTTAGCACTTGGGAAAAACCTGTGTAAGGAGTACGCTAAGGCCACTTTTTTACCACAGCTTAGTAAAAGGACCTTTTAGTGTGTAACTGTATGGAGGTGTAAATGTGCACAGTACATGGGCAGAATATAGGTATTTCTCCCACCTGTGTGTGTAACTTACAAAATGCTGCATGGTACATGCATTGAATGTTGCACCTAAGTGAACCCATTTATGCCTGCCATTGAGCTTGCATCAGTATGCACACCTAACTTTAGAAACACAAATGCAAATTTATATTAGTATTCAATAATGAAATTTGAGTGCTCAGTGTGTCACTATTGGGGTAAATATTCAGCCAGCAGTGGCATTATTTCTGGATATTCAATGATGGGCCATATCCGGGCTTTGCATTAACTATCCGGTTTATATAGTGCCGGCTCACACATAGCTAGTTAAGTCCATATTCAGAACTTAACCAGCCATGGGTTGCCACATAAAGATAGGACTGTGTTTTATGCGGTCCCATTTATGCATTTACCCTGGCCAGTTAAGTGCTGACTCTGTCCCCGGGACATTCCCAAAATATCCGATTTTCACTTAGACTCTAACTCCCAGATTCTACAGTATATACTGTGACTAGATTTCCATGTGGAAATCCAGATGGATTCTATAACAATTTGCATAACTTAATTGGCTCTACAAGCTAATCAGTGTTATTAACAGCACTTAACAAGCAATAATAAGCACTAATTGGCATTAATCAGAATTTACGCACACAAATCCCAAAGCGTATTATGTAACGCAGTGTGCCTAAATTTTAATGCATGCAAGCAAAAAGGGGTGTGGTTAAAGGTGGGGAAATGGGTGTTTTGTGGCCATTCCAAAATTTAAATGCGTTGTTATAGAATATGACCCAGTGCATGTAAATCATCTATGGCGAAGCCCCAGGATACATGACAGACCTCATAGACCTACAAACCAGAAACACATCGGATCAACATGAACATAGCTAAATCTCCACTATCCAAGCTGCAAAGGACTCAAATACAAATCAACTTATGCATCCAGTTTTTCCTACATAAGCACACAACTGTGGAACGTATTACCAAACGCTGTGAAAACAACGTATGACCACCCAAACTTCTGGAAATCACTAAATTCCAAATCCAAAAATATACAATTTTCTCAGGAAAATCTGATTCATGAATAATACAATTATAAATGCAGGCACATTAATTACATTCTAATCAGTGGATATCTTGATTCAAATGCTTGGGAACAAGATTGCTTAAAGAAAAAATCACCGCTGTCAATAATAATAATAGTTATTTAAGTCATTTATATCCCACATTATCCCAAATAGGTTCAGGTTAAATGTGGCTATCAGGAAAGAATTACTACAGTACATAAGTACATAAGTACTTAATTATTGCCATACTGGGAAAGACCAAAGGTCCATCAAGCCCAGCATCTTGTTTCCAACAGTGGCCAATCCAGATCACAAATACCTGGCAAGATCCCAAAAAAGTACAAAACATTTTATACTGCTTATCCCAGAAATAGTGGATTTTCCCCAAGTCCATTTAATAATGGTCTATGGACTTTTCCTTTAGGAAGCCGTCCAAATCTTTTTTAAACTCTGCTAAGCTAACTGCCTTTACCACAATTTCTGGCAACGAATTCCAGAGTTTAATTACACGTTGAGTGAAGAAAAATTTTCTCTGATTCGTTTTAAATTTACTACATTGTAGCTTCATCGCATGCCCCCTAATCCTAGTATTTTTGGAAAGCGTGAACAGACGCTTCACATCTACCCGTTCAACTCCACTCATTATTTTATAGACCTCTATCATATCTCCCCTCAGCCACCTTTTCTCCAAGCTGAAGAGCCCTAGCCGCTTTTAGCCTTTCCTCATAGGGAAGTTGTCCCATCCCCTTTATCATTTTCGTCGCCCTTCTCTGCACCTTTTCTAATTCCACTATCCGCCTTATAATCGAAAGAGAAAGATGCACATATTGCGACCCAAATCGGGAGATGGGCATCAGTTTCCTGTGGGCGCCCAAATCGGTATAATCGAAACCCGATTTTTCGCGTCCTCAATTGCAGTCCATCACAGAGATGAACAAAGATCGCTGGGGCGTGTCGGAAGCGTGGCGAAGGCTGGACTGGGGCGTGGTTATTGGCCGAGGAGAGATGGGCATCTTTAGCTGATAATCGAAACAAGAAAGGCGTTTTTGACGAGAATTTGGTCCGCTTTATTTAGACCCTTTTTTTTTAGGTCCAAGTCCAAATATGTGCCCCAACTGACCAGATGACCACCGGAGGGAATCGGGGATGACCTCCCCTGACTCCCTCAGTGGTCACTAACCCCCTCCCACAAAAAAAAAAAACACTTTACAAACTTTTTTTTGCCAGCCTGTATGCCAGCCTCAAATGCCGTACCCACCTCCATGACAGCAGAATGTGTTCTATCCTCTGACAGCCTTTCTCTGGTTCTGATGTGGTCTCGGGTGAGTGTGACACCTTTTCTGTTAAGGGCACTGCAGAGTCACATCAGCAATGCATTGTGGTGGGTGCAGGGTATTGGGCTCCGTGATTCCACTAGCTTGTGTTAAATGCTCACGATGTTGGTAGTTGGTAGGCTCTACTCCCATGGTGCTTTTCCCTCTGCTTACTGGGTCAGAGTGTGCCCTGTGTTGTTTCCGGTAGTCCATGAGGTAGTGACCATTTGTGTAAGACACTTTTAGATCCCTTTCAGCATTGCATTGTGGTGGGTGTAGGGCATTGGGCTCCGTGATTTCATTAGCTTGTGTTACAGTCTCACGATGTTGGTAGTTGGCAGGCTCGTCTCCCATGGTGCTTTCCCCCCTGCCTACTGGGTCAGAGTGTCAACTGCTGTGCCAAGGTTATACAGCAGCAACAAGTCCTGTCCCTGGAGCACTTTTAGTGGGTACTGCAGTGCACTTCAGGCAGGCAGACCCAGGTCCATCCCTCCCCCCCCACCCATAACACTTGTGGTGGTAAATGGGAGGCCTCTAAAACCCACTGTACCACTTCACCCCTAAGAGCTATGGTAGTGTTGTACATTTGTCCCTCCCACGACCAAATGGCTTGGATTGGGACGTTTCTGAGCTGGGCGTTTTTAGTTTCCATTATTGCAAAAAAAAAAAAAAAAGGCCCATCGCAGAAGGGACCAAATCCATGGCATTTGGGCTGTCCAAATCGTATTTTCGAAACGAAAGATGGACGCCCATCTTTTTCGATAATACAGTCTGTCCCGCCTCTTCACATACCTGTTTTCGGACATAGACGCCCATGGAGATGGGCGTTCGTGTTCGATTATGCCCCTCCACATCTTTTTTGAGATACGGTGACCAGAATTGAACACAATATTCGAGGTTCGGTCGCACCATGGAGCAATACAAAGGCGTTATAACATCCTCATTTTTGTTTTCCATTCCTTTCCTAATAATACCTATCATTCTATTTGCTTTCTTAGCCGCAGCAGCACACTGAGCAGAAGGTTTCAACGTATCATCAACGACGACACCTAGATCCCTTTCTTGGTCCATGACTCCTAACGTGGAACCTTACATGACGTAGCTATAATCCGGGTTCCTCTTTCCCACATGCATCACTTTGCACTTGCTCACATTAAACATCATCTGCCATTTAGATGCCCAGTCTCCCAGTCTCGTAAGGTCCTCTTGTAATTTTTCACATTCCTTCTGCAATTTAACTATGCTGAATACCTTTGTGTCATCAGCAAATTTAATTACCTCACTAGTTACTCCCATCTCTCGATCATTTATAAATATGATAAAAAGCAGAGGTCCCAGCACAGACCCCTGGGGAACCCCACTAATTACCCTTCTCCATTGAGAATACTGACCATTTAACCCTACTCTCTGTTTTCTTTTAATCAGTTTTTAATCCACAAGAGAACACTACCTGCTATCCCATGACTCTCCAATTTCCTCTGGAGTCTTTCATGAGGTACTTTGTCAAACTCCTGAAAATCCAGATACACAATATCAACCGGCTCACCTTTATCCACATGTTTGTTCACCCCTTCAAAGAAATGTAGTAGATTGGTAGATTGGGGAGTAATGTGAGAATATACAAGAAATAGACATTCCAAAAAACAAATTGTCTCTGTACAGTAACCAAAACAAGATTCCTACATGCTCAGGAACTAACACACACTAGTGGAGGTGAGGGATTGATCAACTAGAAATGCCTTCAGTAACTTACGAAATAATAATCAGTAACATATCTCAATGCATTTGGCAAAGGTTTATACTATACTATACATTGCTTTTAGTCCACAAATACATAATCAGTTTGATGTGGATTACATAAAGATAAATAATGGACCACAACTGTGTAGGGAAATATATATTATAACCTGAAAATAAATCAATTGGCTCAGAAAATCTTCTGAAATAGCCAAGATTCTAAAGTTTTATGAAATGACAAAATTAGAATTACTACAAATTTCTAAAGGCAACACCTTCCATAGTACAGGAGCTTGATAGTACAAAGAAGAATTAAATATAGATTTATATTTAAGATGTCTAATAGATGGAGAATGCTTCAACATCAAATTGCATATATTATATGAAGACTTGAAATACACTAGCTCAGTCAACAAGATAAGAATGCTAACCCATTCAGTATCTTATGAACTAAAGTACAGAGCTTAAACTGAAGCCTCAACTAGAAGCCGGCGTAGCTTCTCCAAAAGTGGAGCAGCTGACTCAAACCTGGAAATTGAAAATATCAATCACACTGCAGTGTTCTGTATCAATTAAATTCTATTAACTAACATCTTTAAACATCCCACAATACAATATTACAATAATCCATTCTACATAAAATCAGCACTTGGACCAACAATCTAAATTCAAGAAAACCAAAAAATTTACATATTGCTCTTAATTTCTGCACCAACTGTTTAACATGGCATGAAAAGGTCACTAAACTGTTGGCATCAGCTCCCAGAATTCATTCGTGAAGATTTCTCAAAAACAAAAGAATCCACACCAATTAAAAAACCTTGTGGGAAATTTGGTCTCAGGGGTCCTAACCATAAAAATTTTGTTTTCTACCAATTTAATTTCAGATTGTCATTAGTGTAGAGCAGTGTGGCAGCCATCTTAGTCTAATTTTAAAGGTAATCAATAGAAATAAAACAAAATAAAACATGGAAAAGAAATAAGATGATACCTTTTTTATTGGACATAACTTAATACATTTCTTGATTAGCTTTCGAAGATTGCCGTTCTTCGTCAGATCGGAAATAAGCAAATGTTGGTAGATGACAGTAATATGAATGAAACATCAAAGCATTTCAGTGACAGTCTAACAGGATGGGGGTGGGGTGGGTAGGTGAGAGTCAGGGAGACAGGACAGCACTACAATTTTATGCTTTGTAATGGGCTAGAAAACCCTGATCTTTGTTAAGTCCTGTCTGGTGGGTGTCAAAATATTTAATCATTTTGACTTCAAAGGTCTTACGTTCCTGTATTGTTTTAAAGTTCACTTTCAAGATCCTTACCATGAAATCACTGGTACAGTGTTCTGGTTTTGTAAAGTGCTGTCTCACAGGCTTGACATCGTTGTTTGTACTGGCATTTTTCATATGATGTCTATGTAAATTAAATTTCTTCTTTAGCATCTGACTTGTTTCTCCAATGTAGCAGCCTTCATCATACTTTTTACACTGAATGATATATACCACATTGGAAGATGAGCATGTGAAAGATTCCTTAATGTTGAATATTTTTCCTTTGTGAATGATTGTGGGGTCCTGTGAGATATTTTGGCATAGTTTGCAGCTGGATATATTGCAAGGATGTGTGCCATTCTTTTCTTTTTGAGTCTGTGTTGGGAACTTACTTCTGATTAGCTTGTGTTTTAAGTTGGGTGGCTGTCGGAAAGCCAGCACTAGTGGGGATGGGAATATATCTTTCAGTAATTCATCCTCCTGGAGTAGAGGCTGCAGATCTCTTATGATTTTTTTTAATTTTTCCAGTTCTGGGTTGTATGTCACTATAAGGGGGATTCTGTCTGTGGCTTTTTTTTTTCTTTGTGCTGTAGCAGATTTTCTCTGGGTGTTTTGAGGGAGGAGGCAATATTCTTGGAGATTATTTTGGGCTTGTAGCATTTCTGTTTGAAGGATGCAGTCAGGGTTTCGAGGTGTCTGTCTCTGTGCCCTGGGTCAGAGCAGATACGGTGGTATCTTGTGGCTTGGCTGTAAATAATGGATCTTTTTGTATGTGAAGAGTGGAAGCTGGAGTTGTGGAGGTAGATGCATTTGTCTGTGGGTTTCTTGTATATGGATGTTTGTATGTAGCTATCGCTGATTGAGACTGTGGTGTCCAAAAAATTGACTTTTTCTGGGGAGTAGTCAATTTTGAATCTGATTGTAGGATGGTATGTATTGAAGGAATTGTAAAATTGTTTCAGAGTTTCTTCCCCCCCCCCCCCCCCCAGTCCAAATCATAAAAATGTCATCGATGTACAGGTAGTATTTTAGGGGTTTGGTCTGGTATGTATTCAGAAATGTCTCTTCCAGCTCAGCCATAAAGAGGTTGGTATATTGGGGTGCTGTCCTGGTGCCCATCGCAGTGCCCATTATTTGTAGATAGATATCATTGTTAAAGCGGAAATAGTTGTAAAATAAATTTGATTAGTTTTGTAATGGTTTCTGGTGAGTATTGATGGCCCAGTATGGATGTTTTTAGGAATTTCTCACATGTAGGTATGCCATCTGCATGGGGAATGTTGCTGTATAGTGATTGTACATCCATCGTGACCAGAAGGGTGCTTGGTGGTAATTGCTTGTCATTAGTAATCCAATGATCTATTAGCCCAAAACAACAGGTCAGACTATCCAAAGTGGAAGACCAGTTACTATGGATAGGTAATAACAGAGTAATGCCATCTACATATATGCAGAATGTTATATTTTCTGTTCAAGTACCTGACCCAAAGGTTGAGGTAAAGTATTAAACAAAGATGGAGACAGTACTGACCCTTGGCGAACCCCATAACCTGGCATCCAACTCATAAACAATTATGCCCTTTCACCATAGAACTTCACGTAGATAAGAAACCCACATCTTAGAAGCCTGGTAGGTAAAACCTGCAGTATGAATAGATGTATAGTGAAGATTCTTACAGCTTGGATAATGAAGCATGAGATATTTCCTAGATGTAAGAAAAACATTTCTTGGAGGCAAGTCTATCAGGTTCTGCCTGTAACTAGGCAATAGGCCATGTAAAATTTGGTAAACGAGTACACAAAGCTTAAAGATGATCTGAGAATGTATTTGAAGCCAATGAAATTTAACCAGGAAAGGAGTTTCCCTAGAGTAGTGGGAAGCTCCACACACAAGGCAGGCAGAGATGTTCTACACTGATTGTAATTTCCTGACTAAGGAGCAATTCTAACCTGAATAAACAACATTATAATAATCAAATTTGGAAAAGGACTAATGTTTGGACCAAAGAACGGAAGACAGAGTTCAGAAAGGGCACAATTCCTTCAATCTCCACAATGTATTGAAGACACAAGAAACTACTTTAGACATCTGAGGTTCAAAGGACAGATACTGGTCAATGGTTATACCCAGGATTTTCATAGTAGTATCTAATGGGCAAGTTATACTATCATGAAATTCTGAATAGCCACAGGTGATAGGGATCAGTCAGAATCAGGAATTTGGGAAGGCAGGGCTGGTGGTTGGGAGGTGGGGATAGTGCTGTGCAGACTTATACGGTCTGTTCCAGAGCCGGTGGTGGGAGGCGGGGCAGGTGGTTGGGAGGTGGGGATAGTGCTGAGCAGACTTATACGACAGGTACAAATCAAGGTAAGGTATACACAAGAAATGACACGTGAGTTTATCTTGTTGGGCAGACTGGGTGGACTGTGCAGGTCTTTCTCTGCCGTCATCTACTATGTTACTATCCTGCTTATAATTGAACGAGAAAAACGCCCAAGTTCCGACCTAAATCGGGAGATGGACGTTTATCTCACAAAAACGAATAATGCGGTATAATTGAAAGCCGAACTTGGACGTTTTCAACTGCACTCCATCGCAGAAGCGTACAAAGTTGACGGGGGCGTGTCAGAGGCGTGGTGAAGGCGGGACTGGGGCATGGTTATCACCCGAACAGAGATGGCCGCCTTTCGCCGATAATGGAAAAAAAGTATGCGTTTGTAGCTAGAATTTAGGGCACTTTTCCTGGACCCTGTTTTTTCACGAATAAGGCCCCAAAAAGTGCCCTAAATGACCAGATTACCCCCAGAGGGAATCGGGGATGACCTCCCCTGACTCCCCCAGTGGTCACTAACCCCCTCCCACCACAAAAAAAAATGATGTTTCACAACTTTTTATTTTCACCCTCAAATGTCATACCCACCTCCCTGGCAGCAGTATGCAGGTCCCTGGAGCAGTTGTTAGGGGGTGCAGTGGACTTCAGGCAGGTGGACCCAGGCCCATCCCCCCCTACCTGTTACAGTTGTGCTGCTTAATGCTTAGTCGTCCAACCCCCCCAAACCCACTGTACCCACATGTAGGTGCCCCCCTTCACCCCTTAGGGCTATAGTAATGGTGTAGACTTGTGGGCAGTGGGTTTTGAGGGGGATTTGGGAGGTTCAACACACAAGGGAAGGGTGCTATGCACCTGGGAGCTCTTTTACCTTTCTTTTTGTTTTTGTAAAAGTGTCCCCTAGGGTGCCCAGTTGGTGTCCTGGCATGTGAGGGGGACCAGTGCACTACGAATCCTGGCCCCTCCCACGAACAAATGCCTTGGATTTATTCGTTTTTGAGCCGGACGCTTTCATTTTCCATTATCGCTGAAAAGCAAAAACGTCCAGCTCACAAATTGTCAAATAAAACATGGACGTCTATTTTTTTCAAAAATACGGTTCGGTCCGCCCCTTCACGGAGATAAACGCACATGGAGATAGACGTTTTCGTTCGATTATGCCCCTCCACGTTACTATATCTTTGTTAATCTTAAGTTTGAATTCTGTGGCCCAGGATTCCATTAGATTCAAGCCAGATTTGATGGTAGGCAAGATCTCAAAAAACGGAATATAAATGGTAACATCATCAGCGTATATGAAGGTCTTAAAACCTCTGGATTCCAGTAAACTACCTAGTGGAGCCATCATCAAATTGAGCAGGATAGGGGAAGGGGGGATCCCTGAGGAATACCGAAGACCATGATGGAGACAAAAGACCTGCTTTACTTGATAGTGTCTTAGAAATCCACTAAACCACTGCAAGACTGTACCACAAATACCAAAATGATTCATCAAGCTTAGTAAAATGAAATGATCAACTATATCAAAAGCACTAGACATGTCAACCTGTAAAATTAAAATGTTCCTACCTAGGCTCAGTTCTTTCCTGAAATTGGCTATCAGGGTGGTTAATACAGTTTCTGTACTATGCCTAGACCCAGATTGAGAGCTATGTAGAATGGCATATTGAACTCAGATCACATTATCAACATGTCACAAGCATCTTGTCTATTGCCAAAAATGCAGATCTCCAACATTGTGTTGAAATGTTTGCCATTGTGCCACCAAGGGGTATCATGTTGACAACAATGTATTCAGCTCAGTGCTCGCTGATTCTCATCTTGAATAAATGTATTGATTTCATTTGTATTCTGCCTTTCATATCTACACAGTACTAAACAGGTGTAAGGTTTTGTCCACACACCACAAAGGGCAGGAGCAGACTGCCACATAAACCATTGTTATAGGAGCAGTTACAGATATACAACACCTCCCGGTTAACACTGTATAAAGAGTGGGCCAGTTATGCAATGGTAGCACTCTGTTATCAGGATATCTAGGCTATACCATTTAACTATGTGATTCTGAGTTCTTAGCTCCTAACATCACTGACAAGCAATGGATACAAGGTCCAAATATTATAAAAATGAAAGCTGATTTATTTACAAGCAAATAAAACAACCAACAATGGAATGGGAATAATTAGCAAGTAAAAATTATGTACAAGTGCTAGGTAGCTCAGAAAGAAATAATAGAGAAATGTTATTATCAGCAATAATTCAGAGTAAATGCATATACTCACTAGGCTCATAAATTGGACCACCTGCTTATTATCCACTAGCAAAACAGAGCTTGTGTTTACACAAACTAGCTGGGTAATGAATTTCTCCTCCTTTGTGATGTTTATGTAAGTCAGCAGATGAACAGTTGGCAGGAAGTGCTCTGGAGTGTCCCTTTCAGATCACTTCCTGCCAAATTGCAGACCTTGGTCAATGCAAACTAAAGTTCATGCTGCATTAAAGCAATATCTGAAGTATGAAATTCATTATCCAAGCTCTATTGGTAACTATATAGGCAGGGGTATAACCCCTATTCCTTCTGCAGTGAAGTACAGTTAAATATGAATTTTAAATGTACAGTTTTCTTTGTCACTGTGTGAGTGAATGTTTATAGTAAATGAAAGAGGGCACATCTTGTAATGTCCACTCAGATGGTGGCAACTCCATCTAAAGAGGGTTCTGTCTAAAATCTCAACAGCATCTTCAAAACTGTCCAAAATGCCCTTATAAAATTGGCATCCAGCTCCAGCCTCTGAAGGGTACGAAGGTTGATACATATATTTACGCCTACTCCATAGTTGGTGTAAATGTGTGTGTTCACACTGCATGTTTACTCACTTATTTAATAAGAATGTACTCTTATTTAAAGTGGAACACTACAACACATACACAAACCCAGAACAGAACAATATGAAAAAAATATTCAAACTCATGAACAATCTACTGAAGACACAGGACTTACTGGCATCAACTGAAACACCACCTACTGCAGATGAGTTAGCTCAACACTTCGAACAAAAAATAGCAAAGACAAGATCCAACCTTGCAACACCGCAAACACCCATCATTGACATCCTACAAGACTGCGAAATCAACAACACCTATACCATGACATACAGAATTCGGTCCGCATTCTAACCAACCAAAATGAGCACAGTAAAAGCACTACTGACTAAATACACACATGCTAAATGTCTGCTAGACAAATGCCCTAACCACACAATGAAAAACCCACCAGATTGGTTCATCATATACATGTTAGTAGAAGGACAATTCCCAAAAGATTAAGGCAAAATCATTCTCACACCAATCCCCAAGAACACAACCAATGCGATCAGCAATCTCACAAATTACAGGCCAGTGGCCTCAATACCACTAGGGACCAAAATGATGGAGGGATTGGTAACACAACAACTAATGGGATACCTAACAAAATTCTCAATCCTACATAAATCCCAATCAGGTTTCAGACCAAAACACAGCACTGAAATGGACCTAACCACTCTGATAATGAAGTTCAGAAGCCTTAATAAGCCAAGATCAGAATATTAATGCAATTCAATATGTCAAGTGCATTCGATCTAGTAGACCACACAGCACTGATGACCCTGCTCAATTACAGGGGAGTCAACAGCACAGTGGCCATATGGTTCAACTGCTTCCTAAAGACTATATCCTACATTGTAAAGATGTCCAACCAGCTATCAACCTCCTTGATCTCCGAATGTGGAGTACCACAGGGCTCATCAATATCACCAACACTGTTCAATGTATCGATGGCTTCATTCGGAGAAGAACTGGAGATCACGGGTTTTAACTCATTCATTTATGTAGATGATGTCATCATTTACATACCTTTCAACAACAATACCACAGAAATAATGGTCAAAGTGAAAACATGTCTGGACCACATTGAAAACTGGGCAGAACTTTCAAACTCAAATTAAATAGAGACAAAACCAAATTCCTGGTACTGTCAAGCCCACATAACCCATAGCCCATGAAAATTCACAATAAACCACCAAACATATCAAATTGAAACACAGTTAACAATACTGGGAATCATTCTTGACAAACACCTAATACTAGATAGTCAAATATCAGCAGTAACAACAAAATGCTTCAGAACACTATAGAAACTGAGATGGATCAAAGACTACTTTCCTAGACAATCATTCTGGATAATAGAACAATCAACGATACTGTCACAACTAGATTACTGCAATACAGTATACGTTGGTTGCAAGGAAAGTGCACTGAAATTGCTGCAAACCGTCCAAAACACAGTGTCAAGGATAATTTTCAAGAAATCGAAATATGAAAGAGCTACCCCACTATTTGAAACACTACACTGGCTATCAATCAAGGCAAGACTGATCTTCAAAGTGAGCACCATCATCTACAAATATTATTTGGTTTATCTCCAGAATACATGATAGACTTGGTAGAACTATCCCCAAGAAATGCAAGCCCAGAAACCAGAAGCTACCTACTTCTTCATCTACCCAACTGTAGAAACATAACTTACAAATCCATCTACACAGCCAGATTTAACTACCTGGGCTCCAAATGGTAGAACTGAATACCAAAGATCACAAGAAGCATCACAAACTATCTTTAGTTTAGAAAAGAACTGAAAATACCTCTTAAAAAATTCTACAACAAATAACTTAGCTATCTATGTCCATTCCAATTACTAATCATAAACTATCCTATAAGCCCCCACCAAAAGGTAAACTGTAATTGTAAGCATCAACATAAATCTCAACCAAACTGTAAAATGTAAACCAATACTGCAACTGTAAACCAGAATATAATTTATAAGCCGCTTTAAACCGAAACTTGTTTTTGGTTAACAGTGGGATAAAAGAATGTATAAATTCATATATAAAATAAAAATAATAAGAGTCTACCTCTTGCTGCTACAATACTTATATGTGCATGTACAATCATATAATTGTATTTTTTAAAAAGTCATTTCAACATGTAAAACAGATTTTATATGGATAAAAACGTATATAAAATTATCTCTTATGGGTTGAGGGCATGCTATTTGTGGAATGGCAAAACCTACTACTACTACTACTCATCATTTCTATAACGCTACTAGACGTACGCAGCGCTGTACACCTGAACATGAAGAGACAGTCCCTGCTCGACAGAGCTTACAAAGATATTATGGAATGATTGCTGAGAATCATCAAGTCTACTAACTGTTATTCAGTGCTGGTATGACTGGAAACACTATTTGTTCATAACTGCATGCTGTGTTAGAGGGTGGGAAGTGGCCAGGTTATGAGTAGAGAATGGTAATGGACTATACACTATTGTTAGTGCATAGTACTTACAGCATACTATTCTTATGCAGTTATAGTAACAGAGTAATGTGGAGGGACATTTTCAATATCATGCCCAAGCCCAAGTCCAATTGAGGTCCTCAAGTCGCTTCTCATATATCTTTTGGTATAAACTACATTTTTGTTGTTTTTTTTCTGGACTGCTTCAAGTCTTTTGATGTCCATAGCTAGATACGGCCTCCAAAACTGAACACAATACTCCAAGTGGGGCCTCACCAATGACTTGTATGTGGGCATTAAATTATCTTTTCTTCTGCTGGCCTTACTTCTCTCTATACTAGCCGTTAAGCCCGTAACGACGGGCAAGTTTTTTGTTTTCCTATGGCCTCCCCTTGTCCCCCTGCTCTCTCCCCTGCCCTCCCTCCATGTCCAGCAACCCTCCTCTCCCCCCTCCCATCCGCTCCTTCAACTGTTCTCTCCCCTACCCTCCATCCTCAGGCTCCCATCCATGTCTACCCATCTCCTAAGTGTACCGCGATTGTGACCTCCTCTACCCTGCCATCCCCTCTGCCACCATTTCACCCCCCCACCGCCGCTGCCACCTTTGACCCCCCGGCGTCACCCCCCTCTTTCCGCCGGCATCGTGTCCTCCTTCAGCTGCTTTCGTTACCTCCCGTGACTCCTCTTGTTGTGTCGTCAGTTCTCCTCCATCGCTGCGTCCGTTTCCCTCAGTTCCGCTCCCTCCTTCCCTCCCTCCTCCGATTTCCACACCCATGTCCAAGCCCTCCTCCCTCTTGGGCTGTACTGCTGGTGGAGGCGGGGCTTGGACTTCTGCACTCTCAACGTTCAGTCTCTACTGCGCATTTGCGGGTGAGTCGGTCACTTGTCATTTATATGTTTGATAGCATAGCATCATTCTGGCTATGGCCACCACTTTATAACATTGTTTTGCTGCCTTGAGATTCCAGACACTATCACCCCCAAGGTTTCTTTGAACTGTGCTTATCATCTCTCTCTGCCTATCTCGTACATCTCCTTTAGATTTGGGTCATCCCAAGTGCATCACTCGGCAGATCTTTGCATTACATTTTAACTGACGGACCTTAGAGCATTCTTCTTATTTTTGTAGATACCTTCTCGTGTTTTCTACTCCCTCTGAAGTGTTCACTCTGTTGTATATTTTTTATGGCAACTGCAAAAAGACAAGCCTTTCCTTCTAACCCTTTGGCAATATCACTCACAAATATATTAAATGGAATCGGTCCCAGTACCAATACTTAAGGCAGGGTGCACTTACCACCTTAAAAGGAGGTGTTAAATACATCTGTGCTAATTGTGAATTGTCAACACAGATTAAAAACCTTTTCTGTGTGGTAACTGCAGGGGACAATAACAAGGACTTGCAGTGGACAATAACAAGGACTTGCAGTGAGAACTGAATTGACTTCCCTGATTCTCAGCCTACTGCTGTTTAAGAGCTGAATAGTAGATGTGGGTAAATACTAGGCCCTATGGCCATTTTTGTCCTCAAGTTGTATATTTCCTGAGTTTCTATGTTCATGATTACTATATTTCTGCCAACAATTTCCCTTTCATTCATACTCTAATTCAAGAACATTTTTATCCAAATACCTTTTACCTCAATATTTTTTTCTTAAACGACACTACCCTATGAAGCAGGACAATAAGACATCAACTAAACATAGTTACCAGATAAAAGAGATTTTTGAATTACACATTTTGAATGCTTAATTGCTGCTTCATCTGTTTTACAGATTTTTTTTACCAACACTAATTGTTGCAGAAGAAGAAGGTTTAATGAAAATTATAATTGCGCATTAACACTTCCAGAAAGAAGTTGTTGCAGAGAATCTTCAGCAATGTGTTTTTTGGCTCAAGTAGTGGACAATGGTAGACATGTGTAGCTTCACTGAAAATAAATTACGCAATAAGCATCATTTGCCCTCTAAAAGGAAAAAAAAAGACTTTTTCAGTAATGTATTTGTGAAGTAGCAGAATAATAATAGTTCTGCTTTCTTATTTAGAGTAAAATTAAAACATTCTAAGGGCCCTTTACAAAGCTGCAGTAAGCTCTAATGTGTGCTCACTGCAGCAAAAAAGAAAAAGAAATGATGTACCACAAGGTGTGCTGCGGTGTCCTGCAATAATTTTGCTATGTGCACATGCTACACACATGCTAAAAAATAAAATGTTTTTTTGGCGCAGGTGCATGTCTTTGGACAGAGAGTGGGTATATTCTGCGCTAATCAGTTAGCAAAGCTACACTGCCAAACACAAACTAATTGATTACCCTCGGATTCTGTATAGCATGCCTAGTGTTCTGTGCTGAAATCTAAGCATATTCTATAACAGCCCGTGTAACAAATGGTTTAAGAAGCTAATCGGCATTGATAACAGCACTTAAACAATAATGAGTGCTAATTGGCAAGAATTTACACACAGAACTCCATTTGTATATTCAGTAACGTACTGCTCCTAAATTCTAACGCATGCAGTTCAAAAAAGGCACGGCTATGGGTGTGGAAATGGACGTTTCATGGGCTTTCTGAAATTTACATGCATAGGTATAGAATACAGTCTAGTATGCATGAATCTACATGCAGGGAATTATGCCATGTTTTCGTTGGTGTAAATGGATGCATGCCTAAATTTGGGCGCCACTTCTAGAATATTCTTAGGTGGATATGTTTACCGTGTGAATTTTTTAGGTGCTTTATATAGAATCTTGCCCCTAATGCATGCCTAGTGTGTGAGCCCTTACTGCCTACATAATGGATGGCAGTAAGGTCTTACCTGGTAATCTGGAATGGCAACGAGCTAATAGCAAAATTAGCTCCTGGCCATTAATATAAAAAACACAAAAAAATCTGAAATTCTACCATTTTACCACAGTGGAAAAATGGCCTTAGTGTACGGGAAAGACTTGCATAAGGGCATGCTATGGCCACTTTTTACCACTATTTGGTAAAAGGACTCCTAAAAATGAAATTGCTATAAATATTGTAATATGCTCAATTCTCTCTCTCTCTCTCTGTTTTTAGCAAAACACTATTAGGTCCGCTTGCTAGTAAAAAGAAGGCCAATTTTAAAATAATATGAGCTGATGAAACAATAAGTGTCAAAATGATTTCAATATAATCTGCTGATTGCTGGAGATACAGTAGATAAAATGATTGAGTTCCATTTCCCTTAGTGCTGCTGGCAAAGTTGAAAAAAAAAAAAAGTCTTAGTCCAATCTTAATATAAAAAACGAACACATTCAAAATTTGCAGAAGCCAGGCAAAAAAAATGTAATCCCAGCTAAATATCTTGCACTGCTGAAAAAAAAAGCAGCTGCAAAGCTATTGTTAATATGTTTATCAGAAGAAACCTGCACATCTAAGATAACTCCCAAATATATTAAGGATATTGAAAGGGGAATCAGAGAGCTCCCAAAGAAATGGGATGCTGTTTTAGTAAGACTGTTTATTATTACCAAGAATTCAAACACAGTTTATTTGGCTTCATGCCTTTAAACCACCTGGAAATCATCTAACCTAACTTACATATCAAAACCTAATTTCCTATATGCGAGAAAGTATAACTGAGTTCTGATTGAAAAGACAAAAATAGCAGTATAATTGAGGTAAAAGTAATTTCAATATGATATTATTGACTATTGTCATGTATCTAGAGCATAATCATGATTATAAAGATACAAGGCTCCTTTTAGAAAGTGGCATTACCAATTAGTGGTGCGCTGAATACGAAGAAGCCCATTCAATTCCCATGGGCTTCTTCACATTCAGCGCAAGCTAATTGGTAGTTCCACTTTTTAAAAGGACCCCATAAGCTGTATACATCTATGACTTCAAACACAATTCAATGTTATCTCAGCAATAATGAAGAAGTGTATCTTGAATACAGAGAAAGCTACAGCGGAGTGGACGATAAAGGCTGGAGATTTTATTACAATTCTTTAATATGACTCGACATGGGCTGTTTTTCAGCGACAAAGCTGGTGTCAGGAGTCTGTGAAAATTGATCAAAAGTAGGCCTACATGAACATCAGGTATAGATAAAATCAATCACAGCCCGAGGGGATAAATTTTAGGGAATTATAGATAGTGATAATTTTATATGAGGGGGTAATAATGTTTAAATCTATTATGTAATGTATGCTATGTAAACCCGCTTTGAACCTTAGAAATGAGGGAGTTAGTGGGATAGAAGACTCTGGTAGCATAGCACAGCATACCATATTCCCATTTCTAGATGATTTATAGACATGTTAAAAAGCAACAATCCCAGCACAGACACCTGGAGAACCCCACTTTTTACCCTTCTCCATTCAGAATATTGACCGTTCAACCCTATCAGTTGTTTATTTTTTAACCAGTTCTTAGTGCACAATAGAACACAACACTATCCCATGACTTTCTAATTTCCTCAGGAGTCTTTCATGAGATCAAGTGCCTTTTGAAAATTCAGATACACAATATCAACAAGCTTATCTTTGTCCATGTTTGTTCACCCCTTCAAAGAAATGTAGCAGAATTGTGAGGCAAGATTTCTTTTGCTAAATCCATGTTGGTCATGTCTCATTAATCCATACCTATGTAAATGCTCAATAATTGTATTCTTTATAATTGTCTCTACGATTTTGCCTGACACTGGTATAAGGCTCACCAGACTATAATTTCCTATGTGACCTCTGGAACCTTTCTTAAAAATTAACGTTACAGTTCCTACCCTCCCATCTTCTGGTACCATGCTTGATTTTATTATATATTACTAATAGCAGCACTGCTACACTGGAATCTGGTCCAGATGATTTTCTGCTCTTTAGTTTGTCAAATTGCCACATTACATCTTCTAGGTTTACAGGGATTTGTTTCAGTTCCTCTGACTCATTACCATTAAATACCACTTATAGCATGGGTATCTCCCCACAACTTCCTCAGTTAAGACCAAAGCAAAAACTTCACTCTAGGCACTCTATTCTGTTAGAGTGCCTAGAATGAATGTTATAATTTTATTGCTACCTTGTGCTGATATCATTGATCCTGCACTGTTTAGGATTACCAGATCAGTGCCAAATCTCCAGTTACGTGATATCAACCCCCTGCACTGTTTAGGCTTACCGATCACTAGTGAACCTCCAGTCACATTATATCAATGTAAGAAGGTCCCTCTTGAGACCTGGAAATTAACTACTTAAGCAACCTGCCAGTGGCAGGTCACACCACAGCAGCGCATTCCGAAGGAGCAAGACATGCTCCTTGGGGTGAACCCTATATACTTAAAAATTACTACCCTTCTTTTTGTTTTTCATCATATTTCTGATGCCTCTGAATTCACTGTCTGAAGCCTACCCAATACCATTGCACAGGGATCATTAGTCATCCATCAACCATCAGGCTTCCTTGTATTTTCTGTCCATCTTCTTCTTCCTCTGATCTCCCCATAGTCTCCAATCTTCATCCCTCCCTGAGCCTTGGTTTACTTAATTGCCGGTCACAACACTCAAAATCAGCACTCCTTCAAGACCATTTTTCCATCCACCACATCAATAAGAGAGACCTGGCTCAGGGATGGGGAAGAAGCTTACCTTAATCAAAGTATACCGTGAGGATACACTGCATACTATAACACTAGACAGTGAAAGAGAGGGGGTGGTATCACCTTTTGCCTGCCATTGACTTTTACTGCTAGTGAGGTTTTGATTGTTATTTCTCCCCTTAAAAAATGCTGCTCATTCAAGTAACATTTTCTTTCACAGCTACCTTTCTAGCCTGCTGTTCATCCCCTTTGATCCACTTCAATGATTGGGAATTTATTTTACAATCTATTGCAGATGCCTCTGCCCATTTTACAGATCTTATTGTTGTCAGTAGCTTCAGTGTTTGCATAGATGATCAGTCAGCCCCCAGAACTGTTTCATTTCTCGTATTCCTTGATGACCTCAACCTAATTCAATTTGTTAATGTTTCTACTCATATAGTGGAAATAGCAAAAAAAAAAAAAAAAGCACCAGGAGCCTTCAAAATCGGAACACCATTTCTTTAATCATGTAACTTGAACATCAACTTTCCTTTGATTACCCTCCGTGTTTCAGGGGTCGATTAAGTTGTGATGTCTTCAAAAACAACGGAACTTTCTCCTTTAGAGAAAACAAGAATTGTCCCGATAACAAATACTCTATCTGTCAACAGAATTGGAGCAAAAGTGGTCCCTTCAAACTCTGAATAATGAGTTGAAAATACTCATAGTGGGTCATACACTTAACCTAGTCATGTTGTCAAACACCTCTTCCCTGAAAACAACAAGGCAACCAATCTGCAAAATCCAACGTGGAAAACAAACTAGCAGATCAGTATAATATCCCAAAAAAACTTTATTGAAGATACCGTGTATGAGACAAATGCCCGACACAGGCCGTGTTTCGCCCAACGATAGGGCTGCGTCAGAGGCTATAATGAACAACAAACATATTAAATTATAAAACATGTCAGATTATAAAACACACACACACACACACATATATAATATCTAAATATATAAAATATATAAAACACAATGTACATATGAAACAAAAATTGTGAATATCTATATAAGAAACATGTACGTGTAAACCATAGACATGAATTCTGAACATGGAGAGTCCCTTTTGTTTCAGAAATTAAAATATATACAGTAGACGTATCAAATAATACAATATAATAATAGACATCAAATGTTCATCAAAATTATAGTATAAAAATACATATGAATATATATAAAATATATAAATATAACAACCAACAGAACAACAGCACATATATTCCATATATATTGAACCTATATTATAAAATACCAGCAAAAGAAGGGTACAATCGTAAAAATTGGAAATAAAAAAACAATAAAAAACAATTAAAATACAATTAAAAAAATACATGAGCGAAAAAATGAATAATTGAACAAAAGATTAATGATTTAAAAAGTTTTAATGCAAGAATAAAAATAATTAATGCAAAAAATAAAATAATTTTTATGATTAAAGAAATGTTTTAATTTCCGCAACAAATAAAAAAAAAAACAATTAATCAAACAAAGAATTCAGGACACCTACCTAGTCTATATCTTTCTTGAATAAGAGTGGCTGAAGGAAGAGAAACAAATATATGATTACAAATGTATGAGAATAACATCTCAAAAATGATTAAAAATAATGGTAAAAACAAATAAAGATATAAAGAAGTATGTAATACTTACTATCAAATAATCTATCAAGACAAGGATATGAAATGTTCTTCATAAAAAACCAGCATAAGCAGTTCAAAATAGCATATCCCTGAATAAATAAAAATAAAAAAATAATAAAAATTAAAAAAAATAATAAAAATATATATATTAATAAATAAATAAACCATGGAAAGATAGATACAGAATGAAAGAATAAATGATTAAAACATTTTTTTTAAAAAGAAAAAAAAATTCATAATGATCTCAAATAATGAAAAAATGAATAAATGAAAAACCGAACAAACAATAAGATAAATAATAAATCGCAGAAGGTGAAGTGATGTGAGATTGATGATGAATGATATTGTCTCTCCAATACCAAACATTAATGTGCTATTGTATACACTGAAACGGTGCTGTGACAGGATCTCATAGGAATCAATTATATACCACCATTGATAGACACCAACCTAAGGACCATACTAAAACATTTGGTAACTGAAGCTGATCTCAATCACAGTCATTAACACTATGGAACCAAAGAATATCTATAATATTACAGTTGTGAGTAGCATAGAGTGAAGCTATTCACTCACTAAGCATAATGTCTAGACAGCGTCCAAGTGCCAAGAAAAAAGTGTGTGGGTATAACTCATTACTAATGACCAAATAATCCTGTAGATATACAACGTAAAATGACCACTGACAGCGTCTAAAGTGTACAAATCAGTACTGGCAAACAGATGTTACCATTCACCCTTACTAATGAAAGGAAGGTTGTTGCAGATAGAAATCAATAAAACCACTAAAAGTGTGTGCATGAACCTCAAATAACTCTCATTAAAAGATATACCTTGTTAGAAGCGGATCAAGTTTTAGAGAGAGTGATACTCACTACGTAACGCCAGATACTCGATCAATAGTCTGCTGTCAGAGGCTGGAAAAACCGTTAAAAGTGCAAGACCATTTTCTAATTCTCTCATGGTTAACGTATCCCCAACCGTAGCCCCAGAACCAAACATGTCCCCTTACGTCAGTTTCTTTTTTGCAATTCCAAAAATTCTGTTCCCCCTTTCACACTCTTGCCGGATAATTTTCTTTCACTTCCTCTTGACGATGTCTCATTCTTGGAACACTTCTTTTCAACCTCACTTTTCTTTGTCCTCACCTGATCTTTGCACACATGCCCCTAGCTTGTGTATCCATATCAGAACCCATAATTTTCATTTTAATTTTCATTAAAGCATAATAACCCCTGGCACTATAATGGCCTTACTACACTTTGTTGCCAACTTTGGAGAGCAGAGCAGATAGGGCATAAGACCCGTTCTGCAGAGTCCAGTCACCCATTTAAGTCCCTTTCCAAACTTTAAAATAAGGAAATTAAATCTGCGAAGTGATATTATTCTAAGCTCAATAATAACTCCACCAGGGAATTATTCTCTACAGTATCTTGCCTTACTGCTCCAGAGCCTGCCCCTCCAAATCAGTCAATGCCTCCAGCAGCTGTATTAGTTAATTTTTTTTCCAAAACAAAGTAAGCATACTTCGTGATTCAATATCTTGTGTTACCACTAACCCATCCCCTGTTGCCTTAAAGAACCCCCAATCTGCCATGATGTCAAAGTGGAATTCCTTTACTATACCATCTGTGGAAGGGCTTTTGGATATTACATCTAACTCTGACTTTGAACGTTTTGCAAAAAACGTCCAAAATCCGAATAGGGAAGAAGGTCATTTTCAAAAGAGAAAAACATCTATCTTTTGTTTTCGAAAATACTGTTCTGAACAACATTTTGTGATTTGGACGTTTTGTTTTATGGTCCATTTTCGGAAAAAAAACCCCATCCAAGTGCAAAACTCATAAAATCAAGCCTTTGGGATGTAGGAGGAGCCAGCATTTTTAGTAGACTAGTTCCTCTGACATCCCAGAACAGCAATAGGGCACCCTAGGAAGGCACTGCAGTGGACTTCATAAAATGCTCCCAGGGGCACATCTCACATTGCTTCCTTACTTTGTGTACTGAGCCCCCTAAAACCCACTACCCCCAAATGTACACCACTATCATAGCCCTTACAGGTGAAGGAGGCACTTATATGTGGGTCCAGTGGGTTTCCTTTGAGTTTTGGAGGGTTCACAGTTTCCACCACAAGTGTAACAAGTAAGGGGGGTAGGAGCCTAGGTCCACCTGTCTGCAGTGCACTGCACCCAACCCTTGACTACTTCAGGGACCTGCATGCTATTCTAATGGACCTGAGTATAATATCTGAGGCTGGCATAGAGGTTGGTGAGTAATGTTTTTCATCACATTTTGGGGGGGTGGGGGGTGGGAGGGGGTTAGTGACCACTGGGGGAATAAGGGGAGGTCATTCCTTATTCCCTCCAGTGGTCATCTGACTATTTAGAACACCTTTTGGTGCCTTATTCGTAATAAAAACAGGTCTAGCTCAAAACGTCTTAGTTCTGGACGGTTTTGTTTTGTTCCATTATGGCTGAAAAATGTCTAAGTCTTAGGAACGCCCAAGTTCTGCCCCTTGCGCTCCTCCTTGAGATTTGGATGCATTTCTGGCGGACTTCAGAGAAAAATGTCTAAAAATAGGTTTCGAAAATGCTGATTTGGACGTTTCTACTACTACTACTACTTATCATTTCTATCCAAATACAGACTTATACCACTTTTTGGATATTTTTCTCTTTCGAAAATGAGCCTGTTAGTCTCACTGGAGAGAACACTATCAGGCACATTTAACCAATTCTTTTCTAGGCCCTTTCCCTTCTAATTAGATAAAAAAAAAGTCCCGCCATGGTCTTAGTCCTATTTTACTACATTTACTCTCCTTGAGCTTAATTGGTTCCTATGGTTTGGAAACAGGCTGTTGTTAGACCTAAACTCAAAGGCTCTTCCTTAGATCCTTCTAATCCATAACACTATAGACCAATAAACATGCATGGGATAAACATAAAGGAATCCTGCTCAGAAGGAAGGGATCCCAAGAAACTTAGCCGTGGTGGGAGGCAGGGCTGGTGGTTGGGAGGTGGGGATAGTGCTGGGCAGACTTATACGGTCTGTGCCAGAGCCGGTGGTGGGAGGCGGGGCTGGTGGTTGGGAGGCGGGAATAATGCTGGGCAGACTTATACGGTCTGTGCCAGAGCCGGTAGTGGGAGGCGGGGTGGGTGGTTGGGGGGCGGGGATAGTGCTGGGCAGACTTATACGGTCTGTGCCCTGAAATAGACAGGTACAAATCAAGGTAAGGTATACACAAAAAATGGCACATGAGTTTATCTTGTTGGGCAGACTGGATGGACCGTGCAGGTCTTTTTCTGCCGTCATCTACTATGTTACTATGTTACTATGAGTATTGTTTCCAAAATCATAGAAAAAGTTGTCTTTGACAAACTTTCAGAGAACATCGAGTGGGAACTGGATCAGACACTTCAAAAAACAGACTCAGGAAGCCAAAATTAAATATAGGTGTTTATTTCAGTTGATTTGACACAGTAGCATGTTTCGGCACATGTGTGCCTGCCTCATGAGTTTTGATACATATACTTGACAATCACATACGTCCTTGGCAATGCGTCTGATGAAATAAACATAAATTGGTCTTTAAAAAGACCATTGGTATAGAGTGATGAATAGCATGTCAAGTCAACTGAAATAAACACCTATAATTTCATTTTGGCATCCTGAGTCTGTTTTTTTTTTTTTGTTTTTTGAAGTGCCTGATCCAGTTCCCACTCCTTGTTCTCTGACTTTGCTCACTCTATGGGACTTTTGTATTCTTTCCACTTTTTGTGGTTTTTTTTTTGCACTTGTTTGACAAGCTTTCAACATAAAAACGATCAATTAGTGACTTTCATTTTATCCTAAATAGGGGCACCTTCGCCCTTTTAGTATCATAGAACCTTTCAGCGGCCTTTGATCATGTTGATTATTCCCTCCTTTTTGCCCGCCTACAAGATTTAGGAAAAACCTATGTGTGCTTCACTTCATTTCTTACTAATTGCTATTATATGGTTCATATTCCTACTTTCACATCACTTGGGATTCCCTTGCACTGTGGTGTTCCTCAGAGCGCCATTCTATCACCATTATTGCAACTTTGTTGCAAGATCTTAACCTCCGCTTTTACATCTATGCAGATGACATCTTCATAATTTCTCTACCTCAGGTATAGTCCTAGACTTAATCCCTTTACAAATGACCCTTTCCTCAGTCTACCAATGGCTACTTTCCCACAAACCTTGTTCTTAACCTGGTCAAGAATACCACCTGTTGGATTACAGGAGCCTATCCTAAATCATCAATAACCCCATTCTTATTCGATCTCCCCATTGCAACAGTTAGGGGGTCTTTTACAAAGCAGTGGTATGCCCAAAGCGGGCTTACTGCATACTAAAACAGAACTACCACCGGCCCAATTCAGCCACTGGTGGTAGTTCTGGCTGGAGTGTGTGCCATTTCCTGTGCTCCAGAATTTTTCTCTCTCTAGAGTGGCATTAACCCAGCAGTAATTGGGCATCGCCACACACTGCCTGATTACTGCCGGGTTACCATGGGAGCCCTTACCGCCACCTCAATGGGTGGCTGTAAGTGATCCCTGCCACATGGCCATGCAGTAAGGGTTATCCTACTGCATGGCATTTTAGATTTTTATCCGATACGGTAAAAAGGGCCCTTGCTCACAGGAAAAATGGTCCCTACCACTACCACAGGGCCCTTTTTCCCGCAGCTTCTAAAAGGATCCCTTAATTAATTTAGGGCCCCTTTTACAAAGCGGCAGTAAGCCCAGTGCGGTTTACTGCTTGCTGAAAAGGAAGTACTGCTGGTCTACTGCAGCAGCTGGGCAGTACTTCTCACCCCCATATCAGGTGCTACAAAAATATATTTATTTTTGCAGCTCCGGTATGTACCTAGCAGTAATCGGGCAGTGCCTTGAGGAAACAGGAAATGAGGGTGGAACCAGAGGCAGAGCTGAGAGAGAAGGGAAGGCAGGCTGAAGCGCCGTGCCTACTCGCCTTTCACTGCTGCCGCTGGACCTCAGGAAGGCGAGGAGCAGGCAAAGGACTGGGAGAAGAGGGTGGGCGGCGCAGGTCAGGCTAGCACTCGGAGGAGAGGGAGGGAATGGGGGTCTGGAACTTGGAGGAGAGGGAGGGAGGGAGGAGGGGCCTGGAACTCGGAGGAGAGGGGGGCCTGGAACACGGAGGAGGGGGAGGGAGGGGGCGATTCTCCCGCGATTCTCTCCTCCCCTCGATTTGTACCTGAATGTTCTCTGGCTGGCTGGCACTGGCTTCCCTTCCCTCTCACTGTTCCGTCCTCTGACGTCATTATGTTTTGACGCGAGGGCAGGGCAATGAGTGGAAATGGATGTTAAGGAACCAAGGCATCCAGATGTAGAACGCTGGAGGTGCAAATTATTATACAGGATAATGGTCTTCCCCATTTTCAATTACATTGTCTGCAAACATTACAAAATACAGATTACTTTTCAAAGCTAAGGAAAATGATCACATCACTCCTCTTTTTAAGCAGCTTCATTGGTTCCCAGTAAAATTTTGAGTCTAATTCAAAATCCTCTTTCTTATACACAAAGCCTTACATAGAGGCAGGCCATCCTACTTGTCGCAGTGCTACTGTAACTGAATCTGTGTGAGTCACGTGTTGTGCCTTCACCACCCCGCCCTCGACGTCATCGCGTTTTGACACTAGGGCGGAGCTACTGTGACTGCAGTGCAGGCCAAACCGGATATCTCGGGCGCCTCATCCGGCTTGAGGCTTCATTGGAACGTTGGAGGTGCCTTTTATATATATATATATATATATATATATATATATATATATATATATATATATATATATATATATATATTTGTGATATCCCCCAGCAAATTAAACAGGTCTCACCAACTGCATATTTCTCAGGCAACTCTTTATTCCAGCCCTTGGGCACACTTCTTCTAGCTTAATACTTTATGCTTTCATAGATCTTCACACTGAGCCTCCCCACACAGATACATGGGCTCAGTACTACACCAATACTTTGGGGACTCTCAATCCCAGGCTTTGCAGCCTGCTTCTCTCAGTACTTTGGACACATAGTCCCCTCTTTGAACCCACAGTTCTGGACACACAGTCTTTTCTTCTTTGGACACACAGTCCCTCCACTGAACACACAGTTCCTATAAGTCCTGAGGACACACAGTCAAACACTAATGCTTTAGGGACTTCTTACCCCAGGATTTTCAGCCTGCTGATCTCCTTTGGACACCCAGTCCACCCCAAGTCCATAAGGTTAGCCAGTATATTTCAGGGGCTCTCTCTTCTTCTGCTGCTAGCTCACTTCTCTTCCTTTCACAACTCCGGTGGGGTATAAAGTGGTTAATTAGCTACACAGGACCCAGCCCATAACCTCCCACACCTGTGGACATCCCAGGGCTCCCCCCCCCCCCGGGTCCTAGCACCCTCCACTTCTGCTGCTAGCACCCTCTAGTGGCATACACCGTATAGGACACCCTCTTACTTATCATAATATATATATATATACATATATATACTATATATATATATATATATATATATATATATATATATATATATATAACTTTTTCTAAAACCCTTTTACTATCACATCAGGTGAGACTTCATACTTGGAAAAGCAAACAGCCACAGTCTACTATCCTGTAGAAACTTCTCTAATTGGTCTAGAGAGGCATACTTATTCACTTGATGCATAATCAAGTATTTGAAGGAGAATCTTAAATAAAAGGTAGCCAGGACTGGGGCCTTCAGCTGAGCAAAATATTATTTATGAAGCTGTTTAGAATGAGCCACATCAATTATAAAATTAAGAACTGCCATACTAGGTCAGACCAAGGTCCATCAGGTCAAATATACTGTTTCCAATAGTGGCCAATTTGTAATAGATTTCCTCAAGTCTACCTCATTAATAATGAGACAAGTTGCATTTCCTGGCTACATAAAAAGGAATCTCTCAAGGATTCCCCAATTGTATACACATATGTAGCATACTGTGAAAAAAGAGGCGTACTGCACAGTGTATACAAGTGTCTGCATCAATAACTGAACATAAGATGTTTAGAAATGCCACCCCCATAATCTAAAGAAAAACATCCAAAGTGTGAGCACAGTAAAAGACGTTTTAAAGAAGCACCCATAATGGAAGTGAAAATGCAGAGCAGCTAGAGATGTTTATAATTTCTGCCCATAATCGAAATTAGGATATCCAGGGCATGCACAACTCCAGGCATTGAATATCTGGGTATGACCACTGACCTGGAAGTTAACTGGGGACTGGTCAATATTCAGACAGGTGCCCAGTTAACTCATCTCAAAAAGTTAGGACAGCTGTTTTTGCTGTCCTAATTTTATGTGGTTACTTAGCCAGTTAGCAGACGGAGTGGCCTAGTGGTTAGGGTGGTGGACTTTGGTCCTGGGGAACTGAGGAACTGAGTTTGATTTCCACTTCAGGCACAGGCAGCTCCTTGTGACTCTGGGCAAGTCACTTAACCCTCCATTGCCCCAGGTACAAATAAGTACCTGTATACAATATGTAAGCTGCATTGAGCCTGCCATGAGTGGAAAAGTGCAGGGTACAAATGTAACAAAAACAAAAACAATATCACTGCTAACTAGCTATGGTTGTTGCTTTGCTCATACTCTGCCCATGGCCCACTCATATTGTATTGTGTATTGTAGTCAGCTAGTGTGGATATGTACCTCTAGGTGACCATCTACACTATCAAATATCGGGGTGGAAGGGGTAGAAAAAATGGTGCATCAGGACTGTCTGCTAGTAGAAAAATTGAAGGAGAACCCAATAAGCATCACTGGTTGGTACACCAAAGCCCCAGCAGCTGAGGAGTTGCTGTTAGCCTGAGTCACATAGTTGGCAATGATCCCTAGATCCCACATATAGCCAGAAGAGTGGCAGCCTCTGTTACCACTCCCTATCACATTCTCTACTTTGTGCTTGCACCATAAGCATTGTGGAAACTAGCAGATCAGCATTTCCTGCTGCTGATCTCATGTATCCACAATTGAACATTTTTTTCACTACCAGCACAGAATGGTTGACCTGAGGGAGGATGGTGGTAGGAGCAATAGAGGCAGCTGCTGTGGGGGAAAGTGAGGACACACAGTGGGATAAGATGCTGAGAGGTAAATGGAATGAGAAAAGATACTGGGAGCAGATTCTGAGGGAAGGGGGGAGATGCAGGAACAATAATGTTGATGTTGGAGAAGTAGGTAGAAATAAAGGGATAAAGGCTGGCAAAAGGAATAGATGGGAGAAGGATACAGATAAAGGGATACTGGGAAAGGAAAAGAGGCAACAGGATTGATGATTATGAATATAATTATGAATATTGATGATTGACTCACCTCTTCCGGAAAGCCTACCCAGCAGACCTGAACTAATTCATGAACAATGCATCACATCTATCGAACTAAGAAATGAACAATACCCCTTCCACAGTGTGTGTGTGTGTGTGTGTGTGTGTGTGTGTGTGTGTGAGAATGAGAGTGCCAGGGTGCACTCTCTCTCCCTCCCTCCCTCCCTCCCAGTACCAGGGTCCCCCCTCCCTCCCTCCCAGTTCCAGTGCCCTACCAGCTCCAGGGTCCCCTTCCCTCCCTCCCTGCGAGTTCCAGGTTTGTCCCCCCTCTCCCTCCCAGTTCCAGGGTTCCCCTCCCAGTTCGAGGGTACCCCCTCCCTCCCTCAAAGTTCCAGGGTCGTCGCCCCTTCCAGGGTACCCCCTCCTCCCTCTTCATCTGTAACAGCTGTCTCTTGTTATTTTTTTTCGTAAATGGGGGGGGGGGGGTGTTTGGTGGGTATCCAGGCTTGCAAAATGGGAGGGAGTGGCGAGGGAAATTGAATGTGGTAATTGTTGCTGGCTTCTTATAGAGAGAGATGTGAAGGGCTACTGCAAGCAACAGCTGTCCGTTTCCCTTCCCTCCCTGTCCCGTCCTCTTTTCTTCTACATTATGCGAGTGTGGGACACAGGGAGGGAAGGAGGAAGGGAAATGATCAGCTGTTGGTTGCTTCAGCTTGGTTTGTGTGTGTTGGAATGTTTGGGAGGGGAGGGGGTGTTTGGCGGTGTTCTGCGAACTGTGAGGGAGTGGTGGGTGACTTGATTTGTGTGTGTGTGTGTGTGAACGTTGTTGGTGGGTTAGCGGGGTTTTGCGAACTGTGAAGGAGTGGCAGATGACTTGGAGTGGCGGGCGACTTGGAGGGGGATGGGGGTGGTGGGCGACTTGGAGGGGAGGGAGGGGGTGAGCGTTGCTGGGGGGTGCTGGGCTGAGGTCCAGGTCCCCCTCCCTCCCTCCCTCCCTCCGATTTCCAGGCCCCTTCTTCCCCCTCTGAGTTCCGTTCTTGTTTTCGTTCCCCCCCCCTTGTTTTTTTTTTAAATTTGCCAGCCCCACTGATTTGCCGCCGCACTCGGAAATCCCGTCAAAAGTGTAACCCAAACCCGATCACAACAGCACGACCGAATGACACCAATATAGAAAACAATGCCTGAAATAGTACAATCCCTACTAACAACTCGCACTGCCGACAGCCATATTGATAACAAATATGTCTTAATGTCGCCGCTATAGCCCCTCCGCCGCTCTTCACTACCATCAGCAGGCAGGAGAAAACCCTCAAGCCACACAACATAACCCCCCGTTGGTTATCCCACATACCCACACCAGCAACATCTGAAAAGAACACGTAACATCAAAAAAGGACAACATAAGTCCCCTTAATCTCGATCCTCCGTTTTCCTTGGTTTTTTCTTTAGACTTTGATATGAATAACTCCCTCATACGTTTCCCAAATTTTCAACACATACGAACGGCTATAATCTTACCACACTGCACCCTAACACACACTGCAAATACAGAAAAATAAACCAACCAATGTTGTTTTCGTTCCAGCGATGTTCCTCTCCTGCCTGCTGCACACAAAATGACCCCTTCTCCTGACGTTCCTCCCTTCTTCCCATACACTTCCCTCTGATAGGTCCCTCAACGTCACGTACGTTGCCTGACAACTCTGCAGCGTTTCCTTCACTCTCACTGTTCCGCCTTCGACGTCATTGCGTTTTGACGTGAGGGTGGGGCAGAGAGAGATGGTGACAGACTGACGAACGTTACGAACCCTTCACTGAAGCCACGGAGTCAGTTTCAGAATGTTGGAGGTGCTTTTTATTATTTAGATTTTATCACAGCTGCTGGTGGTAGGTAAGCCAAATGGAGGGGGGGGGGGGGGGGTAGATACAAAGCTAAATATTCAACTTGCTCACCAAATATCCTTTACTGTCCCTGGTTTCAGGTTCTCTGGGACCCACAGCATTCGGCTAAAATAAAATCTCACTTTTACACTAAAGCCTTATAGTATATACTTTAGAATTGACACATGTTCCTATAGTTATACACTTTTCTTGCAAACTTCATGTCTGCTTTTCTATATTACACGTTCAAATAATTAACCTCTAATACATTAATTCTGATCAGAATTAGTGCATTTAGGGCTATCTTTATGAAAAGGTGCCACCACATTATTGTGTGCTACAACCTATTAAAGCGTTATTTACCTAAGTCCCATTGCAATGGATCTTATTCATTAATTATGCATAAAACTATTTGGCCAATATTCAGAGGCAGCTGTCAATATGTTTTCTTAAATTTAATGCTGGTTACGTCCATTTAGACCATGTTTTACTTTGTGTAAATCCCAATGCCCAAAATAGGCACAGATCAAGTGTATTCTATAACAATGCACATAGATTTTAGAAACAGCCATGCCCCGCCCATAGCCACATCCCCTTTTCAACTATCAGGTTCATTTTCGAAAGAGATGGACGTCCAAAATGTGACATATATCGGCACTTGGACGTCCATCTCTCAGAGACGTCCAAATCGGTATAATCAAAACCCAATATTGGACGACTTTCTCAGAAGTCCGTTGCAAGGACGTCCAAATCTCAAGGGGGCGTATTGGAGACGTGGTCAAGGTGGAACTTGGGTATTCCTAAGACTTGGACGTCTTTGAGCCATAATGGAAAAAAACAAAGATGTCCAGGACTAAAACTTGGACGTTTTGACCCAGACCTTTTTTTATTATGAATAAATCACAATAGGTGCCCAAAATGACCAGATGACCAATGCAGGGAATCGGAGATGACCTCCCGTTACTGCCCCAGTGGTCACTAATCCCCTCCCACCCTCAAAAAACATGATTAAAAATATTACTTGCCAGCCTCTATGCCAGCCTCAGATGTCACACTGAGGTCCATGACAGCGCATGGAGGTCCCTGGAGTAGTTTAGTAGTAGGTGCAGTTCACTTCAGATAGGTGGACCCAGGCCCACACCCTCCCTGCCTGTTACATTTGTGGAGGAAACAGCGAGCCCTCCAAAACCCACCAGAAACCCACTGTACCCACATATAGGTGCCCCCTTCACCTGTAAGGGCTTTGGTAGTGATGTACAGTTGGGGTAGTGGGTTATGGGGGGGTGGTTGGGGGGGCTCAACACATAAGGTAAGGGAGCTGTGTATCTGGGAGCAGTTTATGAAGTCCACTGCAGTGCCCCCTAGGGTGCCTGATTGCTGTCCTGCAATGTTAGGGGGACCAGTGTACTAAAAATGCTTGCTGCTCCCACATCCAAATGGCTTGAATTTGGACATTTTAGACTTGGACGTCTTTGGTTTCAAAAATGGCCAAAAATCAAAGACGTGCAAACCTAAGGACGTCCAAGGTATTTTCAAACATAAAGATGGACGTCCACCTTTTTTTGAAAATGACATTTTCCACACCTCAGAATTTGTATGTTCTACAAAGACATCCAAATTCCAAGTTAGACATTTCTTTCGAAAATGCCCCTCTATCCAGCTTATTTTCGAAGGAGAAGGGCGGCCATCTTCTGACACAAATCGGGAGATGGCCAGCCTTAGGAGAAGGCTGGCCAAATCGGTATAATTGAACGCCAATTTTGGCCGGCTTCAACTGCTTTCCGTCACAGGGCCGGCCAAAGTTCAAGGGGGCATGTCGGCAGTGTACCGAAGGCGGGGCGGAGGCGTGGTTAAGCGATGGCCGTCCTCGGCCGATAATGGAAAAAAGAAGGCCGTTTGGCCGACTTTACTTGGTCCCTTTTTGTTCACAATCAAGCCTTGAAAAGGTGCCCAAACTGACCAAATGACCACCGGAGGGAATCGGGGATCGCCTCCCCTTACTCCCCCAGTGGTCACCAACTCCCTCCCACCCAAAAAAAAAAAATTAAAAAACTTCTTTGCCAGCCTCAAATGTCATACCCAGCTCCATTTGGCCAGTTTTGAGATGGCCGTCATTATTTTCCATTATCGGCGAAAACCAATGGCGGCCATCTCTAAGGGCCGTCTCAAAACCGGCCAAATCCAAGCCATTTGGTCATGGGAGGAGCCAGCATTTGTAGTGCACTGGTCCCCCTCACATGCCAAGGCACCAACCGGACACCCTAGGGGGCACTGCAGTAGACTTCACAAATTGATCCTAGGTACATAGCTCCCTTACCTTGTGTGCTGAGCCCCCCAAAACCCACTACCCACAACTGTACAACACTACCATAGCCCTTAAAGGGTAACAGGGGGCACCTAGATGTGGGTACAGTGGGTTTCTGGTGGGTTTTGGAGGGCTCCCATTTACCACCACAAGTGTAACAGGTAGGGAGAGGATGGGCCTGGGTCCGCCTGCCTGAAGGGCACTGCACCCACTAAAACTGCTCCAGGGATCTGCACACTGCTGTCATGGAGCTGGGTATGACATTTGAGGCTGGCATAGAGGCTGGCAAAAAATATTTTAAAGGTGTTTTTTTTAGGGTGGCATGGGGTTAGTGACCACTGGGGGAGTAAGGGGAGGTGATCCTCGATTCCCTCCGGTGGTCATCTGGTCAGTTCGGGCACATTTTTGAGGCTTGGTCGTAAGAAAAAATGGACCAAGTAAAGTTGCCCAAGTGCTCGTCAGGGACGCCCTTCTTTTTTCCATTATCTGTCAAGGACGCCCATGTGTTAGGCACGCCCCAGTCCCGCCTTCGCTGTGCTTCCCACACGCCCCCGTGAACTTTGGTCATCCCTATGATGGAAAGCAGTTGAGGACGCTCAAAATTGGCTTTCGATTATGCTGATTTGGGCGACCCTGGGAGAAGGACGCCCATCTCACGATTTGTGTCGAAAGATGGGCGCCCTTCTCTTTTGAAAATAAGCCTGCTAGTGAACAGTCTAAAAGCAGCTGTGGACATGGGAAGAGCATGGGTGGGTCATTGGTGTTCTAAAAAGTTGTGTGCAGTGTTATTGAATAATAGGTTCTTACATCTAAATTGGCACCAGGATTTACACCAGGTTGCAGTAGGTGTAAATTTGGTGCCCAAAGTTGAGAATGGAAACTGGCGTTAAGCACTTTTATATACAGCATGCACCCTTTATGGAATAACTTTTCTGGTTCCCATTTTTTGAGTGTCATTTACAGAATTTTCCCCAAATCAGTGGTTAGAGGGTTTATACTTTTACCAGCTGCAGGTAAATCCATTAAACCTTTTGAACACTGACCTGTTTATTTTTATCTGGAAATAAAATCATCTTAAGACTCTGAATGCCTGACTCTCTTTTTCTGGCATTATATTTCCTTTTTGCACTAAGGCCCATTAATATCCTAAATGTATCACTTCACTTCTATTTTTCTCTGAAGCATTTACATCATTACTATATAAGGATGAATAGATGAAAGGTGGTTTAAATCTTTCTTGATACAGTTTCCTTTGACAGTATCTACAGTAGATTCACATTATCTAATATCATGTAAGTAATAGCGTTGCTTGTAAGCACATCAAGCATTTTATGAACACATTTATTGAACTGAGCTTTGTTTCATGCTCAATTATTTTACCTTTTGATTTTACTAACATAAAATCTCAAGCTCCTGCTGTCAAGTCTCTCTCCATTAACTCATAAAAACATGGAGGGCTGGTGTTAATGTTAGTATGTACTTTCTGCAAGTATGTGTGTAAATTAAACATTTGTTTAATCTATATATGTAAATGCAGACTCAACCCATGCTCCACACAAATTCTGCCTCTATGCATATCTATATGAACATGCCATATGCACATACTTTCATGCTAGTCAGTATTTAGGCACACAAGTTTCCACTTACATATGTAAAAGACTAAAATACCAACATTTACACAAGATCTAACCTCCTAAAACTATGTATCTCCTTGCAAACGTATCCCCAGGAAGGGTAATTTTGTGAAGTATATTTGATACATAAACTCGGTTTATTCATGTAAAAGCCTACTTGCAAAATTACCTCAAAATAGCATGTTAAAAGTATACACTGTGACAAGAACATGCATACTTTTACCTGATGGGTGCAGATAGGAGTGGGGGGGGGTAGAGTTTGGGTGGAGCATGGATGGATTTATAATTCATGTGCTTTGTTTATAGAAAAAGCAAAAAACAAAAAGGAGGTAAAAACCCTCACGAAACCGTGAGATAGAAAGAAAAAAAGTGAGGAAAATGGATGAGGATACCAAAAATTGTGTTTATTCGCATAAAAAAATCAAAATTAAAAAAATAACAATGGTTATATGAAGTATAAAACGGACCCGACACGGCCGTGTTTCGGCCCTAAGGCCTGCTTCAGGGGTCTTTACAACCTCCTCTCTTCTAGAAAAACATATATATAAAATGTGCTGAAAAGCACAAAAAGCGTATGATGCTGCAAAAAACAAAAAGAATTTACACTTCTCTCCAAAGAGATGTCTACATCTCTTCTCTTTGGAGAGAAGTGTAAATTCTTTTTGTTTTTTGCAGCATCATACGCTTTTTGTGCTTTTCAGCACATTTTATATATATGTTTTTCTAGAAGAGAGGAGGTTGTAAAGACCCCTGAAGCAGGCCTTAGGGCCGAAACACGGCCGTGTCGGGTCCGTTTTATACTTCATATAACCATTGTTATTTTTTTAATTTTGATTTTTTATGCGAATAAACACAATTTTTGGTATCCTCATCCATTTTCCTCACTTTTTTTCTTTCTATCTTTGTTTATAGAATACATACATATAAGCATATTTTACACATGAACATGTACATTTGCTTCCAAGATCTTGAATATATGTTTTAAAAATTTTTATGTTATTGTGTTTTTTAATACACATGAGGATGGTTTGTTAGGAAGGTATACTGAGAAGGGAAGGGGTTGTTTTTGCCTGTCCTTTTAGACCAAGCCTATTATCAAAGTCATTCTTCTGGTTCAGCGGTGTTTCAGCCTATTCACAGATTTCACCCTTTGAAAGGGAAATTTTTAATTTTGGAAGACTGTATTCCTTAGTTGGGTCATAGTTTAAAAAGTATTTTGATTATTGTGTGCTCAATTCAAACAAAAATCCTTGTCATAGTAGATTTACTTTCTACTTTTGAGTCAAAGTAGTACTGAGAAATGCTCCTGCCTGTGCCAGTTCCATTCTCAAAATGGCTGTCACTACCTCCAGCAGTAGTAAGGCAAGTAGATGTTAAAGAGAATTGACACAAAATGGAGCCCTGGGGTACTTTACAGAGAAGGGCATGAGAGATAAATGTGGTCTTCTACCATTTAACCTGGAAAATCCTATTTGCAAGATAGGATTTAAACCAGGTTAGAGCAGTGCCAGTGATGTGTAAGTTTGATAGACAGTGAAGGAGAATAGAATGGTTCACTAAATCAAAAGTGGCAAAGAGATCTATTGAGAGCAGGAGACCTACCAGAGTAGTAAGATGAATGGATTCAGTTAGTGCTAGTAGAGTATGTTCTGGACTATAATGGTAGTTGAAGCCAGCTTGTTTTGGGTGAAGAACATTAACACTGTCTAGGAAGGCAGTCAATTTATAGACACTATCTTTCCTCTTAATTTTGAGAAAAAAGATAAATTATAAATTAGAAGGTAGTTAAATGGATTAAGTAGATTGGCTTTAGAATCTTTCAATTGGGGTAACACAGTGGTCTGTTTCCACTGAGCTGGGAATGTACCGGTCAGGAGGCTGGAAAGTAATAGAATATATAAAAGGTAGGAGTTTCTTCCAGTGACTCAAGAAGGTGGCCCAGAGATTATTGCAACTGGAAGGCAAGACAGGCCCAGAGATCTCAAGAGTCATCCTCTGGAACAGTTCTTGATGATCAAAATTGCAAACCTTTTAAACACAGAGGTCACCCTCCAGGCTGATACACAGTTTGCTGTGGACCAGCAAGCTCCAGAGCAGCCAGACCCAGATCAGTGTACAGTTGAGAGGGCCGGGGGAGAGGTGGTCATAGGCTCTGGCTCCTGGGAAGTTCCCCTTACCTAACAGGTCCACACCCAGCAGGGGGATGTTGAGGAGGAGGATGAGGAAGAGAACCCCTGGGGGGACATGTCCCCACTGGAGGAGGGGAAAGGACTGGAGGCTCACAGCATCTGACTGCAGCTCAGCCCCCCCCCCCCCCCCCCCGAAATTCTCAATATTTTAGAGATATCTTTAGTGATGATAGGTTAAAGGTATGGAAATTACTCAGAGTAACAGGAGAAGTACAGATGGATCATTAGTGATAGCATGCAGATCTGTGGATGGGGTTTGGGCTGGGTGTAGTTGAAGAGAAGTAGTCCGCAAGGAAACACATAGTGAGGCAATCTTCTGAAAGAATCCTGAGGTGATATCATCTGATGATGGGCTGGCAAAGTTGTGAAACAGAGGAAGTTTGTCTACTCAACGTATAAAGTCTACTAGAACTCAGGTCTCTTTGAAGCCATGTAGTGTAATATTTTTTTTCTTAGCAATTTGTGGTATACGTATGTAAGCAAGTTCCCTATATGCCTGCAGGTATTTAGCAGTGTGTGACTGATACCATCTGTGTTACAATTGATGTTGTTGTCTCTTCAAAAGACGGAGATAGAGGTGATACCAGGGTATGAGCATTCAGCAGAAGACTTACGAACTATAACGAGCAATCTGGTCAAAACCAGATTGAAGAGAGGAATGCAGTAGAGATACTTGTTGTTCAAAAGATTGGGTAACAAAATCATTAGGTACAGTCACTAGTCAGTGTAAGTCTGGTCTTTTAGAAGAGTGGTATATCAAGTGATATAAATTATAAGGAAGAAGCTTTGAAGAAAAATATACTATACAACCTATATAAAATGTTCATTGAGCAAGTAGTTAATTCTATACTGAATTCTAGATCTGATTGGCAGCCAATGTTGTGAAAATAATAAAGGGGTTACTACTACTACTACTATTAAACATTTCTATAGCGCTACTAGACTTATGCAGCGCTGTACAAATTAACATGAAAAGACAGTCCCTGCTCAACAGAGCTTACAATCTAAATTGGACAGACGAACAGACAGCTAGGGGTGGGGAAATTGCAGTGGTAGGGGTGATAAGTGAGGGTGTTGAGTAAGAGAGTCATGGTTAGGAGTCGAAAGCAGTAGCAAAGAGGTGGGCTTTAAGCCTAGACGTACTGGCTCAGGGAGTCTACATGAACATAGGGAGTGGCATTACAGAGGAGTTTAACAGCTGTGTTTTTTATTAACTGAATATGTGTAATAGACTAAGTGGTAAGCTGGAGAAATGTAAGTAGAACATACATTTTATTTATTTTAGTTACATTTGTACCCCACGCTTTCACACTCATGGCAGGCTCAATGCAGCAGGCAATGGAGGGTTAAGTGACTTGCCCAGAGTCACAAGGAGCTGCCTGTGCCAGGAATCAAACTCAGCTCCTCAGGACCAAAGTCCACCACCCTAACCACTAGGCCACTCCTCCACAAGATAAAAGCATGGAGAAGGGATTTTATAGATTTTATCTAAGAATTTGAGATTAAATCCTTCTTGAGGCCCAGAATGATTTTTCCATTGTACTAGAGATCTGTAGTGTGAAAGACAACAATGGATCCAATAGCACACTTAATGACAAGAAAATATCTTTGAAGGGACTAGGTATTTGACTGACATTTGGAGATAAAGACTATTAATTTGTAATCTAGAGAACCTCAGTTTTGGATGAATTAAGAACCCTTACCGTTCAGTGAATCCAGACTGCCCCAATTTGACTGCCCCTATCGGACTGACCGTTCACTTGTCTATTAGATTGTAAGCTCTTTGAGCAGGGACTGTCTCTCTTTGTTAAATTGTACAGCGCTGCATAATCCTAGTAGCGCTCTAGAAATGTTAAGTAGTAGTAGTAGAGTTGAAATCCATGAGGCAATCTTATAGAGAGAGCTACAGTATTGAGCTAAATGTTATCAGAGTAAATATAAGATCTGATGTGTAAATCCTGAATGAGAATTGCAAAGGAGCAACAAAAATACTGAATAAAGAAAGGGAAAGAAAAGAGCCTCACAGTACCCCATAAGACAAAGGTATAGATACAGAGGATGAGGTATCTTTTGTGACGATAAGAATAGAATGAAAAATATCTACAGAACCAATTTAGGGTGATACCTCACAAACCAGTATTGTATAGACAACTTAGAAGAAAGTGTTATCTACAGCATCACAAGTTTAACTGCATGAGAAGACTGTCCTTCTTACCATCCAGGTTACAAATTATATTATTCAGAATAGATAGAAGCACTATTTCCGTACTGTGATTATCACAGAAGCCAGACTGCCTGAGATGAAATGTGTTATTAGATGAACACAATTTGTTTACCTGCTTGAAAACTGTTTTCTCTATTAATTTGTCCAAGAAAGGGAAATTAACAATAGGCTGAAAACTTGGAAAGAATGATATACCTTGATATGTACAAATGACAGAACGCTTCCACTGTAGTGAGCAAACCCCTGAAGTAAGGATTGCACTGGAATGTACTGCCTGAAAGGCTCCGCTTAACACAAGACTATCTCTACTTCAAGAAGTAGGTGAAAATTTGGCTCTTCAACCAGGCCTTTAATGGAAGAAATAACTAACTTGTTAGTCTCACACACACAAGGAGTGACACGGGCTGCACATACTGCAGTAGGACAGGTTTATCCACTCTTACCTTAGCTGACATAATATTTAACCATCTTTCTGACCTCATGATGTTGTTGTTTTTTTTTTGTTTGTTTTGTTTTTACTTTGAGAGCACAGTTGTTGGAAAAGAAAAAACGGCTGTGGTATTATAACACTTCGAGGACTGAACAATAAGCCTTAAAACATTTGAGCAACAATCGAGGAATTATCATCAAACCAATGGACAAGGGAGGAGGAATCGTGGTGATGAACCATGAAGATTAAAGAAGTGAAAAGACAACTTACAGATCTAGAATTTTATATCCCCCTTGACAAAGATCCCACACCAGACATACAAAAAGATATCCAGGAACTGATAGACATCTCCTCACGCATGGGTTTACTGACAAAAAAGGAGAAAGAATTTCTCCAGGTAAAACATCCAGTCGTCTCTACAAAAATATAAGCTACCAAAAATATGCAAATCTTTAGATAATCCACCTGGTAGACAGATAGTGTCTGGGAATGGTTCCATTCTTGAGCCACTTTCTATATTTGTTGATTTTTTTCCTCAGTAGTTGTCATAGCATTAATACATGACATGCAACTAAAATAAATAAATAAATAGTTCTAAAAAGTGCTATATTAAGGGGCTCATTTTCAAAACAAACAAAAAAAAATCCAAAAATATCATAAATTGCAATTTTCAACACCCCTGATTTTAGAAGTTTTGTTCCACAGTTTGTCCAAATTTCAAGAAGATGTGTTTTGGGTGGGACATGGGTAGGACATGGACACACAAAAGAAAAGATGTTTTCTGTAGTAATAGAACAAAATGAAAATGTCAAGGGCCAAAATGAAGACATTTTTGACTAGACCTCTTTCAATCATGACTAACCTGCTTATTTTCGAAAGGAGAAAAACACCCATGTTCGGGAGATGGGCGTCCGTTTCCCGTGGGCGTCCAAATCGGTATAATCGAAAGCTGATTTTGGTCATCTTCAACTGCACTCCGTCGCGGGAACAAATAAAGTTGACGGGGGCATGTCGGAGGTGTGGTGAAGGCGGGACTGGGGCATGGTTATCAGCCGAGCAGAGATGGGCGCGCTCGGCCGATAATGGAAAAAAGAAAGGCGTTTTTAGCGAGAATTTAGGACACTTTTTTGGACCCTTTTTTCTCATGAACAGGTCCCAAAAACGTGTCCTAAATGACCAGATGACCACCGGAAGGAATCGGGAATCACCTCCCCTGACTCCCCCAGTGGTCACTAACCCCCTCCCACCAAAAAAAAAACCCACTTGCAAAAACCTTATTTCCCAGCCTCTATGCCACCCTCAAATTCCGTACCCACCTCCATGACAGCAGAATGTGTTTGATCCTCTCACAGCCTTTCCCTGGGTCAGATGTGGCTCTCGGGTGCACTGCAGGGTCACATCAGCATTGCATTGTGGTGGGTGTAGGGTATTGGGCTCCGTGATTTCACTAGCTTGTGTTACAGTCTCACAATGTTGGTAGTTGGTAGGCTCTTCTCCCATGGTGCTTTTCCCTCTGCTTACTGGGTCAGAGTGTGCCCTGTTTTGTTTCCGGTAGTCCACGAGGTAGTGGCCATTTTTGTAAGTCTGTTTTAGATCCCTTTCGTGTATTAGCCATGTTACAGAACTTAGTTCTTACCTTGAATGTTGCTGAAAGAGGGCATTGTACACCATTCTGCCAGCTCTGACCTACTGCTAATCTTAGTACCAGGGAGACTCGTTGCCAGGGGGGCACAACCTCTGATCTGCAGTTAACTGTGAGTAAATGCGGTTATTGAAATAAAGGATGTTTTCAGCAAGATTAGTCTTACGGTGTGAACTGCTGTGCCAAGGTTATACAGCAGCAACAAGTCCTGTCCCTGGAGCAGTTTTAGTGGGTAATGCAGTGCACTTCAGGCAGGCGGACCCAGGCCCATCCCCCCCTACCTGTACCACTTGTGGTGGTAAATGGGAGCCCTCTAACCCCCCCCAAACCCACTGTACCCACATATAGGTGCCCCCTTCACCATTAAGTGCTATGGTAATGGTGTTGAGTTGTGGGGAGTGGGTTTTGGGGGGGGGGGGATTTGGGGGTCTCAGCACCCAAGGTAAAGGAGCTATGCACCTGGGAGGTAATTTAATGTTTTTTCCTACTTTTTAAAAGTGCCCCCTAGGGTGCCCGGTTGGTGTCCTGGCATGTGAGGGGGACCAGTGCACTATGAATCCTGGCCCCTCCCATGACCCAAAGCCTTGGATTTGGTCATTTTTGAGCTGGGACGCTTCGGCTTCGATTATCGCTGAAAAACGAAAACGCCCAGCTCAAACAAACACCCACATCTCAAAAACGCCCACATCCAATGCATTTGCCTGGCACAAACCGTATTTTGGAGACTAAAGATAAATGTCCATCTTTTTCGAAAATACAATTCGGCCCACCCCTTCACGACCAGTTCTCGGAGATGGACGTTCTTACACATGGGTGTTTGCATTTGATTATTCCCCTCCACGTGCCCTAAGTGCTCTAAATTATTATTATTATTATTAACATTTGTATAGCGCTACCAGATGCACGCAGGGCTGAACACCTGACACAGAGAGACAGTCCATGCTCGATAGAGTTTACAATCTAAAATATAGACAGACAAGACAATTAAGGGTGAAAATGACCAAATGATTATTGGAGGGATTAAGGCATAATCCCCCTTACTCCCCCAGTGGTCATCGACACCCTCCCATCCCCCAAAGATGTAAAAGAAACAGTACATACCAGTCTTTATGAGAGCATCAGATGTTATAGCCAGTCCTATTAGTGCAGAAAGCAGGGCTCTATAGTAGCCTAGTTGTCAATGCAGTGCACTGTAGAGAAGGGGCCCAGGCCCATATCCCATTCTAACTGGTACACTTGTAATGGAAAGTGTGAGCCCTCCAAAACCCAACAAAAACCTACTGTACCTATATATTGGTCACACTTGCAGGCATAAGGGCTATTGTAGTGGTGTACAGTTTGGTATAGTAGTTTTTTGGTGGGATTTAGAGAGTTATGGTGAGATGTGTACCTGGGACCTTTTAAGTAAAGTCCACTGCAGTGCATCCTAGGGTGCCCCACTTCTCTGCTGGGATGTCTGTGAGGCCAGTCTACTAAGAATCCCCCCCCCCCCCGAAAAAAAATGGTTTGTTTTTGTGCATTTTTTTCTTTGGAGTTTTCCCCCAAAATGGTCCTAAAATATAGACACACTGAGCAGATAAACATCTAGCAAATGGCCATTTTCAAAACAAAACAACTTTTGTTTTTTGTTTGAAAATGTCCATGTTTGCTACTGGATTTCTGGATGTTTTTCACAAAATGTTGAAAATCAGATTTAGATGTCATATCAAAAATGCCCCTCCACATCTGGGCTTATTGCTCAGGAAAGTTTCATATTAGGGAATGGGACTTGATATATCACCTTTCTGAGGTTTTTGCAATTACATTCAAAATGGTTAACATATATTCAGGTAATTATTTTGTAGTAGGGGCAATGTAGAGTTAAGTGATTTGTGCAGAGTCACAAGGAGTTGTAGTGGGAACTAAACTCAGTTCCCCAGCATCAAAGCCCATTGCACTAACCACTAGGCTATTCCTCCACTCTTTAAAGTCAGATTTCAGCACACTCTAGTAAAAGGTCCCCTAGGTTAAGTGCACAGCATTACTTTCCTCTATTGGGTGTCTAACTAAAGTCATTGGGCCATTTTTAAACAATGCATGCAGTTTTTAGCTTTGCAGGTACATTGCACCAAAAGGACAAAAAGCTTATAGGGGACCATATACTGTATTTTCCTTTGAACATGGCAGTGAACACAGACAGCATAAAACAAGAATTGTCATAATGGGTCAGGTTAAAAGCCAATCTAGCCCAGTGTTCTGCTTCAAGTTGTGCCCAAGCCAGGTCACACGTGTCTACAGAATCCCTAAAAGTAGCAAGGTCCCATGTTATTTTCCCCTTAGGGATAATCAGTGGCTTTCTCCAGGTTTACCTTAATAAACAGTTTATGGACTTCTACAAATTTATCCAAACCTTTTTTAAACCCAGCTATGGTAACTGCTTTTACCACATCTCCTAACAACAACTTCCACAGTTTAACTATATATTGAGTGAAAAGATATTTTCTTTTATTTGCTTTAAAATATTCCTATGCAACTTCATGGCATATCCCTTAGTGCTTGAACTTTTGGAAAGAATCATTTCATGCTAACCTGTTTTATACCACTCAGGATTTTGTAGACCTCTATCATATCCCCCCTCCGCTGTCTCTTCTCTGAGATGAAAAGCCCTAACCTCTTAAGCCTTCCCTAATATGAGAGTTGTTCCATCCCCTTGAACACTTTAATTTTCCTGTTCTGTACCTTTTCTAATTCTGCTATATCTTTTTCTGAGGTGTGATGACCAGAACTGCACACCATACTCAAAGTGAGGTTGCACAATGGAGCGATACAGAGGGATTATGACAGTCTTTGTTTAATTTTTTATCCTTTTCCGAAATTCCTAACTTTCTGTTTATTTATGCGCAGGACACTTTCAAAATGAGAACCCTTAAGTACATTCCCTCTCTAATCAAATTCCACCTCATCCATTCCTTTTATGTTGGTGCATTCATGAACCTGCCCTGTGACCAATACTTGTACATTTATCACAGGAAAGGGTGGTACATTTTCACAGATGATTTTGACATGGTAAATGACTGTTACCCTTGTAAAATGCCTTTGAAAACTACCTTCTATATGCAGGTTGCATCTCATTAAGCAAATAAAAAGTTTTAATTCTTTCAAGAGATCTATGTGTTGTTGTGTCAAGACCTGCATACTGAGTGTGAGAACCTGATTACATTACATTTGTTCTCATACTTTCCTGGTAACCCTTATGACATTATGCTTCAGAGATGATTCATTACTTCCCACTGTGGAATGGCAATTTGCACACAAATTTTCTATTAGTAAACCAGTCGGTGCACTTTTTTCTGCTTTGTTTTTCTATCATTTTTATGGCTATAAATGAATAGCTATGTGTGGTTTAATACTTTGGACCTGCTATATTTTAAAACATTCATCAAAATGCTTCTCTCTGTTGTTTCCTATGGAGCAAGGCAGCAAGTTTTTGTTTAAAGTGTATTTAAACAAATAGTGACTGAACTATTCGTAAAAGGAATTTTATCCTTTTTACCTTTAAGTCATCCTGATGTTAAAATATGAGCATGTGCTGTGCAGTTCCTTCAATCATATTCCTCTCATTGCTAATGTTATTTTTTGTTTACAAGGTGCTTGACATTCTACTAGAAGGGGATGCACAAAGCAGTCTACATCTAAACTAGAAAATGAAAGGAACATCATGAATTATAAAGGACAGAGAGAGAGAGAGAGAAGTAAAAAAAAAAAAAAGGTAGCCAGGTTGTTGTTGATCTCATCGTCCCAACAGGGCAAAGGATCATAAGAATCAGAATGTAGGGCGTGGAGTCAAAAGCTTGCTAGATGAGGTAAGTTTCAAGGGTAACTCTTCCATCTTAAGTAGAGAAGTGTGGTAGCCGTGTTAGTCCACTCTTAAGGTTATCAATATAAATCAAACAAAATAAAACATGGAAAAGAAAATAAGATGATACCTTTTTTATTGGACATAACTTAATACATTTCTTGATTAGCTTTCGAAGGTTGCCCTTCTTCCTCAGATCGGAAATAAGCAAATGTGCTAGCTGACAGTGTTTATAAGTGAAAACATTCAAGCATTACTGTGACAGTCTGACAGGGTGGGAGGAGGGGGGTGGGTAGGAAGTATGCATGGGGACATCAAAGCATATCATTGATATTCTAACAGGGTGGGTGTGGATAGGTGAGGGGAGGGTGATCAACAGAGACATACAGCTTTATGGTTTATAATGGGCTAGGAAGGCCAGTACTGGTGGGGATGGGAATATCTCTTTCAGTAATTCATCCTCCTGGAGTATAGGTTGTAGATCTCTTATGATTTTCCTCAGTTTTTCCAGCTCTGGATTGTATGTCACTACAAGCGGGATTCTGTCTGTGAGAATCTGCTACAGTACAAAAAGTGACCAGAACTGAACACAATATTCGAGGTGCAGTTGTACCATGGAGCGATACAAAAATATATTCCATCCCTACCACACATACAGACCCATACACCTCACATATTCCCCTTTGTCTCTCATACACACCAATCACTTGCTCTGTCTCCATACCCCATTCTTCTTATCTGTTTCAAAGCATTTCTGAAGTCATGATTCTGCACTCTATTCATTTTTTTATCCTATGAATGTTTTTATGACATATGGGTTTGATTATTTCATAAAAAAATACAGCCTAGTCTCAGTGTTCAATGATTAAAATCATTAATTCACACTAGCTATAAACTCTGCAGAAACAGGCAAAGCAATGCATAGTATTTATATATTTATGAGACACCCTGGAGGGATTATTGATATTTTGTTTTATTGGGAGCTTTTTAGATATTGTTTTTTTGAGAACTGGCAAGCCTCCTGTTTTGTTTGAAAAACAAAATAAAGATTTGACAGGGATGCCTTATATTATCATCCTCAATAATGTAGAAAATTATTATATTTTGTATAATAAAAGAAAAGGATTTTGTGGATGCAATATCTTAATTGACACATGGTAGCTTCATCAGTTGAATTTAAAAATTTCAAAAACAATTAAAAAAGATTTTTTGCTGAATTTACCCATATTTCTTTTGACCTGTAGAGAGTGAACAGTGGAATATGTTTGAGCTTTGGTGAATATTAATCTGTTGTATTGTGAAGTATCCATAAGATATAAGGCACAGGTCCAGAGGTGAGAATTTAGGCTAGTTCTGAATTTCTGACTAACCTATTCTGACTAACCTATTCTGATGCATTGTAGGACCTGCATCACTGATTTCAATAGCTAGAATCAGGGACTGCAAGTACCATACTGATTTGGATATAAGTTCAAAATCAGGACTGTCCAATTCCTGGAATAGAGTAACGGCAGCTCTGTGAGCACCGTATAAGTTATTTATTTTACATTAACCATTTATAATTCCCTCAGTCCAAGCAATTCTAGGCAGTTTACAAAATAACATACACAATCAGGTGTACACAGGTGAAAAGGAGGTGCCTACAGCATTTTCAGGGTACCCACAATGAACATGCATGAGACACATTTGTATATACAAGGCCTCTGATACAGGTATATGACATGAATATTTATTGTGGGATCCCCAGGACATATTGCTTTATTATTGCTGAGATATTGTGGTTGCTGTTGCTTTAGTTCTCTCCACATCACTCACAGACATGTCCACAGAAACATATTCACCCAAATATGCATGTGTCTTAATTTGCCTTTGAGAGCACTCTGACATGAATCAATTTACTCCTGCTCTAGATTATTCTGATAACTCTGGGCTGAAGTGCTATCATCACTATGCAGAGCCCATTATTTCCTTTGGGAACATGTTTGACAGTTAATAAAATAATAGTATGCTTTGTAAAAATCTATTGTAAAATCTAGCTTTTTTCTGTTACCATATAACACAGGAAATGTTATGTAGTTACTTGTCCTTATTTTAAAATAGTGGTAAAATTCCACCAAGAATTGCTTTGTTATGTCTCATAAAGTAATGTGAAGCTCCGTTTTGCCCCGAACATCTAGGTAGGAAATGAGATGTGTAAGTTGAAATGTTCCCAGTACGCAGTTCCCCAAATTCTTTAGGAAAGGCTTTGCAGAATGTGGAGAATTTTGTAAAACACATATGAGAATCCAGCAAATATGCAATAATAATAATCCAGCAAATAAGCAATAGTCGCTCATTCAAAAAAAGTGTGATGTCAATCAGATGTTTACCAGTATCTATGGGGGTCAATATTTAAAGTGATTTAAGGACCAGAAGAGGCTCCTGGCCACTGAAATTGTTTGTCCTTAGCTAACCGGGTATATTCAGCAGCACTTAACCAGATAATGCCGCTGAATATACCTGATTAGCACCAAAGTTTTGACTATTTTGTAGGTGGTCCAGGGGGTGGAGTCAGCACTCATCTTTTAAGTGCCAATTTTCAGCATTTAACTGGATAAATAGGACCACATAAGACACAGTCCTATCTTTATCCAGTTAAGTTCTGGCCCAGCATTGAATATCCAGAGATAATGCTGGTGGTGGCCAAAACGACACTGACCACCTCTGGCTGAATATTGATCCCCTTGTTGTTTAAGGGGCTGATACTCAAAGGCAGCCATTAAGTATGACTACCTCAGGAAAACTTACTGAGTCACAATAGTGACCAATGCACGAAGGGAATTGCATGCAAATGAGATGCACGGATCCCCCTTTGTACATCGGTCATTCTTTGTGACTCAGAACTGTCAAATGCATTTGACAGTAGATCACTATAGATCCAACCTGATTCCTCCACTGACCCGACCTGGACCTGACCCCCCCAGATCTAAAACCTCCCCTGGTGGTCTGGTGGTTCAGTGGATCCTGACCCTGACCCCCCTGAGCCCCCTCCTGGCTCCAGCCCCCCACAGTCCCAGACAACAAATCCCTGGTGGTATGATGAACCACAAACCCCCTCCTGAACCCCCAAGAAAAAATCTCACTAGTGGTCTAGTGACCACCCATCTTTCCCTCCCCCCTCCCTGTACCTTAAAACATTAGAGGCAGGAGGGCAGGAGCAATACCTCCTCCCTCCTGCCTCTGGACCCGAAATTCTCAAAATTACAGTGCCCATCCCCTGCCCAGTGCATTCTGGGATGCACTAGGCAGTGCTAAGCACCATATAAGGGAAAGGGAAATGGGACATGGTATACTGCCTTTCTGAGGTTTTTGCAACTACATTCAAAGCGGTTTACATATATTCAGGTACTTATTTTGTACCTGAATATATAAGGAAAACAACCTACTTATATGGTGTTTAGCCCCTTCCAGTACATTCTATGATGCACAGGACAAGGACTTGGTGCTGTCATTTTGCTAAGGGTGGGCCCAGAGGCAGGTCCGCTGAGGGGGGGGCAGGGGGGGGCAAAATTCCTCGGGCCTGGGCCTCCAAGTGGGACCCGGCGCCGGGGTCAGGCCGCTGGTGCTGCAGTCTCCGGTCTCACCTGCCGCCCCTCGGCTCCATTGACAGCCCCCCTACATCTGCCACCGGGCCTCCTGCATTAAAATCGGCAGCGCCTCAGCTCTGTTTGGAAAGGCAGATTGCTTCCCTTCAGGCCCTCCCTTTGTCCCGCCCTCGCAAAAACCGGAAGTTACATCAGACAAGGGTGGTACACAGTGAGGGAAGGCCCAAAGGCGATCTGCCTTTCCAAACGGAGCTGAGGTGCTGCCAATTTTAATGTAGGGGGCCCGGTGGTGGACGGAGGGGGGCTGTCGACGGAGCCAAGGGCAGGCAGGTAAAGCCGGGGACTGCAGCACCGGTGGCCTGGGAGCGGGGGGGAGGCATTGAGGGCAGTGGCGGGGGGGGGGGTGTTAGGGCGGCGGCAGGGAGTGGGTAGCGTAGGAGAGGGCGGCCTTGCTCCGGGCCCGGCTTAGTCTCTTGGCGGCCCTGCCCAGAGGCAGGAGGGAGGTGATGTTGCTCCTGCCCTCTTGCCTCCAACATTTTAAGGTATGGGCAGGGGATGGGAGGGGGTCTCTAGACCACCAGGGAGATTTTTTGCTTGGAGGTGTCAGGTTGGGTCCCCGCGGGGGGGGGGGGGTGTCAGGTCATTTTACTGGGTGTGTTGGGGTCAGGTCTGCGGAGGTCCTGAGCGCTACCATGGGGAGCCAGTTTAAGCCAGCCACAAAAAAAAAAATGGAATCCAATGCAAGTTACTGGAAAATGGCCCGACACTTGAATATCTGGGCTCAAGCCCAATTGCTGCACTTGAGCCGGGCCTTGCCTCACGCGGGTGAATATCAGCTGGACACACTTTAGGCCAGTATTTAATGAAACACCAATGCAGAGTATGAATATTGACCAGGGGCGTAGCCACTGGTAGGCCTGGATGGGCCCAGGCCCACCCACTTTACCTCCAGGCCCACCCGCCCACATCGCTCACTCGCTCGCTGCCTTTTCTCCAGCCACAACAGAAATTCTTGTCCTTCCCGACAGCGCTGCCTCGGTCCATGCATGTACCCAGCTCCCTTCGGTTCCCTGGCATTCTTTTCTTTGATCGGTTGCCGGCAGCGCTGGTCTATTTCATCAAGGCAGCTCCGCTCCCCTCTGCCACATCCATCCAGCCCTCTATGATGCACTTCCTGTTTACGTAGGGCCAGATGGACGAATGCAGGGACCGAAGCTAGAAGATTGTGTCCATGGAAAATCGCTGCTGCCAGCTGACTCAGAAGCCTTCTCTCTTTTGCTGCGCCTGTTCAAAGGGTTGCTGGCAGCGTGTAAGAATCACTGCTGCTGGCTGACCTCAAATCCTTCCCTCTGCCATGTCTTCCCCCCAACTATGATGTAATTTCCTGGGAGGAACGTTGTGCAGCAGAGGGAAGGCTTCTGGGTCAGCCAGCAGCAGCGCGGCAATTCTCTCTTACATGCTGCCAGCAACTCTTTGAAACGTGCTGCGGTGCCGTGATGCTCCTGATGCTGCATGGGGGGGGGGGGGGGGGGTGGGAGAGAAGATAAAATTGTTGGGCTGCTTGGGCATGGGAGTGGAGGGGAGGGAAAGAAGAGAGATGCTTCACAGGGGGTGTAGGAGTGAGGGAAATTGTTAGGGAGGGGATGGAGAGATGCAGGGGAGTGTAGGAGAGGGAGACATGCATGGGAGAGTAGAAGAAAGGGGATCATTATTGGGATATGGGGGGATAGAGAGGGATAATTGCTGGATGTAGGATAGGGTGGGGAGGGAAGGAGAGGTGAATGACAAAAGAAGGAGAAATGTTGGACCTGGGAGGGAGGGGAGGAAAAGGTACTGCACAGGGGAGAGAGGGATGAAGGAGAAATGTTACATGGTGGTGGGAGAGATGCTGCAAGGGGGGAAACAGATGTTAGACTTGGGATGCAAGGGTGAGAGAGAGAGGAAAGAAGGAACAATGTTGAACATGAGGGTGGAGGAGGGGGAAGAAAGAGGGAGATGTAGGATCCAGGGGTAGAAGACAGTGAGGGAAAATGCTAGAATATGGTTGGGAGGGAAGAGGGGGAGAAATGCTGGCCCCTGGGTGAAGGGGCAAGAGGAAAGAGAGAAATAACAGGAAGATGCTAGGAGGGGATAGAGGGTGGAGAGAGGAGAAAGATGGAGCAGATGCTGGGCTAGAAGGGTTGGAAGGAGGCAGACACTGGGATTGGTGGAACCATGTGAAGGCCCAAGAGGGGGTGGTAAGGAAATGAACGAGAGGATGATAGTGATTACGGGGAGTAGATTGAAGATGGAAGGCTGGAGAAGGAGTGAGATGGGGAATAGGAGAGCTAGTGGATGAAAGAAGGAGATGGAAATCAGATAGGCATCTGAAAAGTAAAAAGGAAAAAGATTAGAAGATGAAACTTGAGTGGACAGAGAGCAGGAAAGAAAAAACAAGCATGGGGAAGAGCATAAAATGAAACAAACATCAATATGTCAGTGTAGTGAGGGAATGGAATGAGAGTGGAGAAAAGACAATTGAATAGCAGCTGCTTGAAGGAGAATTAACAGAAAGACAGGAAAGTGGAAAATAGAAACTCAAACCAACATAATGGAAAAATAAAATGACCAGACAACAAAGGTAGAAAAGACATTTTATTTTGAATTTATTATCTGAAATTTGTTAGCTTGAGAAATGTGCATATCGGATATCATTTTATAGTGTTCAGTAGAAAAAAGAAATACATTTCTGATTTTATTTCTCCACTGTAACATGCCGAGGTTCTGAGTTCAATTTTTGTCTACATATTTTTATTTCTAATTTGTGTTCCCTTGTTCAGTATTTGGTGAGAGTCTGGGCCCTAGCATGTCTAACACTAGTCCTGACCCTTGCTGTAGCTGGTGGGGATCCCCAACCTACATCAGCTGAGGACCTCCTCTAAAAGCAGCCAAAACTCCCTTCTAGTAAGCTTGGCAGATGGCGGCAACATCCTTGAGCCACCGATAACTAAGCATACATGGGGTGCCAGCATCGGTGAATCAAGGCATTGTTGCTAATGCTGCCTGCCAAGCTTGGTAAAATGGATTTCTGGCTGTCTTCGGAGGAAGTTTTCAGTTGACAGAGCTTGGGGATCTTTATGAGCTAAAGTATATTTTGAATTGGGAGGTGCCGGGGAAGATGTGGAGAGTGCGGGGAGGAAGGGGGCAGGGACAAAGAGAAAATTTTGTGCCCACCCACTTTGGGCTCAGGGCCACCCAAAATTGGCCGTCTGGCTACGCCACTGATATTGACATAAAATTTTTAAATATTGATCTTCATGCAACTGATAACAAATGCAATTCTCTTAAGTTTAAAATTTGCTGCTCCTATAATACTAGCCTCACTATTTGGAATTAGCTATAGTCTTATAGGGACCCTTTTACTAAGCAGGGTAGGCACCTACATGCATCCTACGTTCATCAGTTTTGATGCGTGTAGGCGCCTACCCTGGCCCGGGCACTAATTCCATTTTTGACACATGTCCACTAAGCATGCCGGAAATTTATATGCATATGCTGGGATAGCCCTTTTATCAAAAAGTAATAGCTCCTCACTTGATGCATACACAAGTATTATATTTCAGTAAAAAGACTTCTGAAAATCAGGATGATGTTCTGATATAGGGAATCTAATTTGAGCTACAATGTAAATCAAATTCATCTTTTATATACCCTATAACTCATTGAGGGGCCCTTTTGCTAATCTGTGTAAGCATTTACGTGTGCCCAACACGTGCCAAAATGGAGTTACCGCCCAGCTACCGCGTGGCTCTTGCAGTAATTTCATTTTTGGTGCACGTAGGTCATTACCGCCGGTTACTGCATGAGACTTTACCACTAGGTCAATGGCTGGCAGTAAGGTCTGAGACACAAAATGGATGTGCAGCAATTTTCATTTTGCCGCACATCCATTTTTGGCAAAAATTTAAAAAAGGCATTTTTTGTAGGTGCGCTGAAAAATGATTTGCGCGCACCCAAAACCCATGTCTACACTACCGCAGGCCATTTTTCTGCGCACCTTTGTAAAAGGACACTTGAATATATGGGTTTTTTTTCAGGTACATGTCATATACATATTTAAGTTTCTAAAAACATAGGGCATAGGGTCAATATTTTTATGTTCTGATAATAGAGAGAAATATTGCAGTTCTGTTCACTGAAAAAATAGGAACAGTTAAGCTAGCACTATAAATTTTCTTTCTTAGGGAATTTTAACTAATGAAGAAAAATATCTCGTATTTCTAGGCCTTGAAAAAAAATAGCTAATTCCAGCCTATAACAAAAAAACTAAAAATGTGTGGATTGCATTATGGTTTTCTCGGGGCACAGTAAATGCTTTTGGTACTGTGTATTCTGATGGGATTTAATAAGAGCAGTGTTATAGAAAGAACCTGCAAATCTTATATAGAAGAAGTCATTTTTATTGCAGTATGTTTCAAAGCAGGAGAAGAGTCTGCAAACAATCTAGTATTTGTAGGTTTCATAGAAAATAATTATTACATTGATTCATCCAAATAATTTATGGCCTCTTGATTGGAAAGACAGACCAGAACGAGAGTGAATTTTTTTCCTTGCTATTTTGGGGGTCCTTTTACGAAGCTGCAACATTGTGGCCTTAGTGTACCTTTATGCAGGTCTTTCCCATACATTTAGGCTATTTTTACTGCAGTCATAAAATGGATGATGTTCTATTTTTTTTTTTTTGTATTAGTGGCTCTGTGCTAATGTTGCCATTAGTGCACAGCCATTTTTTAAATTACCACATGAGTACTTGACGACACCCTTTTTGTAGGAGGGTCACGTGGAGGGGCATAATCGAATGGAGATGACCATCTCTAAGGACGTGAAGGGGCGAAGAAACCCGTATTATCGAAACAAGATGAGCGTCCATCTTTCGTTTCGATAATACGGTCGGAGACGCCCAAATCCCAACATTTAGGTCAACCTTAAAGATGGTCGTCCTTAGAGATGGTCGTCCCTGGTTTTTGGCCATAATGGAAACCAAGGACGCCCATCTCAAAAACAGCCAAATCCAAGGCATTTGGTTGTGGGAGGAGCCAGCATTCATAGTGCACTGGTCCCCCTGACATGCTAGGACACCAAATGGGCACCCTAGGGGGCACTGCAGTGGATTTCACAAATTGCTCCCAGCTACATAGCTCCCTTACCTTCGGTGCTGAGCACCCCAACTGCCCCAAAAACCCACTCCCCACAACTGTACACCACTACCATAGCCCTAAGGGGGGAAGGGGGGCATCTACATGTAGGTACAATGGGTTTTGGGGGGGTTTGGAAGGGCTCACACTTTACCAGCACAAGTGTAACAGGAAGGGGGGGGGATGGGCCTGGGTCCGCTTGCCTGAAGTGCACTGCACCCACTAAAATTGCTCCAGGGACCTGCATACTGCTGTGATTGAGCTGGGTATGACATTTGAGGCTGGCATAGAGGCTGGCAAAATTTTTTAATTTTTTTAGGGTGGGAGGGGTTGGTGACCAACTGGAGGAGTAAGGGGAGGTCATGCCGATTCCCTCAGGTGGTCATCTGGTCAGTTTGGGCACATTTTTGAGGCTTGGTAGTGAAAAGAATGGACCAAGTAAAGCTGACCAAATGCTCATCAAGGGACGCCCTAACTTTTTTCTATTATCGGGCCGAGGACGTCCATCTCTTAAGCATGACCCAGTCCCGCCTTTGCTACCCCTCCAACACATGTGAACTTTGGTCATCCCATGATGGACTGCAGTTGAGGGCACCCAAAATCAGCTTTCAATTATGCCGATTTGGGCGACCCTGAGAGAAGGACGCCCATCTCCCAATTTGTGTTGGAAGATGGGCGCCCTTCTCTTTCGAAAATGCCCCTGATAGCATTCCTGCACTAACCAGTTAGCGCATGATAATGTAGATGCACTAACTGGTTAATGTAGAAATTCCCATGCTCCACACATTCAACAACTGAGCATCGTTAATATTCCAACAGACCCAAATGGCCAGGGTAACCAATCAATTATAATTATTTTGGTGTATGAACCTCAGCACTACAATGCTCTGTCACTGAATTTTTGCACAGCGATTTACATACTTATATCATCATCAGTTCAGACCTGCCTCCTTCCTAAGTTGAATTTGTATATATTTCATTGCTTTAAATTTTTTTAATAAAATTGCTTAACTGCATAATACTCATCTTTTCAAAATCAATGTCAAAGCTGGTCAATTCAGTGGAACTTTTAATCAAAAGCATGGATTAATGAGACAAAGCCAACATGAATTTAGTCAAGGGAAATCTTGCCTCACCAATCTATTACATTTCTTTGAAGGGTGTGAACAAACATTTGGATAAAGGTGAGCCGGTCGATGTTGTGAATCTGGATTTTCAAAAGGTATTTGACAAAGTATCTCATGAAAGACTCCAGAGGAAATAGAGAGTCATGGGATAGGAGATAGTGTTCTATCATGGATTAAAACTGGTTAAAGATAAAAAACAGAAAGTAGGGTTAGAAGTAGGGTTAAATGGTCCGTATCTCAATGGAGAAAGGTAGCTAGTGGTCTGTGCTGGGACCGCAGTTTTTTAACATATTTATAATGATACAGAGATGGGAGTAAACTAGTGAGGTAATTAAATTTGATGATGACACAAAGTTATCCAAAGTTGTTAAATAGCAAGAAGATTGTGGAAAATTACAAGAGGACCTTACGAGATTGGGAGACCTGGGCATCTAAATGTCAGATGATGATTTGCAGGTCGCTGCTCTATGAAGTTGTATAAGCAATGTGATGCCTGTGAATTTGATGATCCTCTTTATGAAAAGATTGAAATTGTCATAAAGACAATTTTTGGGAGTGTGACAAAAGAGTTCAAGAAAAAAGGTTTTGTTATACTGCCTACTCTGCCAGTATATGATACTTAGATGATTAGGGGGTCCTTTTACAAATGGCTTGTGGTTGTGTAGGCACAGGTTTTGGGCGTACACCGATCCATTTTTTTAGCGCACCTGTAAAAAAGACCTTTTTAACTTTTTTGCTGAAAATGGACGTTTGGCAAAATGAAAATTGCCGCGCGTCCATTTTGGGTCTGAGACCTTACCACCAGCCATTGACCTAGTGGTATCTGGGTGGTAATGACTTACACTCACCAAATGCCACTTGGCACACATCTGTTACACGCACCCAAAAATAAAAATATTTTTCAGGAGCGTATATTGGATGTGCTCCAAAAATGAATTTACCGCAAGAGCCATGTGGTAGTCGGGTGGTAACTCCATTTTGGCGCATGTTGGGCACGTGTAGACGATTACACGGCTTAGTAAAAGGGCCCCTAGGTGCCTGGGACTGTTTCATAACTAAATTTAGTCTCGCAGAGGGATGCTTGGCATATTCTATAAACCACACTGACATTTATGCCTATTTTATAAAGCTCGCCTACATTTAGGTGTACTTTATAGAATATGCTTAGGCTTATTTCATTTCAGTGCCAATTTTTTTAGGCTTGGTATCCCTCAGCTCTAGGCTTAACAATGTTCATCAGAGTTCTATATGTCATCACCGGCTTAAAAAACCTCCTCTCCGTGCTTCCAATTCTTTATTAGAAAGTCAAAGTCAAAATCTGTACTTATCTTAGCTTTGACTGTTGCTCTTACGATGCTCAGTCTTTCTTGCCACGGCCGACTCTGGTCCAGGTTTTGGTATTCGTCCAACTTCCTGCTTCAGGGTCCGTGGAACTGGCGTGCTCTCTCACAACTGTAATGCATACAAAAAGTCAATGCTCTGTGTTGCAGGTTACTCACACACCACTCACACATAACATACCGTGATTTTACTCTCATCCGTTCTAATGGAAGGTTCCCATCACTTCCTATTTCTGTACTTATCTTTCAATCCCCATGAAGTCCTATCCGCAGCTCCTCTCAGGATACCCTATTCTTCAGAAAAAATGGACCCACTCAATTCTTGTGTTGAGTCCTCTTGGTTGCATAGTCTGAAGACGATAGATCCATTTTTGCTCCTGCTGTAGTAGTATCAATTTCTTATTGCCACCCCTAGTGGCAGACTCAATCTTTTCTAAGACTACCACCTACTTCAGTGAGGGGTTATTTCCACTGGGCTTAGCACCCCCAATAATTTTGAAAAGTTGCCTCCTATGCTTCCAGGAATCATAATGACACCATCTGCCAGGTCTGAGTATGTGTATCTCCCTGCCCTTGTAAGTCCTTAGAGATTTTATGAAAACTACAAATTTTGCATATAGTGGTTTTCCAAGTATTCCAAGTAGGTAGCATCTTCTTTTTTGTGTGTTGCTTAAAACGTTAAATGAACATTCCTTATTTAACTATTCTACTCCTCTCATGATTTAAAAATTTTTTGGCATATCCCCTGTCAGTTGTCTTTTCTCCAAGCCTACCTCTTTAACTCAGAAAGGAGCTATCTCTTTCCAGTTTCAAATCACAACTTAAGGCTTTCTAACCCCCCCCCCCCCCCCCCCACACACACACACACACACACCTTTCAGTCTCCAAGTCCTGGTTATACTCATTTTTGCAGCTTAGATCAACAAATGGGAGACCCCATTAGATACATCTCCAGAAGGGAAATTTTATCCTTTGTTTGATGGATAATTAATGACATGTCATCGGTAGTAGAATTATATGATAATATTTATGCACTGAAAACAGCAGCATGATAGTCATGTTCTGCTCTAGTTTTAGGCATCACAGTGAGCTGTTTGACATGCCTAAAAAGTACATTCCCAATGTCCAAGTGATTTATAACCAGTGGATTAATGAGAATGTGAATGTCTTTTAACTCTAGAAAAGTGTACAACATGCACATTTTATGGAAAGAAAAATTAATTCTTCATTATTTGGCATATTACTGCTGAAGTTTAGATCTGAATATGAAGTGATCCTAAAAATAGTTATCTTGTCTTTTAATGAAACCAAGGTGTCCATAACAGAAGACAGCATGATTGGAATTGGCTTTTCTAACTAACATGTCAGCTTATCAAACTTGAGCATTCAGTTTCATAGAAAATGTCCGAACTGTACATAAGTACTTAAGTATTGCCATACTGGGAAAGACCAAAGGTCCATCAAGCTCAGCATCCTGTTCCCAACAGTGGCCGATTCAGGTCACAAATACCTGGCAAGATCCCAAAAAAGTACAAAATATTCTATACTGCTTATCCCAGAAATAGTGGATTTTCCCCAAGTCAATTTAATAATGGTCTATGGACTTTTTCTTTAGGAAGCCATCCAAACCTTTTTAAAACTCTGTTAAGCTAACCGCCTTTACCACATTCTCTGGCAATGAATTTCAGAGTTTAATTACACATTGAGTGAAGCAATATTTTCTCTGATTTGTTTTAAATTTACTACGTTGTAGCTTCATCACATGCCCCCTAGTCCTATCAGATTAACTGTTCACGCGTCCTCTAGATTGTTCACTTGTCTTTAGATTGTTCTCTTGTCTTTTAGATTGTAAGCTCTTTGAGCAGGGACTGTCCTTCTATGTTTAAATTGTACAGCGCTGCGTAACCCTAGTAGCGCTTTAGAAATGTTTGTTAGTAGTAGAAATGTTGTTAGTAGTAGTATTTTTGGAAAGTATAACAGACGCTTCACATCTACCCGTTCCACTCCACTCATTATTTTATAGACCTCTATCATATCTCCCCTCAGCTGCCTTTTCTCCAAGCTGAAGAGCCCTAACCAGTTTAGCCTTTCCTCATAGGGAAGTTGTCCCATCCCCTTTATCATTTTTGTCACCCTTCTCTGCACCTTTTCTAATTCCACTATATAATTTTTGAGATATGGCGACCAGAATTGACACAATTTGTGCGATACAAAGGCATTAGAAATCCTCATTTTATTTTCTATTCCTTTCCTAATAATACCAAACATTCTATTTGCTTTCTTAGCCGCAGCAGCACACTGAGCAGAAGGTTTCAACGTATCATCAGCGACGACACCTATCCCTTTCTTGGTCCATGACTCTTAACGTGGAACCTTGCAGGGCGAGCTATAATTTGGGTTCCTCTTTCCCACATGCATCACTTTGCACTTGCTCACATTAAACGTCATCTGCCATTTAGATGCCCAGTCTCTCAGTCTCGTAAGGTCCTCTTGTAATTTTTCACAATCCTCCCATGATTTAACAACTTTGAATAACTTTGTGTCATCAGCAAATGCAATTACCTCACTAGTTACTCCCATCTCTTGGTCATTTATAAATATGTTAAAAAGCAGCGGTCCCAGCACAGACCCCTGGGGAACCCCACTAACTACCCTTCTCCATGGAGAATACTGACCATTTAACTCTACTCTCTGTTTTCTATCTTTTAACCAGTTTTTAATCCACAATAGAACACTACCTCCTATCCCATGACTCTCCAATTTCCTCTGGAGTCTTTCATGAGGTACTTTGTCAAACGCCTTCTGAAAATCCAGATACACAATATCAACTGGCTCACCTTTCACCACCAATCCACCTCCTCCTCTTCACCCTTTAACCCACTCCCCCAACCAACCAACCCAGGCCTCCTTCTCCTCTTTTCCTTATATCACCGAAGAGGAAACCTCCCACCTTCTTTCCTCCTCGAAATACACCACCTGCTCCTCTGATCCCATCCCCACCAACTTACTTAACACCATCTCTCCTACTATCACCCCCTCCATCTGTCATATCCTCAACCTCTCTCTCTCTCTCCACCGCAACTGTCCCTGACACTTTCAAGCATGCTGTAGTCACGCCACTCCTCAAAAAACCATCACTAGACCCTACCTGCCCCTCCAACTACCACCCCATTTCCCTCCTACCCTTCCTCTCCAAGATACGTGAACTCGCTGTTCACAGCCGTTGCCTTGATTTTCTCTCCTCTCATGCCATCCTCGATCCGCTTCAACCCGGCTTTCGCCCTCTACACTCGACAGAAACAGCACTATCTAAAGTCTGTAATGACCTGTTCCTTGCCAAATCCAAAGGTCACTATTCTATCCTCATCCTCCTCGACCTATTCGCCGCTTTTGACACTGTCAATCACAATTTACTTCTTGCCACATGTCCTCATTTGGGTTCCAGGGCTCTGTCCTCTCCTGATTCTCCTCTTATCTCTCCCACCGTACCTTCAGAGTACATTCTCATGGATCTTCCTTCACCCCCATCCCGCTCTCTGTTGGAGTTCCTCAGGGATCTGTCCTTGGACCCCTTCTTTTTCCAATCTACACCTCTTCCCTGGGCTCGCTGATCTCATCTCATGGTTTCCAATATTATATTTATGCTGACGACACCCAGCTCTATCTCTCCACACCAGACATCACTGCGGAAACCCAGGCCAAAGTATTGGCCTTCTTATCCGACATTGCTGCCTGGATGTCCAACCGCCACCTGAAATTGAACATGGCCAAGACCGAGCTTATTGTCTTTCCACCCAAACCCACTTCTCCTCTCTCTCCACTCTCTATCTCAGTTGATAACACCTTCATCCTCCCCATCTCATCTGCCCTCAACCTTGGAGTCATCTTCGACTCCTCCCTCTCCTTCTGTGCGCATATCCAACAGATAGCCAAGACCTGTCGCTTCTTTCTCTATAACATCAGCAAAATTCACCCTTTCCTATCTGAACACACCACCCGAACTCTCATCCACTCTCTCATTACCTCTCGCCTTGACTACTGCAACCTACTCCTCACCGGACTCCCACTTAGCCATCTATCCCCCCTTCAATCCGTTCAGAACTCTGCTGCACATCTTATCTTCCATCTGGACTGATATGCTCATATCACCCCTCTCCTCAAGTCACTTCACTGGCTTCCGATCAGGTATCGCATACAGTTCAAGCTTCTCCTCCTAACCTACAAATGCACTCGATCTGCAGCCCCTCGTTACCTCTCTACCCTCATCTCCCCTTACGTTCCTACCCAAAACCTCCATTCACAGATCTCTCCTCTCAGTACCCTTCTCCTCCACCGCCAACTCCAAGCTCCGCCCTTTCTGCCTCACCTCACCCTATGCTTGGAATAAACTCCCTGCGTCCATACGTCAAGCCCCCTCCTTGCCCATCTTCAAATCCTTGCTCAAAGCACACCTCTTCAATGTCGCATTTGGCACCTAACCATTATACCTCTATTCAGGAAATCTAGACTGCCCCAACTTGACATTTTGTCTTTTAGATTGTAAGCTGCTTTGAGCAGGGACTGTCCTTCTTCGTTAAACTGTACAGTGCTGCGTAACCCTAGTAGCACTTTAGAAATGTTAAGTAGTAGTATATTTGTTCACCCCTTCAAAGAAATGTAGTAGATTGGTGAGGCAAGATTTCCCTTCACTAAATCCATGTTGACTTTGTCGCATTAATCCATGCTTTTGAATATGCTCTGTAATTTTGTTCTTTATAATAGTCTGTACCATTTTGCCTGGCACCGACATAATTTCCCGGATCTCCTCTGGAACCTTTTTTGAAAATCAGCGTTACATTGGCCACCCTCCAATCTTCTGGTACCACGGTTGATTTTAAGGATAAATTACATATTACTAACAATAACTCCGGAAGTTCATTTTTCACTCCTATCAGTACTGGATGAATACCATCTGGTTCAGGAGATTTGCTACTCTTCAGTTTGTAGAACTGCCCCATTACATCCTCCAGGTTTACAGAGAATTCATTCAGTTTCTCCGACTCATCAGCTTCGAGTACCGTTTCTGGCACCGGTATCCCACCCAAATCTTCCTCGGTAAAGACCAAAGCAAACAATTCATTTAATCTCTCTGCTATAGCTTTGTCTTCCCTGATCGCCCCTTTTACTCATCGGTCATCCAGCGGTCCAATCGATTCTTTTGCGGGATTCCTGCTTTTAATATACCAAAATGTTTTTTTACTATGTGTTTTGGCCTCCAACACAAGTCTCTCTTAGCCTTCCTTATCAGCGCTTTGCATTTGACATGACATTCCTTATGCTGTTTCTTATTATTTTCAGTTGGTTCCTTCTTCCATTTTTGGAAGAATTTTCTTTTAGCTCTAATAGCTTCCTTCACCCACTTTTTACCATGCCGGCTTTTGTTTGCTCTTCCGTCCTCCTTTTTTAAATATGCAGAATATATTTGTCCTGGACTTCCAGGATGGTGCTTTTGAACAGCATCCATGCTGATGTAAATTCTTGACCCTCACAGCCGCTCCTCTAAGGTTTTTTTTCACCATTCTTCTCATTTTATTGTGGTCTCCTTTTTTAAAGTTAAATGTTAATGTATTTGATTTCCTATGTATACTTACTTCAAAGCTAATATCAAATCCGATCATATTATGATCACTGTTATCAAGCGGCCCCAGCACCATTACCTCCCACACCAGATCATGTGCTCCACTAAGGACTAGGTCTAGAATTTTTCCTTCTCTCATTGGCTCCTGTACCAGCTGCTCCATAAAGTTGTCCTTTATTTCATCAAGGAATTTTACCTATTAAGTTGCCCAGTTTGTTTGCTTCCCTAATTTCCTTTAACATTTCTGCATCCATCTGTTCATCCTGGCCAGGCGGATGGTAGTGCACTCCTATCACTATTGTTTTCCTCTTTACACATGGAATTTCAATCCATAGTGATTCCAAGAACTGAAGAACACAAGAATATAAAAAGTTATTCAGAGTTGGACAGTGGTCCTTTGAGTCCAGTATCCTGTCTCTGACAGTGACCAGTCTGGGTCACAAGTGCCCAGGTAATCCAAAAAAGTAGATATATTTCTTATAGCTCATTTCCAGGTTTGAACAGTGGCTCTCGCAAGTCTTTCTGGCTAATAATTTATGTGGATTTTTCTCCAGGAACTTGTCTTCTGCTCCTCACTATATTGGTTGGTTGGTTCAGATGATGATGATTTTGCCTCATCTTGATTACTGTGATATGTTACACTTGGGACTTGGTTCTCTAAAATTAATTTAAAAAACATTGCTACATTTGGAAGTTTCTATGCTTCTATAATCTCCCGATTGTTTGAATCCTGAAGTAGCTGAATGAAACGCTGGCTGACATTTTAAGAGCTTGTTTAATCTCTCTCTCTCTCTTTTTCCTATGAGTGGATCATTTTGTATCTTATTGAAAGTGTGACTCCACACCCGAGGTGTATTAATTTAGAGGATTCTAGTGATATAAAAACACTTCATTGACTCCCAGTTGCGGAACAGATCCTATTTAACTCTTTTTGCTTATTGTTTCAGATAGCTCATGGGACAACTTCTCAAATGTTAGCTAATATGATTGCTACCTCTCTATTGGACTCATCTTCTAAGTTACTTTAGCAGTTTATTTTTTGCCCTATGTTTTGTAATCTTAATAGGCTTCATGAGGATATGTAATTTCATTTTTGCAGTTTATATTATACCAGTTTGGAATTCCTTCCTTCACTTATTAGAACTGATTATCTCAGATTTTGTAAGCAATTGAAATCATATTTGTTTGGGCGATGTTATTAGATTTTTTTATTCTGTTATTAGTATGTTTAATTTAGTATTATTTTAATTGTGAATCACATTGAACCATTTTTTCAGGGGAAATAGTGATCAACAATACTATTGATATTGACATAGACATTAACATCACGTCCACTGTCAACAGATTCCACTATTAACTAAACCAAGGGGCTCTTTACTAAGCTGTGGTAAGCACTAACTCGTGTTTATCACAGGTTAAAAACCACATCCACAGAGTGCACTCAGGTATCCTGCGGTAGTTTTGGGATCAGCATATGTTTCCCATACACTAAGGGGTCCTTTTACAAAGCCACAGTAAAAAGTGGCCTGTGGTAGTGTGGGTGCTTCTTTTAGGTGCGAGCTGGGACATTTGTTACCATGGCTGGGGAAAAGACAATTTTTAATGGACCAGAAAATGGACTAGTGCTAGTATTAAAACTAGCGTGTGCCTATTTATGGCCTTAGCTCTTACTGCCACCCATTGACCTAGCGGTAAGGACTCACGTGCTACCTACACGGTAACTATGCAGCGTGCTCCAACATGGGCGCACTGCCAGTTTATTTATTAGTCTGTGTGTTAGCCCTCTCGTGCCTTTGTAAAAGGGCCACTAAAAAATAGAGGGTCCGTTTGCTAAGGTGCAGGAGGACTAATGCACAGGTAGCGCACGCAATTAGCACTATCGCAGGGCTAGCATGTGTGCCTAGTGGTAATTCTGAGTTTGGCCCATGCCGAATCCTGTGGTAGAAAATAATTTTCTACTGCGAAGGGGGGGGGGGGGGGGGGGGGGGGGGGGGGGGGGGGGGGGGGGGGGTTGTTCCTGGCAGCAGTCAGCAGTTTGTATGTGCTGCATGGTTACCACACGGGTAGCACGTAAGCCCTTACTGCTAAGCAATGGATGATGGTAAGGACTCAGGCACTGTAAATAAGCGCATTCTAGTTTTAATTTCAGCACACACCCATTTCCCGGCCCATTAAAAAAAGCCATTTTTCCTAGCCATGGTAAAAAAAAATGGCCCAGCACGCTCCCAAAACACAAGCCCACACTTCTGCAGGCCATTTGTTACTGCAGCTTAGTAAAAGGACCCCTGGATGGTTTTTATTTAGTGCTGGGGGCGTGTCTGAGGACAGAGAGTAGGCATGTACTATGCTAATCAGTTAGCGTAACAACATTACTATATGCTAAACTATTAGTGAATGGTTAGCACGTGAGCCCTTGCTACCTAGAAAATAAGTGCTCACACACTAATGGCCGTGCACTAATGGTAAAATTAGCGTGTGACCATTAATGGAAATAATGGAAAATTAGCCATTTTACTGCTGCGTGGGAAAGACCATTTCTGGGGATATTGCTGGTCACTTTTTAGTACAGTTTAGTAAAAGGGACCCCAGACAAGCTTTTTTGTGACCTAATTTCAATTTGCTGGTCATTAATTTCATGGTGTATCTTCTTTTTTGTGTGTTGTTTGACAAGCTAAATGGACATTCCTTATTTAACTATTCTAATCATCTCATGATTTTAAACATTTCTGGCATGTTCCTTCTCAGTTGTCTTTTCTCCAAGCTTACTTCTTTAACTAAGGAAGGAGTCATCCATTGGTGTAGCAAGGAAGGCTGCCACCCGGGGCGGTTCGCCGTTCCACCCCCTCCCCGGGTGCAGCACGATGACACCCCCCCATAGCGCATCAACACCCCCCCCCCCGACCCAGTGCCTACCCTCCTCAGCTCCCTCCAACCAGCTGAGCACCCTACCTTTAAAGAAATTTCGGAAGCCATGGAAAGGCGAGGCGCAGCGCCTCGTGCCTGCAAGTAAAAGAAGCGAGGATAGTCATGGGGCCTTCCCTCACGCTGTGAGTCCCGCCCTTGCGGAAATAGGAAGTTGCGTCAGCGGAGGGCGGGACAGACAGCGTGAGGGAAGGCCCAATGATGGGTCGGGGGGTGTCATCGTGCTGCACCTGGGGGGGAGCTGGCAGGGAGCACCCCCCACCCCGAGCTGACACCCGGGGCGGACCGCCCCTCCCGCCCCCCCCCCCTTGCTACACCACTGGAGTCATCTGTTTCCAGTTTCAAATCACAACAAGGTTTTATTCATCTAAAAAGCTTATTCACTACTATCTGTGATTGATATCTCCTTGACTTGCTCTTGTTGTGCTGGAGTGATGGTGATAGAGATGACCCCCCCCCCCCCCCCAATGTTACTTCCCATTTCAGCTTTCATTTTATGTAATACAGGATTCTCTCCTGCCCTCCTTTCCTCTTGTTCTCCACGTTTGTTTGTCCTTATTTTTGTACCTATCTCATTTTTCCTATTCCCTATTTTATTCTATTATTATGTAATCACTCAGATATCCACTAATTGGTTGTATATCAAGAGGGGCATTTTCAATATAATGTCTGAATCTGATTTTGGATATTTTGCTAAAAACATCCAAAAATCAAGTGGTGAACATATTGATTTTTGAACCAGAAAAGTGTCTATCTTTTTATTTCAAAAGTGGCCATTTGCTGGATGTTTTTATGCTCTGGGAGTCTGTCATTGGGATGTATGGGGAGCCAGCATTCTTAGTAAACTGGCCACACAGACATCCAAGCAGAGCAGTGGGGCACCCTAGGGGGCACTGCAATGGACTTCACATAAAAGGTCCCAGGTACACATCTCACCATTACCCCCTTATATTGTATGGTGAGCCCTTAAAATCCACCAAAAACCTACTGTACCCAACTGTACACCACTACAATAGCTCTTATGGCTTCAGGTGTCACTTATGTGTGGGTTCAGTAGCATATATTAGGACCCCCGAGTGTTGTTTGGTGCGTTTTGCTGCTGGTTGACATCCCTGTACTTCTCTACTTATCCCTTACCCTGACTTCTTCAAACTTTTCTTGCCCCATAGCCACCAACTTTCTCCAATAGACTGTCTCTGTCCCACATCTTCCATCTACTTCCAAACCCTGCTCCTCCTTTTCTGTATCCCATCCCACCCACTCTTTGTAACTGCCTGTGTGTGAGAGCATCAGTGTGTTTCTCCTACTGCTAATTTACACCCCTCTGTGCCACTGACCCTGCCTGTGCCATTGCTTCCCCTGTCCACACTGTCTGTCTGTGCATTTGCGGGTGTCTCTGTAACACTGGGTGCATCAGTCTGCCACCAATCCTGTCTGTCACTGTGACATCCTGTCTGTCTGTCCTTGTTTATGTTATTATCATTGTGACACCCTGACTGTCTCTAGTCCCCAGTCTGTGTTATTGGTGAGCACCTTTGGTGGTTACTAGTGGTAGCTACAACCACCATAGATACAATGAATACCAGGAGAGAACAGAGGGAGAGAATATACAGAACAGAGCTCCTGGACATGAGTGATGAAGAATGTCTGAGGCGATACAGATGTAACCCAGGTCTCGCCCCTTGACTATCACAGGTCCACAACAACCCAGCCCGGGTCACAGGGAAAACCTATTTCCCTTTCAGTGCTCTATTCTGCCTTCATTCAGCTCCTCACTCATACCATCACATCTTCCATCCAATGAGCCTGGGAGTGGGTAAATTGTCTGGAATAGAGATACAGGGTTTTGGGAGTTGGGAAGGAATACTTCTTGGGTATACTCTCCTTTTAGTCTAAGACCAGGCATTCATTTCTCATGCCAAAGAGTACTCTGCACTCCAGGACTTTGTAAAATGGAAATAACTGTACTGGACCTTCTGTAACTGATAGTTAAACTCCTCAAACTCTTTATGCATATTATACATTCCAGTCCATCGATGATAATCTTGGCCCCTTCCCTTCACTCTTTAAGCCAATTTTGTACATATTTACAGGGACACCGAGAGGGGGGCAAACTTACCCAGGACCCGGCATTCAAGGGGGGCCCGCCCGGTGTTAGCATTACTCCCATGTTCCTGTGCACAACAGTGCTGCAGAGCAGAGTATTTCCTTCCTACCGTGTCTAAAAAGCCTCTTTGGACGCAGCAGGAAGGAAGGACTCTGCTCTGTGGCGCTGCCGTGCACAGGAAGAGCAGAGCAATGCTAGCGCCGGGCCCTGGGGAAGTTTGCTGTGCACAGTGACAGCCTGTAACAGGAGTGCAGAATAAGTAAGCGGGGCGGCGGTGGAGCAAGTGGTGGGCCCGCCTGGAGAGGGGATGGGCCGGGGGGGGGGGGGGTGCTTGCCCTGGGCCCGGCTTTGTCTCTCGGCGGCCCTGCATATTTACACAGACTCCTGTCCTTCACCCATCCTGTTGTGTCAGAAATAAATCCAAGGCTGTTTCTGTTACTCCTGATATCAATCCAGACTCTTTCAGGCACAGACCCTTTAGGCTGTCCTTCAAGCAGTGCACGTGGCAGGGCACACTCTGGCATGGAACAGGCTTCCTTCCCTTGCACGGAATACCATCTGAGTGATCTCTACCATATTCAAGCACTCAAAACAAAATATGGAGATCAGTTTAGTTTGTTCAATCAGTTGCTTAACTGTCTTTTGTGTGTTATAACAAGGGGTTGTAGAAAGAAAGAATCATAAACATATGCAGAAATTAGACCACTGATATGATCAATCACATTAAAGGTGGTTGGCAGGTCAAACAACACAACTAGATCATTCAAACCTTGACCCAGGTCCCTGTGCAGATCACCTAAAAAGAAAAAATTGCAGGAATCTAGTTGTATCAGCCTCCCCGAAGCCAGACTGAAATTTGGTCAGATGTCCCTTGACATCAAACTCTCACAGCTGCTATGCCCCAGCTTTCACTAGAAGCTTGCCCAAGAAGTGTAAAAGGGCAACAGTTTATAGTGTGCCTCTAAACCCATGTTTATTTGAAGTTGTTGGTTTTTTTTTTTTGCAATTGCTAAATTATTGTTGATTAAGCTGGAAACATCTCTGATCACAATATGAAACTTCATTTTTGAAATATTTTAGGGTTGTAATTTGAAAACTGAATGAAAAAAAAAGCCTATGTGGTCTATGCAGCTCATATTTAACATAATATTTGGATACTTCTAATATTGATTTAATAAAATATATCATAGCCAGCAAAGGATATAGTTTCTCTAGGAACATAAACTACTAGAACTCTGCTTTTCAAAAATGTTAGCAATAACTATTACTTCATGTTTTAGAGATCCCTAGAAACTACAGTATTTATTCCACTTCTATATGTTTTTACAAAGAAAATCGAATTATTTTTCCAACCAAAGAGTATGGCTACTATTTAGAAATGAACTAATGTTACACGCAATATACACTGTGGAGTAGGTTTGGTTAAAAAAAAACAATAATATGATTATATCTTTCCTCATTTAGTAGACTTATTAGGCAATATGATTAATATCCATCCTATTTATTTGAACAAAAGAGATGTTCGGAACTCTTAATTGCCCCCCTAATCAGAGAGTTTATTAGAAATAGATTAAAGCAATTTATGAAATACACCAAATGTCTCTGCATATAAAATTAAAATACTATAAATAAATAAATAAGCCAATCAATTGTAATTGCCCTCCTGTGACATAAAATTATCTTTTAATTACTTGAAACACATTATGATGCATGAAATTTTAGAACCAACAATGTTGCTGTCCTCTTTATGGGTTAATAAATATATTTTAAAATCAGCAGTTGTCAACAATATGTTTCAATAATATTGTGAGCCTTCATTAATGAATCTTTCAGAGTTAATCTTACTGAACCTGTTATAATTAATAAAGTTGTATAGTCCTTAGGGTAACTCTCCACAGAAGCTTAATGGTATGTGCAGCAAGTAAAATGAGATATCATAGTTTCAAATGTCTAGGCTGCAGGCAGACAACATAAAAGATAATCATTAATTGAACTATTATTATTCATAAATTCAGTTCCTGGCTTCCACTATTGTTCAATCAGATGAAACTGACTAATGCAAAAATGCAAATAGTTTAGCATTTACATACTCAGTTAATAAAAAGGACATTCTCTACTTAAAAATACTTTGAAGGGTAATTCTTTATTCACATTCATTGCACCAACACTGTGTATGTAACAGTATGAGGTTTCCTACATAGAGGGGACAATATTCAGAGATAATTTATGCGGACAGCAACAGTGCTGACTGCATAAATGTTTTTAAACATCTGTAATTTAGACTGTTACCACCCCCCTCCAAAAAAAAAGTTATAGGTTCAGAAAAGATGGGTGATTCGGGGCGGGCTGAGGACAGGACAAGGACCTATGCATTCATAAGTAAAATTCAGCTGCTGATCATATGGATGTGGAAATATAGATGTTTTAGGGAAAACATGCCAAAACTGTTACATATTTTAGAATACTAGGGCTATACATGTAAGCTTATAGTAAAATCAACATGTCTTTAGCCCCTGACCAAAAAAATCTTTAAAGTATTTAAAAAATGTATAGGAGATAAATGTGGATCTCACAAAAATCATTTGTGATAAATGTAGAAATCCATAAAGTTCTGAAAGGGATGCAGAAACCAGCTCCACTTAAGTAAGCATGTGAATGCCCTGCCCCTACAGTATATGTGTGGTAATGAGTGTGCAGTCAGATGCATGTGCAAATATTAATGAGAGCCAATTCACCTCAATAATTGGTTGTTAGCCCCTAATTATTGATGCCTTTGAGCTTGTTAAGCAATTCATTTGCACAACATCTTGGGTGCACACACAAATTTGGGAAGCAAATTCAGGTACCATATATAGGCTCTCGGAGTAAACATGAAGCACTATACATATAGCAGTACTAAACATGCAGCACTGTATGTGCAGTGCTATCTGTACAGGCTCCAATTATAGCAGTAAATGTCTAGAGATGTGTGGCACATAAATGTCCTCTCTCCCAGAAATGACCAAGGCAGCCATGTGCCCATGGGCCACCTCACACAAAATATACACACAACCACTATTGATCTCATAGTGTCACTCATAGGAAACATGAACCAGGGAGCATCATCCCATAATGCACCTAGGCCTGGAAAAAAGAGGAGTCTAACTACTACATGTAACTGGTGGATATCCCAGCAGCTCCTCTGGATTCTGTATAGGGAGATCCTGAAAACATACTAGTAGATATGTTGTTAAAACATCAGCAGTTACATCATAATAAAGCGTGTGGCATTCCCTCATATTTTACAGAATCCTTGACATGATCTGATATTTTGAGGCACTCAAGAGCAGATATAGGGCGATCTGGAGGACCAGCACCTTAGAAAGGTTTGATCCTTTCAAACACACATCCCCACTGCCTCCCCAAGCGCTGCCTAAACTCTATCCCTTGCCCCATGCTGCTGCTGTATGCACATCTCCACTGTGACAAGGTGGCATGCCATGTTGTCACTCACCTCCCCTTGCTTGCACTCATAGTTACAATCATGGTCATATCTGGGAGAAGCATCTATACATGAAATAATGTCACTCTCAAACATTGCCCATACACTTTCATATAGGTAGCAATGTCTCCAATGTGCCAGACATACCTGTGTTATCAAATTGAATTGACAGTGCCATGTTAGTAATAGCCATGGTATGTACCAAACAGTCTCTGGCATGTGGGAAGGCAAGTAATCTGGTAGGAAGTGAATAAGTGATCTCTGCTCACATGGGCCCATGTGGGGCACACTGTCCCTAGTAGTAGGAAACACAGAGCAATGTTCAGAGATGCAAGGACATCCTCCCCCCCCCCTACCCCACCACCACCAATGTGACATTGGCCAGCAGTCTGGGGGCTACAAGGGCAGGCAACATGGATGTAGGTGCTGATGTTTCTTGACCTCAAAAGAGCCAAACATATCAAACTCATAATATGATACAATCTAGGTAGACCCCGACATGCTATGCTGATATATGTAGACACCTCTGACTGATAAGTATCAGGGAGACACAAGGTAGACAAATAGGTGGTGGAAAGGACATCCTAGATGCTGGTGAAATGTGCCATGTACCCTATTCCTGAGACTAACTGGAGTTGCTTCCTCTCACAGTACAGATGGATCTGGATGAAGAAAAGGAAGAAGGAGGAGTGGCCTAGTGGTTAGGGTGGTGGACTTTGGTCCTGGGGAACTGAGGAACTGAGTTTGATTCCCGGCACAGGCAGCTCCTTGTGACTCTGGGCAAGTCACTTAACCCTCCATTGCCCACCGCATAGAGCCTTCCATGAGTGGGAAAAGCGCGGGGTACAAATGTAAAAAAAAAAAAAAAAAAGAGGACCTGCTGCCTTCCTTTGCATACATGCACTACACCATGAGCTGAGCCTCATGGTCACCACCATGGAGGGGATATGTGCTAAGATACTGCCCTCACAAGGGGCCATGAGGCAGCTTGAGGCACATATCTCCAGTCCTCTATCCCAGCCCCCCTTGCCCACACATCCTTAAGGGCCAAGAAATATATGAGTGTCAAGAAACTATGTGCTCTAGAATAACACTGCCAGTATGCAGCCACCACTTAAGTGCCTGGCATATATAATATAGTTATGTTTTATAAGGCCTAGAAGTAATGTTCTGGAGGCTAATCTGTTTGTCTGGTATGACAGTTCAGGAGAATCCACCAAGTATACGTCTTTCCAGTCTTTGGGATCTGTGGTCAAACTCCCACTTTTTTTGTCTTATCTCTGTCTGGTATGACAGTGACATTTTTTATTTCAAAATCACATTTGTTTTTGTTATTGTGCAACATACAAGTTGTATAGTTTTTTCACATACATTGTCTGGTCTCCTCATTTCTCTCAATGAACACCTGTTAGACCCACCAAGGTATCTTATATGATCTCCCAGAGCCATCCCAAAAGACACCTGGACATATTCTGCAGTTAATCCATTATCAGACAGCAATAAATATGCTGAAATACTCCTCCTCCCTTCAAGCCCTAAAGGTCACAGGAGCAGATAGCTCCGGCGACCCGAGCTGCAAATCAGTTTAAAACAGATTACATGACCTACAGGCAACCACAGTGGTCATCAGATGGGCACTCGGTTGCTGCTGGGTCTTACCTGTTAGGCAGAATGGTAGGCCGAAGGTCACTGCTGAGCTGAGCCTACTCGCGGGCATCCACCAGGAACGGGTCACCGATAGCACAGCGCTGCCCTGCTGGGCCCGGCGCCTATCCTCACCTCTGGAGTTGCCAGTTGAACAGCGGCACCCCACCTTCATCACATGCCGGATGCTCACCCAGGACAGTAGGAGAGGAGAGAGCGACAAGCGCAGCATTCACACAAACCCTCGTGGTCAACAAATGAACAGTGGCACCCTCGCTGCACAAAGGAGAGTGCCGTCTGACTGAACACCCGTCCAGAACGGCAGGGCGAGGAGAGAGTGGCGAGCACAACGTCTGCCCAGACCTCTAAGATCGACAGCTGGACAGCGGCGCTCCTGACTCGTGGCGTATTGAGAGGAGCACCAACCAACCGAGCACACGCCGAGGACTAGGTAAGCGCCGACCGACCGAACACCCATCCAGAATAGCAGGGTGAGGAGAGAGTGGCGAACGCAGCGTCTGACCAGACCTCTAAGATTGACGGCTAGACAGTGGTGCCCCTGACTCACGGCTTATTGAGAGGAGTGCCAACCGACCGAGCGCACGCCTAGGATGACAGGGAGAGAAGGCTCCAAGCTCAACAGTAGAGAGAAGGAAAATTGTGCTTTGGGACAGGGTGCGCTTTTGTTCATCATCCCATGAACAAGGACCAACAACGCAACCATCATACCTGATTATCTAATAGCCCAAAGCGAACTACACCAAAATGAACACCGCCAAACTGCTCCTAATAATTTACTCCTTATCCCTAATTCACAACACACTAACCACCCCTCTCACAGACACCAACAACATACCCACAATACACAAGCTCAACAGACTACCCAGATACAATACATCTCACCAAAATAACAACAGCCAAAACAATGGAAGAACTACCATATGCGGACAAAATCAATACAAAGAAAAGAAAGGACACAACAAACCCATACCACAAGAGAATAGACAACTAACAAAAATCATCACAACTTCGAACCCAACTGACCCCTACCAAACAATTCAAGTGGGATACATAAATGCCAGATCAGTAGTCAACAAAACAACAATAATAACAGATTGGATCACGGCAGACAACCTCGACCTACTATTCATCAATGAAACCTGGATCCACGAACATAAGGACCCCATAATTTTAGATCTATGCCCCCAGGCTACAAAATCACTCACTGGACAAGAAAAGAAAAAAGAGGAGGAGGCATAGCACTAATCCATAGATTCCACTTCATCGTAACAACAGCAGCCGAGTCCATAACACCCCAACTTGAAATTGCCTCAGTTAGAATCCACCATACAACCTTGCTCGACCACCTAAACGTTATCTTGTTTTATAGACCACCAGGTAACTGGCATGAATACCAACCACACTTCATGGATTTCATTTCGGATGCATGTGTATCTAACTCCAATCTACTTATAATAGGGGACATAAACCTACACCTAGAAGACCCTAACTCAACCAATGCACATGAATGCAAGGATTTCCTCCAACTATGGGAACTCAAATGGCCAAATATGCAAGCAACCCATGTCAAAGGACACACACTCGACCTCATTACACACAAACTGTCCTCAGACTTAAACCTAATACTAACAGATACAAAATGGACAGACATACCATGGTCAGACCACCACAAATTAAACATATCCCTACAATGGAGAAAAAAAGGCTCATACCACAATCAAGAATGCACAATCTACACCTCGAGAGGCCAAATTGACCCTGTCACATTCTGGCAACAGATCTACAAGATCGAATGGACAGCACAAACAGACTCAAAACACTATCTCCTAGATTGGGACAACAGATGCAGAAGCATATTAGACAACATAGCACCTCTACAAACAAGAACCTCACGAAGACACAACTCAATACCATGGTTTAACAAAGAACTGAAAAAACTAAAAACACAAGTTAGGAGGCTTGAACGAGCATGGAATAAAATAAAAGATGAATACACACTTAACGCATGGAAACAAATGCAAAGAAAATACAAATATGCAATAAGACAAACCAAAAGGTCATACTACAAAACCAAAATAGGGCTAGACTACAAAGACATGCATAAACTTTTCCAACTCGTGAGCAAACTACTAGATACCACACCGGTTACCACAACCAACACAGACACCCCATCAGCAGAGAACCTTGTTAAATACTTCAACGAGAAAATTATAAAGCTAAGACCACAAAAAATTAATTGACTGTCTGGACCCAATCCCCGATGAATATCCAGCAGACCGAATCTGGACAAACTTCGCTCTACTTACTGATGAAACCGTCACCCAAGCGATCAACAGGTTCACCAAATCCCACTGCAAACTGGACATATGCCCCAACAACCTAATAAAATCCACCCCTCAACGCTTCATAACAGACCTTACGTTGCACCTAAACTACATGTTACAACACGGACTCTTCCCCAAGGATAAAGGAAACATACTACTTACCCCAATACCTAAAGATTCAAAGAAAAAAGCAAATGACATAACCAACTACCGCCCGATAGCATCTATCCCTTTGGCAGTCAAACTAATGGAAAGTATGGTAATCAAGCAGCTTACCGACTACTTAAACAAATTCTCAATATTACATGAATCACAATCAGGATTTCGATCCAACCACAGCACCAAAACAGCACTAATCACTCTTCTAACCAAATTCAAACAAGCAATTGTAACTAGCAATAGTGTACTTCTCCTGCAATTCGACATGTCCAGCGCGTTCGACATGGTAAGCCATAAAATATTATTAAACATTCTAGAATACTTTGGGATTGGAGGAAGCATACTTAGTTGGATCAAAGGCTTTCTAACCACAAGAACATACCAAGTCAGTGCTGTAGCGAGGGTGGCTGACACCCGGGGCAGTTTACCGCTGCGCACCCTCCCCCCTGGGTGCAGCACGGTGCACCCCCCCTCGGCACATACATACACACCCCCCAGAGCGTGCACCCCCCCTCCAGAGCGCATTCTTACCAAAGGGGGCAGGCGGGAGGGCCGCTCCGCCCCGAGTACACGTCGCTGGGAGCTATGTCAGCTCCGCTGGTTCCCTGCTCTCTCTGACCCGGAACAGGAAGTAACCTGTTCCAGGGCAGAGAGAGCAGTGAACCAGCGGAGCCGACACCCCCCCAGCGGCATGCACCCGGGGCGGACCGCCCCACCGCCCCCCCTTCCTACGCCACTGCACCAAGTGATATCAAATTCGAATACATCATCACCATGGAAACCAGAATGCGGAGTACCCCAAGGATCACTGCTTTCACCAACCCTTTTCAACCTAATGATGACACCTCTAGCCAAATTGCTATCCAACCAAGGCCTTAATCCCTACATCTACGCAGATTATGTCACGAACTATATCCCATGTAAACATGATCTAACAGAAATCACAAATGAAAGCAAACACAGCCTTCAAATCATGAATTCATGGGCGGATGCATTTCAATTAAAACTCAACGCAGAAAAAAAATACAATGGCTCATCCTCTCATCACAATATAACATGAACAAACCCACCACTATAAACACCCCAAACTGCACCCTTCCTGTTTCAGATAGCCTGAAAATTCTCGGAGTCACAATTGACCAAAACCTCACACTAGAAAGCCATGCGAAAAATACAACAAAGAAAATGTTCAATTCAATGTGGAAACTCAAAAGAGTAAAACCTTTCTTCCCAAGGGATATATTCCGCAGCCAGGTACAATCAATGATGCTAAGCCACCTAGATTACTGCAATGCAATCTATGCTGGATGCAAAGAACAAATCATTAAGAAACTCCAAACTGCCCAAAACACAGTAGCCAGACTCATATTTGGAAAAATGAAATACAAAAGCGCCAAACCCCTAAGAGAAAAACTACACTGGCTCCCACTTAAAGAATGTATTGTGTCAAAATTTGCACTCTGATTCATAAAATCATTCACGGCGAGGCCCCGGTCTACATGTCAGACCTCATAGACCTACCAACCAGGAACACAAAAAGGGCAGCATGCACATTCCTGAATCTCCACTACCCCAGCTGCAAAGGACGGAAATATAAATTAACATATGTATCCAGCTTCTCCTACATAAGCATGCAACTATGGAATGCACTACCAAAGGCTATAAAAACAATGCACGGCCTAACTAACTTCCAAAAATCACTAAAAACCAACCTGTTCAATAAGGCATACCACAATGATCTATTCTAAACACCAGACAACGAAACTTATACCAGAACTGGACAAAACCAAACTCTCTATACCTGACTGCTTCAGTTACTTTGTCACTAACAAACTTTAACACAATACCACTCTACATCTCATTCCGAATATGAATTATCTACACTTGATTGCTTAATCTACTCTGTCACTTATGAACTTTAATGCAATACCTCTTTGTATTTCTCATTCTGGAAATGGCGATCGCCATTACGGAACAATGTAAGCTACATTGAACCTGCAAAGAGGTGGGAAAATGTGGGATACAAATGCAACAAGGAAATAAATAGTCCTGCATTCATTATTATTATTATTGTTATTATCATTATTATTATGACATTTCTACCCCACATTTTCCCAAGAAAGCTCAATTCAATGTGACTTACATAACAAATTAAGAAGAAGCTTTACAAGACAATTAATATTAATACAAGAATACAACCCTACCCCTCAAACATAGAAAACTATTTACATTTGTTAACCACTCAATATACATGGTTGTCTTGGTCATTGCTGGGAGAAGCCGTCTATGTGCCACACATCTCTAGACATTTGCTGCTACAATTGGAGCCCAACAGGTAAAAGTATGCACATTTTAATCACCCCCATACCTAATCCTGTCACGATTGTGACTGTATTTCCTGTCGGACTTATTTTGGGGTTGCTCCAGCCAAGCTAAGTCTGTGTGTAAATGCTGAAGCCTTGGTGGAAATCCTGAAATCCGTTCCAGTCCAGGCTAGTCCATTCCGGGATCCTGTTCCAGCCAGGCTGTGCCCTGCTCGTGTTGATGAGCCCCGCCCTGCTGGTGACCTCACCTATAGTGCTTTTATTAAGCACCAGGGAACTTTCAGGCTTTGCCTTTGCATCGCTATAGGTCAGTTGGTGTGCTTCTGCACTTCTGATTTAGTGTTCTGTCTGTGGACTTTTGCCTTCTGCTTCTGTGTTCTGTCTGTGGGCTTTTGCCTTCTACTTTAGTGTGTCTGTTTGTGGGCTTTTGCCTACTGCCTTAGTGTGTTAGTTTGTGGGCTTCTGCCCTCTACCTCAGTGTTCTGTCTGTCTGTGGGCTTTCTGTTTTATTTCCCTGTGTGTTAGTGGCTGCCTGGTGTTCAGCCTTCAGTTGTGTTCTGGTCTTAGGTGGTAATTGTAGCACAGCTTTGGGTTTAGCCTTGTCTGTCTATTTTGTGTTCTTGTTTCCCTCTGCCTTTCCCTCCAGTCCTTGTTTGTGCAAGCTTGTTGCTGAGTCCTGTTACCTGGGGAGGTTCCCCAGTTCTGTGTCCTGATTCCTGGCCCTGTTAGTCAAGCTTGCTCTTGATTCCTTTCCCCTGTGTGTGTTCCTGGATCCTGTAAGTCCTGCCGGCCACCTGCACCTGGGGCTAAACCCCTGGGGAATGGTGGTCAAGTTTAGGTGAAGTCTGTTCCAGTCCTGTATCCCTGCCTGCTTATCTATGTCTGTAGTTCCCTGCCATGTTGGTGTGTTGCCCAGTACTGGTTGGGGGTTTTGCCTGCCACTTTCGCTCTACGGCAGTGGCCCAAGGGCTCACAAATCCTGTTTCCCCTCAGGAGGCTTGACAATCCCAAACAGATAACGCTATCAGGCTCATTTTCAAAAGAGATGAACGTCTATCTTTCGACATAAATTGGAACATGGACATCCATCTCCCAGAGATGTCCAAATCAGTATAATCGAAACCAAGTTTTGGACGTCTCCAACTGCAGTCCGTCAGGACATCCAAATCTCAAGGGGGCATGCCAGGGCTGTGTTCAAGGCAGGGCTTGGGCATTCCTAAGACATGGATGTCTTTCAGCGATAATGGAACAAAACAAAGACGTCCTAGACTAAAACTCAGATGTTTTGAGCTACACCTGTTTTTATGAAAAATAGCTGCATTGGGAATTGAACCCACTTCTGCAGGATCAAGGTCTGCTGTACTAAGCTACTCCTCTACTCCACAGAAGAAATGCCCCAAATGACCATATGACCACTGGAGGGACTCGGGGATCACCTCCCCTTACTCCCCCAAATCACAAAACATTTTCCAAGCAGCACTTTCAAAAGGAAAAGATAGACTGTTTTTTGTAGAAAATTACCTTTCCTGTTCTGATTGCGGACGTTTTACAAAAAAATGTCCAAATTCAGACTTAGATGTCATATCCAAAAATGCCCTTTCTGTATTTGACTTGTCCAAAGTCTCAAGAAGCAGCAGTGGGAATTAAACCCATGTTGCCAGGATTAAAACCCACTGCACTAACCCTAGGACGCATATTGGGGGCCTTTTAGGCCCCCATGCTTACATTTTTGCTATTATCTGCAAAATTACTTTAGTTAGAATTTTGAAACTCAAGGTATTACTCAAGTATGTCATTGTTGATAATATCCAGTTGTTCATATAATTTTTTTTCATAGGCATTATGGTGTAACAATGCTTGTTTGGTGAAAACTACATCTGTACGAATTGGGGGCCTTTTAGGCCCCCGCTGTTTTTATCATGTTCTCAGAAGTGTTTGTGTCTCAAGTTACTTTATTTGTACTCAGTAATGCTGGTGGAGGGGCCAGGGTATGGATAATAACATGTGAGGATGTCATGTGATTTTTGGAGGGAGTGATAAGGCCATGACATCACCTCAGGTCCTCTGAACACTGAGGACAGTATACACTGTGAGCTAATTGCTGAAGGACCTGTGATAAGATAAGCTGTTGAGAGGAAATCTGTTTCATTTTCTAACATCTAGTCAGCAATGGCACAGTCTTCCTCCAAGTGTCTGACTGACCAAGAGATTGAAGCGATTATGTTTCAAAGCGATGATGAAAGTGAACTATCTTTGTCTGATGAAGAATATCTGCCACCAGCTAATCAAACATCCTCATCCAGTGATTCTTCTGATGATGAAGAAGTGAATCTAGTGGATCCTCAAGAAGTGATAAGTAGAACATCCAAAACGAATGTTTTTTGGGACAGTAATCCTACATTAGTCGGACGTACTCCAATACACAATATTGTGAGACAGGCTCAAGGAGCTGTGGGAAGTCCCAGTTACTTTACCCCTAAAGATGTATTCTGTACTTATTTTTCTGACAATATTGCAGAAGAGGTCCTATTATGTTCAAACCTAGAAGGAAGACGTATCGCTTCAGCAAAAAATAAGTCCTGGAAAAATATCTCAAAAGAGGAACTTTATGCATATATTGGACTTTTCCTGCTGGCAGGGAGTCAAAAATCGTATGATGTCCCAATACGAGAATTATTTCTGGACCCACTTTCTGATCCACACTATAAGGCGACAATGTCAGTGGGCAGATATGAGGAAATTAGAAGGATCATTCGCTTTGATGATAAGCGAACTCGTGCAGCGAGGTTTGAAACAGACAAATTAGCCCCTATCAGTTATATCTGGAACATATTTATCAAAAATTGCACAAAACTTTACAATCCTAGTACTAATGTTACTGTAGATGAGCAACTTGTACCGTTCAGAGGACGCTGCAAATTCATACAATACATGCCCAGCAAGCCAGCCAAGTACGGTATAAAAATCTTCTGGATGTGTGATTCTGCAAATTATTATGGCATAAATGGCGTAATCTACTGTGGCAAAGAGGTTGGTGCACCAGTACAGAAGGATCTGGGGTCTGAAATAGTCAAAACTCTTGCTGTTCCAATATTCAATTCAGGTAGAAACATCACCATGGACAATTATTTCACCAATGTTGAACTAGGCAATTTTCTGCTTGCAAAAGCTATTACACTTGTTGGTACTATAAAGCAAAACAGACGAGAAATTCCAGCAGCACTCAAACACAATCGTCAGCGAGCACTTTATGAGAGTGTCTTTGGATTCAATAACAAAGCGACTTTGGTATCTTACAAGGCAAAGAAGGAGAAATCTGTAATTTTACTCAGTACCATGCATCACGATTGCAGTGTTGACAGCAATAACCAAAAATTGAAACCAGAAATCATCCTGCATTACAATGCAACAAAAGGAGGTGTAGATAAAATGGATGAGATGGTGGGAGAATATTCGTGTAAGAGGCAAACAAAATGATGGCCTGTAGTACTATTTTCAAATATGCTTGATGTAGCAGCCCTAAATTCATTCATTATTTATACAGAAACTCATCCTGAATTTCATGCACAGAGGAAGGACAGGAGACGCTTATTCTTGAAGGACCTTTGTCATGAACTTGTAATACCTCACATGATAGAGCGAAGCGACTTGAAATGCTTGCCAAAGAAAACTAAAGAAGCAATGAAACGGTGTGGCGTACAGTTTCAGATTACTCCAGAGCCAGGAGAAAGAAAACGAAAGCGTTGTTTCATGTGTCCAAGAAACATAGAGAGGAAAACTGAGCGATATTGTTCCACTTGTAAGGAAACTGTTTGCAAAGAACACTCTTCTGAAAAAATAACATGTCAGAATTGTTTGGAAGACTAATATAATAGAAAAGAAAGTTAGAATAAAAATGTAGCTGCAGCTAGTTTGCTATAGATTTCTATGCATTTTTGAGAAGTTTTAGACCCAGCTACATTTTGTTCAGTAATTGAGGCTTTATTGATCATGTGCCTAGACTACTGAAACATTATGTATGCAGGTATCTCTTCTTCTCAAGAAAAATGATTACAGACCACTAGACACCTGGACAGCTGCTAGACTGATTTGCCATGCCAAGAAATGTGATCATATCGCCCCTCTGTTTCTTAAGTTTAATTGGTTGCCGATATGCTACCAGGTACTTTTCAAGATTTTTTGCATAATGCATAAGGTTTAGCACACTGATCATCCTTCCTACCTTTACTCTTTAACAATACCATATACACCTAGTCCATCTCTATGGTCTCTAGATACCCATTGTCTTGTTCAACCAGGCCCTAGATCTTCTCATTATGAATCCACAAGAAGCTCAGGGGTCCTTTTACTAAGGTGCACTGTCATTTTTTATCGTGTGCTAAACATAAGCATGTACTAAACACTAGGGATGCCCATATATCATTAGCATAAACTAAAAATGCTACCATACCTTTCAAAAAGATTCCCTCAGTTTTTTTTCTAGCCCCCCTAACTTTGAAATAGTTTACTGTTCCGTATCTGAATTGAGACCTAATTCCTTACTTTTAATAATGTACTTAAATTCCATTTTTTTTAATTAGCCTTTGAACCTAATTAAGGGGTCCTATTACTAAGTGGCCTAGTGGTAGTGTGGTGGACCTTGGTCCTGGGGAACTGGGCTCAATTCCCACTGCAGGCACAGGCAGCTCCTTGTGACTCTGGGCAAGTCAACTAACCCTCCATTGCCCCAGGTACAAATAAGTACCTGTATATAATATGTAAGCCACATTCAACCTGCTATGCGTGGGAAAGCACAGAGTACAAATGTAACAAAAAAAAAAGTCACAGCAAAAAGTGGCCTGCAGTACTGCAGACACATGTTTTGGGTGCATGCCGGGCAAGTTTTTACCGTGCCTGGGAAAGGGCTTTTTTTTCAATGGGCTGAGAAAAGGGCCTGTGGTAAAATTGAAACCAGTGTGCACCTATTTACAGCCTGAGCCCTTAATGCCACCCATTGATCTAGCAGTAAGGGCTCACATGCTACACATGCAGTGCCCGGTCGGTGCGTGCCAACTGCCGATTAACGCCAGTAATGCCACATGTGGTAGGAAATAAAAAAATAATTTGTCCTGGCAGTATGAGTATGCACCAAATCTGAAATTACCACCAGGGGGGGCATGCTAGCCTGGCAGTAGTCTCATTTTGGTGCATGCTGCATGCAAGTAGAGCCTACCACACCTTTGTAAAAAAGACCCCGTCCTGATTTTTGGACAAATCAGTTAGTTGTGTTGCCTGTGAGAGTTAATGAAAATTTGATGACTTTTATGATTTGTTGGTCTTGCACTTGTATGCATGGAATCTTCTTTCCTGTCAATTCTGGCATTCTTTTCTGCATGTATATTTGTTTTTAGATAATTGTAAACCACCTTGACCCACTGATAGGGACTTAGGCAGTATATTAAGATCAGAATAAACCATAATGTTCCTATGGTACCACAATGACAAATTTGTTCCTTGTTTTGCCTCATTGATAGTTTGGACATTTCAGTTTGTAAAATGGATGTTCATGAAAGATGTTACAAGCACACAGATGTTCATTTTACATGAATTGTATTTTAGAACAGGCTATACATTGGCAGATCCTAACACATCAGCACCACTAGTGACATATCAACCTGGATGTTCTTATTCTGAATTGGATGTCCTTTATAAAATGCTGTTTGTGATATATTGAGAGAACAGACCAAAATGTACAGGAAATGAATCTTGTCCTAAAACAGCATATAAAAGCAGTCTGTGCAGATAGTTTTAAAATGGGTCTTGTCACAATGCAAAAAACAATGGCGGTCATGATAAGTATAGCTATGTTTACAATTTGGTGTCTGTTTGAAGACTGCCATTATATGTTTTTTGCATTGTGACAAAACCAATTTCAATACCATCTGTACAGACTGCTTTTATATGCTGTTTTAGGACAAGATTCATTCCGATACTATCTTTAAACCCTTTAGTGTCCAATGTTCCCATCAATCTGTTCCCATATGGCTTATTATGGGAACATTGGACACTAAAGGGTTAAAGACATCTGAGGCAGACAAATAGCCAAAACACAGTGCCATGCCAAGTCATTGATTAAAAAAGACTTTTTTTTACTTAAGATTGTCTCCTTTTGGAATAGTTGTATTGGCTACACTACTTTTTTTCTTGTAGGTAAAATGCAGGTGTTGTGATAATGGAAGTTGTTTTAATGATTGTAGTAAAACCATGCAGCTTACATTATTATAATGGACTGAATTCTATAAATGACACCTAAAAATTTGTTGTTGAAAAAAATAGTGCTAAGGTCTATTTTATAAATGGCGCTTAAAGGTAGACACTGTTTGTAGAATAACATTTACTGCTGGGAACCGTGACTATATTTAGGCATGGCCATTTAAACCAATGAAGCCTTGGTGTATATCCTTGCACCTAAATTAGGCACTGATCCCCTTTATTCTATAACAATGTGTGTAAATTAAAAGAACACCCCTGATCCAGCCATTACCCACCCACGGCCATGCCCCCTTTTTGGACCTGTCCGTAAATTTTATGCACGGACCTCAAGCCTAAATTTAAGCATGTAAATTGTAATTAAATCCAATTAGCACCAATAATTGCTTGTTAAGATCTCAAAGATCAGTGCTGATTGGCTCATTATTCAATTATAAAATTGCATGTGAAAATTAGACATATGCCCAAATTTGTATACATAATTTTTAGCTTTTTTAAAATAGAATTCAGGGGAATATGTCTACACAGTGACAATCCTTGTCAGTGCTGTCAGGCAGGGGATGAACAATGTTTCTGCAGATAATTTGGTCAGGAGAGAGAAATGAGTATAGAGTATCTGCTATGAATTCTAACTGCTCTGCCTTTTGTCATAACTGGTTTAGCTGAACGCTCTTCCCTCTCCCTTTGTCCATTGTCTTTCTATGTGTACAAAAGTTTGGGTGCAGGTATTTGAGGTTTAGTCCTGTCATTCTCAGTTTGTACTTACCTTTTCATTATGGTGTGCAAGAGAGAAGCCTCTGAGCATGACTAGTTTGTGAAAGGATTGCTAGATAGAGTGAGTGGGCATGAAAGAAGCATTCAAAGCAAGAGAAGACAGACTAGAATTTTGTCTGACCAAGAGATACAGTACAATAAGACTGTAGAAGAGAGGAAATTAGAGTTATTGGGAAGGAAATAATGCATGCCAGAAGGAGAGGGATGATCTAGGCAGGAGTTACACAGCAAGAGAAGCAAAGTGGTGGCCATTTAGTCTATGGAGATGAGCATCTGGGACAAACAGATAGGACTATGAAAAGAAGAGCAGAGTATGGGAGATAGGATAAAGAGATGAACTGGGAGTAGAGTGGAGTGGAGTGAGGAAGGACCATGCAGGCAATCTCTACCATCTAGGCAGCACATTCAGACTTATAGTTATGAAAAAGTCATTCAGCACTATAGTATTCACTAAAAAAAAAGTGATCACCCAAGAGGACTAAGATTCTCCAGGACAATACCAGTAAAACCATACTATTAATGTCTGCAGCCTTGGAATGGCTAAGCTCTCCATGGATATCTGAGATGTCCCAGTGCAACTGTGCTATAAATGGAGGGAAGTTTTCTTCAATTTGTCTTACAGCCTTGGAGAAAAGACTAACGTGATGCAATCGGGCCAGAGGTTTGGAAGTTCTGAATGAAAACTTGGACTTAGCTGCACCCAGAAATGTAAAGCCAAGCACATACACTCAATCCATTTCACATTAATTTATAATTCCACTATAATATAGTCTCTTTCCATGCCTACAGTTGTCAAAATTGCACTCACAACTTCTTTAAAACTCTGCTACCACCAGCAAACTTTCAAAATTTAAACACCTTTTTGAATCCACAATAATTATTGACAAGAAAAATATACAACTATAGGAAACAACTAAACAAGTGCACGTAATAGGAGGGTGCCACGCTCTGAATAACTTCTCTGACCACCATGGCTCTTCCCAACTAGTGTCAGGGCAGTCTGCAGGTAACGTTGGGGCATACCTGGAATGTATTTGGGCACTGCTGATATTCAGGGCTAGAGTTACCATATATCTCCAGCAAAAGGAGAGCTGATTGAGCCAGTCTGGGTTTCACTTCCATTGCTTTCAATGAAAGTAAACCTTAGACTGGCTCTATCTGTCCTCCTTTATCTGGAGCCATATGGTAACCCAATTCAGGACTGGTGTTTGGAGAAATAGAAATCCCAACTTGCCCAGGTAGTTATCTGTGTACTGGCACTGAATATTAGCCAGATCCAAATAACGTCTGGCAGCTGCAAAAGTCCTAGACATTCTGAGGGGCATAATCGAAAGGGATGCCCAAGTTTTGCTGAGGACGTCCTCACAAAACATCCCGATGGAGGGGCAGGGAAACCCGTATTATCGAAACAAAATGGACATCCATCTTTCATTTCGATAATACGGTCAGGGATGTCCAAATCTTGAAATTTAGGTTGTCCTTAGAGATGGTCGTCCCTAGACTTGGTTATTTCTGATTTCGGCAATAATAGAAACCAAGCACGCCCATCTCAGAAATGACCAAATGCAAGCCCTTTGGTCATGGGAGGAGCCAGCATTCGTAGTGCACTGGCCCCCCTCACATGCCAGGACACCACTGCAGTGAACTTCATAAATTGCTCCCAGGTACATAGCTCCCTTACCTTGTGTGCTGAGCTCCCCAAAACCCACTCCCCACAAGTGTACACCACTACCATAGCCCTTATGGGTGAAGGGGGGCACCTAGATGTGGGTACAGTGGGTTTATGGTGGGTTTTGGAGGGCTCACATTTACCACCACAAGTGTAACAGGTAGGGGGGGATGAGGCTAGGGTTGCCTGCCTGAAGTGCACTGCGCCCCCTAAAACTGCTCCAGGGACCTGCATACTGCTGTCATGGACCTGAGTATGACATTTGAGGCTGGCACAAAATATTTTTAAAGATTTTTTTTTGAGGGTGGGAGGGGGTTAGTGACCAATAGGGGAGTAAGGGGTGGTCATCTCCAATTATCTACAGTGGTCATCTGGTCAGTTTGGGCACCTTTTTGTGCCTTGGTCGTAAGAAAAAAAAGGACCAGGTAAAGTTGTCGAAGTGCTCATCAGGGATGCTGTTTTTTTCCATTATGTGTTGAGGAAGTCCAAGTGTTAGGGACGCCCAAGTCCCACCTTCACTACGCCTCCAACATGTCCCCGTGAACTTTGGCCATCCCTGCGACAGACTGCAGTTGGGGATGTCCAAAATCAGCTTTCGATTATACCAATTTGGACGACCCTGTGAGAAGGACGCCCATCTTCCGATTTGTGTCAAAAGATGGGCGTCCTTCTCTTTCAAAAATAAGCCTGTATGTGTTGTAGAGCTCTCTTCACTCTCTGCCTTACCTTTAGTCACGGTTAGTCAAGTGCAACTGTCACCTCAAGAGTGAGGAACTCAAGCAAGAAGTGCCCAGCTACAAAACAATTTTTCATCAAATTGATTAATCACATGCATGATTTTAGCAGTACTATTATATAAGAACACACTTCATATAAAGCATAGGCTTTAAAAGATGTATTCCTGAAACTCAGGAGGAGCTACGAATTATTTTCCTCTACAAAAACTTACAAAACAACATTCTTAATGTTTCTGTACAGAAGTCCTTACTAAGCATATAATATAGCTACAAATCACTTGTCAGATATGGCTTCATGCACAACACAAAGTTCTTTGTCTCCATTCTAAGTTATGATATTTTTAGAGGTTTTTCACTTTCTTCTGCATATTCTATAGGCTTAGATCTTGAGAGAATGCATTAAACAGATTCATTGCAATGTATATTAGGGCAAATGAATTCTTTGCACTGGTTTTCCCTGAAAGGTGGGAAAATGTGGGATACAAATGCAATAAAATAAATAAATAAATAAATAAATGATCTCGAGATAAATAGTGTTATTCAAAGGTATGCACACTTTTAGTACTTTCCCTATTTCTTTTGCAACAGTCACTTAGCTTTCCTGTTGTTCTTGAAAATCTCTCTTGCGGCAGCTAGCTTGTCACGGGAGCAGAAATTGGTCCAGATCACTCTCAGGTGAGTACTGATCTCTTCCTCTGCGGCCTTCTTCATTACATCTACTGTTCATAACTTTATCTAAACCAATAAAGGAAACCCCTATCTATTACAGTGCACTTTCCATGTGTTTCCCCTCTGCTGTCACTGTATGTAATCCCTCTCTTTCTTTTTGAAAAGAAAATATAATTGGAGTCCCTGCCTGGTTTCCCTCCCAACTGTTTTTCCACAATTTTCAGTCACTTGATGTACTTGAACCCAGAACTGAGTCAAAACTAGCAGGGTTATCTTTTGACTAGTGAAGTCTTTGCTAATATTTTTGTTGCAGGCAGCTGTATCACTGAAGGCAGGTTTATGGTGCTTCTGTAGCTGTTCCCTAAGCACTGAAGCTCTTAAACACTTCTGGATATAGTAGTTACCAATTTTTTCTCTTTAGGAATTATGTTAGCAGTACTGGTGCTCTGTCTCACAAGCAAAAAGAATCACTGTAGACTTTCCCTGCTTAAGGGTTTTTAAAATAATTTTGGAACACTGCAGTCTGGTACAGGTTCTGTAGCTCAGACCCACAGGCCAGAAACACAAATATTTCTGAGCTATTAGTTTTCTTCCTGAACTTCAACAATCAGCTTTTATTTTGTTATACTCATTTCTCTCAAACACTCGAGTCTGCTGTTTCTTACGGGACTCTCCACAGTCGTCCACAGTGCTGGCTGCTTCTTCCTGATACTTACCAGGCAGCAACTCTACAGCTTTGCCTCTCTCATTTACACACACAACGTCTGAGTGTGCCCTGACTTTTCAGAGTATCACTTCTGCTATCTTAAATATATATTTAGGTTCATCAGAGGAATACTCATCTCTCACAGTTTTCTCTCTGAAGATTCCATCCCATCTGCTAGCCTGAGCTGTTTAGAATCTTACCCCATCTAGGCAGCATTCTACGGACTGGAGCACAGGTTCTGCAGGCTGGTGCTCCTTCCAGTCCAGGAGGGAAATTTTGTCTCAGCTGATACAGCCGCATGTCACGGTGCTGTGTGCTCAAGCCACAAAGTTTTACCAAATCTGTTTTCCCCTGTGGCAGTCCTTTTTAAAAAAATGTTACAGAGACTCCTGAGGCAGGCCTGTGGCCGAAACACAGACCTGTGTCGAGTCTGTAATAAAATTGCTCATAACTGATCCTTCTGTCCCAGTCTCTGGAGTCATTGATCCATTTCCAACTCTTCTTAGCAGCTCCTTCCAACCCAGCACTGCACTATTCACTCAAAGAGAGTTTCCAACCAGCTCTCCTTCCTAACTCTTTCCATATTTGCACGCCATATATCTCACCACTGGTTACAGTTGTATCCATATTAGGACCAGTACTAAACATCGGAAACTAATTTCAGCCCATGGCAAACAGCACTTTAAAAAAATGTTGACTGCCATGTGCTGAATATTGACTGGTAAGATTTTAAGAATAGTCTACTTTACATAAGCTACTGTAATAACAAACATTGCATGAGAAAAGGTAGGAATAAATAAGGTGGCCTTTCTTTCCCGTGAGTAGCCTGTTATGCCAATTCGCTAGGAAGAAATAGTGCTGTATAATCACTAAACAATTCCTTAGAAAGAAATAGTGCTGTATAATCACTAACTTGACCAGAAAGAGGAATCGTGGGGTTACTAGCAACAACAGAAGGTAAGACCTACAATGTTATGAGCTTTGCCCTTGACATTTGTCTAACTGAAACAGTTAAAATCATTTTTTTTTTGCACAGGTGTTTTCAGTTTAGCTTGAGTATTAGGCTTTCAGCCACAAATTTCTAGTCATGGTAAGGGGAGTACATTTGGTGATTCTTAGTTGTAGTTTTTGTGTATTCTGCTACGCTTTTTGTGTCTTTTGTTGTGTATGTTCCAGAAGTACTTCACCTAGGATTAATGGATAGTGCGGTTGAGAAATGCTTCAGCTAAATAAATAAGGGGGTCTTTTACAAATTTGCACTAGCGTTTTTAGCATGTGCTAAAAATAAGCTTACACTAAATATTAGAGTCGCCCATATGTGTCTATGGGTGTCACTAGCGTTTAGCGTGCACTGATTAGCATACCCTAAAACTGCTAGCGCGCCTTTGTAAAAGGACACCTAAGAGCTTTTTGAAACTTGATCTAATATATGTATAAGTTCAATACACATATATATGTAGTACTGGTATTTCAAAAACACTCTCGAGTGACAGAGAGACAATGACACACACACACACACACACACACACACACACACACACACACTATTGTAAAAAAAACAATTAGTACTGTGCGTATATATATTGAACTTAATCTAACTAGGCTAAGGGCAAGTATGCATCAATATATTTTCCTGAAGGAAAGAATGAATCTCCTTCAGATTTAGCCTTAGGGATAGTCTTTTCTATATTAAAAGCATCTATATATAGAAACCTCTTAAGTAAGCAAGAAAGGACACATGGTATGAAATGTTTTCCAAAAGACCTCTGTCTCATACAAGCTTCTTTTCAAGGACAGAGTTAGTGTGGGGTTGTAATGAATTTTATTATTATTATTACCCCCAAATAGATTTCTTATGTTATAATTAATATGTAATATAGATTATGCAGTAATGCTGTATAATTATGCTGTCCTTATATACTCTGTTGTTCTATGTTGTGTGTTTGTCTCTCCCAATATACTTTAAACTTGCTCTTATTGGGGAAAGGCAAATAAAAAAAAAAACAGGCAAGTGCACCACAAGCAATATAGACAAAAGAGAAAAATGTGTACAAAGCCCCCCCCCCCCCAAAAAAAGTAATTATACCATAACTGGCATGTTTTACCAACAGGCTGCGTCAGGGGTAAATATACAGAGCTTTCGTAAGCTCCAATTCTGTACATTTACCCTTGATGCAGCCTGTTGGTGAAGCATGTCAGGTATTGTATAACTACTGGATATTATTAGTTTTTTTTTTTTTCACAGAGCTTTGTTTTATTTTTTATTTTTTTAGAGGGAGGTGGCACTTTGTGCACACTTTCTTTTGTCTTGATGAAAGGCAGTGAATCAAATCAATAAATCTTAGGGGGGAAGTTATCAATGTGTGGTGAACAGGGATTTTAATTTTTTAGCGTACCTTGATTTACCATGGGTTTCAGCAACCTGTGATACCTCAGTCCCACAGGTTGCTGAATCTCTTGATAAAAGAATTATGCTGCCTGCAATCTGGTGCTCCTGAGCCAGCAGAGTAGGACCTAGCCCAGCTTAGGCCCTACCCCCAAAAGTTCTAGTCTAACTCCCTGCTCCAGAACCCTCAAAAGGTTCAAGCCCTACCCACCTCCAAAAGGCCCAAACCCACCAACTTCCCCACCTCCAAAGGGCCCCAGACCCCCCGAAGGACCTAAATCAATCACTGGTGGTCTAGGGGGTCTTCGGGACAGGAGCGATGCCCAGTCACTCCTGACCAGTTCAATTTTGTCCTCAAAATAGCATGTTAGGGCCCATAAATCATAGTAAAATAACCCCAGACACCATTTTGGTGATGGCACCATAACTGGGCCATAATCCTTTAAAGGGGCCCACATTACTATCATCAATTTTCTACTTAACAATGGAGAAAAATAAAAGAACAATGGGGAAAATCTCCACTTGAAAATATGTGGAGAAAAGCTGACTGTTCAAAAGAATACCGTAAATATTAACAAAGATTTGCTGTGCATTGCAATGCTGGAAAATCAAAAGTTCCAAATAATCCAAAATACCACTGTGGGAAAGTCCAAAAATCTCTCTCTCTTTTTTTTTTTTTTTAAATATAAGAGCTCCAGATATAATGGCATTTATCTGACAAAGATCCTGCAGTTCAGACCACAAACTGTTCTTAAGGAGAAGGCAATGTTCCTCTTCTTACTAAACGTGTCCCAGTTCAATAAAACATAAAGGAACTACAATTCTTATATGGTCAATTTAGTCCTTAAATAATCCAAGGATGAAAAAAAAAACCCAAACAAGGGTGAGATTCAAAGGTGAAGGAGAGGAATATGTAGAAGCTGATAAAGATAAGGCAAAATTGCTTAGCAAAACAAATATTTCTGTTCTGTTCACAGCTGAAAGGCAGAGAGCAGGGCTGCAGAAGAGAAACACAAATAGGAATGGAGAGGTACTAGTCTCTGACAATTTTCAGACGACTCTGTTCATGAGGAGCTGGCTAAACTAAAGATGGTCAACGTGATGAGGCTGAAAGGTATACATCCAAGGGTAATAAAGGAACTTAGGGAAGTTCTAGAGGATCTTCTGGCTGACCTTTTCAATGCTTATTTAGAGTTGGGAGTAGTCCCAGAGGATTGGAGAAGAGCAGATGTGTTCCCTCTCCACAAAAGCGGAAGTAAAGAAGAGGTTGGGAACTACAGTCCAGTAAGTCTGACTTCTGTGGTAAGTAAATTAATGGAAATGTTTTAAAACAGAGAATAGTACAGTTTTTTTGGAATCAAATGGATTACAGGACCTGAGGAAACATGATTTCACTAGAGGAAGGTCTTGTCAGACAAATCTAATTTCTTTGACTGGGTGACCAGAGAGTTGGATCTAGGGTGAACATTAGATATGGTGTGTTTAGATTTTAATAAAACCTTTGACATGGTTCAGCATAGGTGACTAATAAATAAACTGAGAAAATGGAGGTTAATGTGACTTGCCAAAGGCCACAAGAGGCATCAACGAGAAAAGCAGGATTTGAACCCTGATGTTCATGGTTCTGCATCCCAGAAACACTCTTGTAAAATAGTCTATTGTTGAGAAGGACATGGGAAAGCCACTGCAGGGATTGGTAGTTTGGAATCTTGCTACTATTTGGGATTCTGACAGATACTTGTGACCTGGATTAGCCACTGTTAGAAGCAGGGTACTAAGCCAGATGGACCATTGGTCTGACATAGTATGGCTATTCTAATGTCCTTATGCAAAATAAGTAAAATATAGCTGTGAATAAAGATTCAGAAGACAGATCTTAGCCTTACTGTCTGCATGCACATTCAGGAATTTATCTGTCTATGGAGGGCTCACAATTTGTTTGTATCTGAGACATTGAAGGGTTAAGTGATTTGCCCAAGATCACAAGGATCTGGAGTGAGATTTGAATTGGGCTTTTCTGGTTCTTAGCCTACTACTCTATTAGGGTACTCCTCCACTGGACTAGTTTCAAGATTCAAGGTAGCAGCAGCTGAGATAAATGAAACTGCCAGTTGCCTTATGGGCTTCAGTACAACAATGTGAGTAATCTGAGTGTTTCAGCTACATTAAAAAAATGGTTTGCCTTGTTCATTTTCAGTAAGTAGCAGGAAGTTAAATTTAATTCTATGACCTCTAAAACCTGGGCAGCATATGGAGTTCCCCAAGCAGGCCATTTATCTCTAATTCTCTCCAAAGTCTTTATGCAGACTCTTAGTAGAGTGAATGAATACTAAGAGGTCACGTAGTGTAATCATACAGAAAATATCCAAATTCTATTTCACTCAGAAGACTCAGTGGATAAGACATTTCAGATGTTAGATAAGTGCATCCATCTAAGATATTGTAAGATATTTTTCTGTCTGTAATAAGCATTACAAAAAATATACATATGTAAGCAATGGGTGGGGGGGGGGGGCTTCCACATTGAATCCTATTGAATTGGGGCAAACAAATATTTCAGACATCATAATATGCAAAAGAAGCAGTGTTAAGAACTGAATTTTGAGCAGAGGTTTTGGCTTCCTGGACTTTTTTCAAGCTGAAGTCACAGCCTGTGCATATTCATTGTGATTCCCTCACTTTTTTTTCCCATTAAGGACTCTTCAACTGAGTGATTTTGCATATATGAAAAGGAATAATGAGAGTCATCAATAATGTAATAAGGTTGACAATGCAAGCAATGACTCAGAGATGGCCAGGCTTAACTTTTTCATTATATGCTTATTAGTACCCATTTCACTTCCATTTGTCCTCCAGCTCCAACTTTAAATAGGGCTATTTTTCACATGGCATCTGTTTTAATTAGCTTTTCACCACAGCTTCCTTTCTGGTCTCATATATGATGAAAGAGTAAAAATGAGAGGGTTCCAAGTACACCAACCCTCCCCCCCCAAAAAAAGAAACCACAAAAAAACAGAGCAAGCCAAAAAGCACAAACAGACCTCCAGGAACAAGACAAAGAGATACTTTATTGCAAAAACCTTCAAGAACAAGACAAAGAGAAACTTTATTGCAAAGACCCAACAACCAAGCTCTTTCATCTGGGGTCTAATAAAATACAAAAGTAAAAATTACATATAAAGTATAATATAATAATATAAATAAAAACTGATAAGAAAAATATATAAAATATAATTTAATAACAATGAATTCCCAACAAATAAAAATACACATTAATTAAAAAAACATTAATAGAAAATGTTAAGATCCCAAGATGGCCGCCTGACCATGAGGTGAGGCTGGCTGCTTTTACTAATCTCATTATTTCTTTTAATACCTCTTTGTTCTTCTGGACATCTGCGATGGGAAAGTGGCAGGGAAAGGTGAAGGGAACTTTGCTGGCTCCCCCTCAAGCTTCCCAGGTTACAATAATCCAGTTTGCTGTTGGATCAGAAGAAGGAGGTCTCCCTGTCCTTGAGGAGGCCATTTCGCTCAGCCTGCCTGCCCAAACTCTATTACAACTATCAGCAACAAGCTCACCAGTGCAAGAGGGTATTTTACCCCAGTTGTCGGGAGCGAGGTATCTAGCTGCAACTACCATGACTGAATGTTGCCAAGAGCTGCCGGGGGACAGACGCTGGTCGGACGCTGCAGAAGTTTCCAAGCACAGGAGTACCGGCATTTGCTGGCCTGGTCAGTGCAGTTTTCTTGGCAGTGGTTTGATGCAAGACTTGCCATCAGGTCCGGTGACTTTGGAATTGATCTGGAGAACTATTTTAAATTTTATTGTGAATAAAAATTTGAAACAAGTTGAGACTGATTTGACAACTTTAGCCAATAAAGTGTCCATATTAGTAGAAAATGCTAAGTCCAGAACATCTAAAGTAGATAAATTGGTGGAGAACTTGAAGGAAACTCAATTAGTGCAAAGTAGAATTGTTCAAGATTGTTTAATGCTACTTCAGAAACATGAACAATTGGAAAATAATATGAGGAAGTTTAATTTGAGATCCTTAAACTTCCCTAAGTTATTAGTTATGACACCTAGAGATTTTCTGAAAAAATACTTCAGGAAATTCAATAAATGGAGGTTTAATCATCTATTATGATTTTCAATAAATTTAATCTTCCTGTGGATAATTTGTCCTTAATTATGGCTGCAGATGTGTCCTGCAAAGTTTCAACTTCCTCTTTACGGGATAAAATCTGAGTACTCACTGCTAGTTCCATCCAATCTTCTATCATCAAATTTACTCACAAGAGTAGAAACTTCTTGAATTGAGATTGCCACTATACCTAACATTCTATTTGCTTTCCTAGCCGCTGCAGCACACTGAGCAAAAGGTTTCAACGTATCATCGACGACGACACCTAGATCCCTTTATTGGTCAGTGACTCCTAACGTGGAAACTTGCATGACGTAGCTAAAATTCGGGTTCTTCTTTCCCACATGCATCACTTTGGACTTGCTCACATTAAAGATCATCTGCCATTTAGACGCCCAGTCTCCAAGTCTCATAAGGTCTTTTTGTAATGTTTCACAATCCTCCCGCTATTTAACTACTTTGAATAACTTTGTGTCGTCAGCAAATTTAATTACCTCACTAGTTACCCCCATATCTAGGTCATTTATAAATATGTTAAAAAAAGCAGCGGTCCCAGCACAGACCCCTGGGGAACCCTACTAACTACCCTTCTCCATTTAGAATACTGACCATTTAACTCTACTTTCTGTTTTCTATCTTTTAAATGGTTTTTAATCTACAATAGGACACTACCTCCTATCCCATGACTTTCCAATTTCCTCTGAAGTCTTTCATTAGGTACTTTGTCAAACGCCTTCTGAAAATCCAGATACACAATATTAACCGGCTCACCTTTATCCACATGCTTGTTCACCACTTCAAAAAAATATAATAGATTGGTGAGGCAAGATTTCCCTTTACTAAATCCATGTTGGCTTTGTCTCATTAATCCATGCTTTTGAATATGCTTTGTAATTTTGTTCTTTATAATAGTCTCTACCATTTTGCCCAGCACCGACGTAAGACTCACTGGTCTATAATTTCCCGGATCTCCCTTGAAACCTTTTTCAAAAATCGACATTACATTGGCCACCCTCCAAACTTCGGGGTACCATGCTCAATTTTAAGGATACATTATGTGGAGGGGCATAATCGAACGGGGACGACCATATCTAAGGGCGTCCATCTCTAAGGACATTCCAGCAAAGGGGCAGGGAAACCCGTATTATCGAAACAAGATGGATGTCCATCTTTTGTTTTAATAATATGGTTGGGGATGCCCAAATCTCAACATTTAGGTCAACCTTACAGGTGATCGACCTAAATGTTGAGATGGTCGATCTTAGAGATGATCGTCTCCGGTTTTTGGCCATAATGGAAACCGAGGACGCCCATCTCAGAAATGACCAAATCCAAGCCATTTGGTCATGGGAGGAGCCAGCATTTGTAGTGCATTGGTCCCCCTCACATGCCAGGACACCAACCGGGCATCCTAGGGGGCACTGCAGAGGACTTCACAAATTGCTCCCAGGTGCATAGCTCCCTTACCTTGTGTGCTGTGCCCCCCAAACCCCACTCCCCACAACTGTACACTACTACCATAGCCCTTAGGGATGAATGGAGGCACCTAGATGTTGCATGGTGTGAATGCCAATGTTAGTGGTTCCATTTAAAGCCTGCAACATTATCTAAATCTGATTTGTGATTCATTGATCAGTTGATAAGGGAATGCTGAAATGCAGCTACATCAGATGAAAAGATATGTAATGAGAAAACTTTTACATTATTTATTGTGAATAAATATTGACATCAATGGATTTTATTATATAGCACTTCACTTATCATCCCCGTGAACCTTAAGGAAATGATTCATTTAATCATTTATAGCAATGCTTCTAGCAATGACTATCACGTCTAGAATAACAATGTTATTGTTATTATAACAGTGCCCCTTCATAAAAACCCCATGCTTCTTGTAATTATTCTTAATTATACTGTGTGATCTGCATACCCTATGATATATAAAAAATCAACTATATATAGCCAAAGATGGAGAATAAGATTCATTTGTATTGTCATATAGCTAAAAATATATTGATTCAACCCAACTGATCTAAATTCAAATATGTAAAGGTTTTCAACAAACTTGCTAAATAATTTTAATCTATTATTTGAATAAATTAAGTCCATGTAGAGTAAATGATGAAACAGTACAGGACCCTTTTACTAAGCTGTGGTAAGCACTAATGCATGCTTACTGTAGGTTAAAATCCACTACCGTAGGGTGTGCTGAAGCATCCCACAGTAGTTTTGTGTTTGGCATGTGCTACATACATGCTAAAAATAGAAATTTTTTTTTTAGCACTGGGGGTTTGTTGGGGGTTGAGAATAGGCATTCCCAATGCTAATCGGTTAGCGCAACTTAATCGCCATACACTAACCAATTAGTGCGTGGTTAGTGCTGGAGCCCTTATTGCCCAGTAAATAGGTGGCAGCAATGGCTCCCTAGTTAATGGCTACACGCTAATTGGGATATTAGCACATGGCCAATAATATAGAAAGCAGCATATATGGCCATTTTACAGCCATGCTAAAAGCAGCCTCAGTGTTTGGGAAAGCCCTGCGTTACTAATACCGCAGACCACTTTTTAGTACAGATTAGTAACAAGGCCCCTATCTGTTTCCGTATGCCATAGACAATATGATTTTACATGTTTTGAAATGAATTCCAATTATAATAAAAGATCATGAGGCATACAAAGCTATGACACCGTATAAAACATTTATATTTTTGAGTATTAATTATTCATTATTACTAACCAACATTCACATTCTGTGGTCAGATAAAACTGTTCAAAAATTCTTGCTTACAACTTAGGTTTATTTATTATTAATATAACTCATAAATAATCATACCATTGAAAGTATTTTAAACAATTTTTGTTGGATATTCTCTGGATACCATTCTATCCCAAGGGTATTCAAGTTTCTGGATTATAATTAGATGTCATCAGTAATGATATGGATTTTGACCCCCCTTCCATTGTTCAACTATCTTCCTGACAGATTTTATATCCTAGGGCTGGTTCAGCACTTTGCTAAATCAATCTCCATAGAGGAGAATGAAAAAAATATATATAACTTAGACTGAACATGTTGCTTTGTGAAACTGTTAATTAGAGCATATACTGAAACAATATAATGTGTCTTTAAACAATATACATTTTTTAACATATGACCTTTTTTCAGAATATGCAGTGGATGTATTCAAATTTGACAAACATATAAAAAATAACTTTGCTTCATTGTTTAACAATGGTTATATTTTTGAAGTAAACATATTATACATTTCCCTAGAACTGGTATTTCATATAGATCTAAGTATAAATTATTGTTCATTGAAAAATCAGTTGTTTGTGTTGATTATCATGATTGTAAGACATTTGCGCAATATTCATTTACTAACAATTTACATTTCCAGTAATGATTCTCTGCTTCAGTCTTAGGACTCTGTTTACTAAGCTGCACTGTGGATGCGCAAACGTTTTAGCGTGTGCTAAAAATGAGCCAGATGGCAATCAGGATATCCACCATGAGTTTGCATGTGGTAGATTTCCCTGAAATGCAGGCAGTGCATGCAAATCTATCTCATGCATATTTATTATATATTTCCTGAATACCAGACTGCTAAAGGGGTACTCCAAGACCAGCTTGAGAAACACAACTCTACTCTATGAATATATTGAGACATACAAAAATGAGAAAAACCATGACCCATTGAGCCCAGCATCTTGTCTCTGACAGCTGCCAGTTCAGATCGCATAGCCAGCATAGGTATAGTTTGAGGTGGGAATGGGGCCAGTGCCCCCCAAATATTGCAGGTACTAATGCTGATTTGGTCCTCTTCCCCTACTGCCAATATAACTTCCTTATCCTTTGCTTGCCCCCCCCCCCCCCCCCACACACACACACACATAGTAAGCAGACGACTTAATACTTTGTTCCAGTAAGTAAGCAGTGGAGAGAACAAAGAATATCTTGCTAATGACTCTTTTTGGATCTCTAAAAACCTGACTATGCATTTTATAAAATCAGTTATAATAATAGTCATGGAGGGGCATTAAAAAAAAAGATGTACAAACTGGAATTGAGATGTCTAGGTTGCGATGTCTCTTAGAACAAGATCTGTCAACTTAGAGCCTGATCTAAAATACATGGAGAAATGGAGGTTAATGTAGTAGGAACATCCATTTTAGAAATGTAAACTGTCTAAAATATGAACAGGTCAAAAACAGGCACTTAAATGTTTATGCTCCAGCACATAGATATTTATGGAATAAAACAGAAGTGTTTATGTGTTGGAACATATACATTTATATTAGCCATGTTAGAAATATAAACATTTATTTTTCCCGAAGCTGTTACAGAGTCTCATATCCTTCCCGAATGACTAAGTAGAATTTCATGTTACTATTTATTTTACTACTACTACTACATATCATTTCTATAGCACTACTAGACGTTCCTAGCACTGTACACTGGACATAACGAGACAGTCCCTGCTCAACAGATCTTACAATCTAATTAGGACAGACAAACAGGACAAATAAGAGATAAGGGGATTACTAAGGTGGGAATGATAAAAACATGGGTACTGAACAAGTGAGTAAGGGTTAGGAGTTGAAAGCAGCATTATAAAGGTGAGCTTTTAGCATGGATTTGAAGAATGCTGCTATTCTTTATTTCTCTATTCTATTGTTTTTGAATTTCTTTTCTGAATGTTTTTAATTTAATTTAGATTTTGTAATCACTGTTATATGTTTATGTTGATTTAAAAACTTGATATACTGCCTTTACTTCAAGGATGTCCAAGCGCTTGGCAAAATAAAATATAAAATAAAATCATAAGAAACGGAACTCCATTTAAAATAGAAAAGATTGGCAATCATACAAACTCAAAAGGACAAAGACAATAAAATAAAACAAGACATAACTGAAGGGTGAAGGGGGAAAGGGAGGGAGAAGGGGAAAAAAAAGACAAAATATGTACAGGTTGAAAATGTGCATCAGTGTTCCCTCTAAGTTGAGTGCATGAGTGATTGCTCATATATTTTAGGAGCGTTGCTCACAGATTTTATATGGTTGCTCACAATTTATTTTGTGCTATATACAGAAATGTATTGCTAATACTGGCACTCAAAAATTGTTGGTTTTCAAAACTTGTTGCTCACATGAAAAACAATTTGCACACACCAAGCCACTACTTAAATGAAACAATGCTGTGCATGTCTACAGGATCATCACTGGGTAAGAGCAAGGGTTCCATAATCTTTCTGGGAAAAAATGCGTCTTTAGTTTCACCTTACATTTCAACAGTGAGATTTCACCTCTGATATCTGGAGGCAAGCTACTCCAGAGACTTGGGGCCAACAAATAAAAGGCATAATTAGGGGTGCACTCAAAGAAAACTTTCCTAGGAGAAGGAAATACAAGAAGATTTGAATCAGGAGACCGGACTACACGTGATAGGTTATATGGGATAGATAGAGCTGACATATGAGTGGGACTATCTAGATGCAAAGTTTTGTGTTCTAGGAAGAGCAGTATATCAAATAAATTTAAACCTTTAAATCTTCAAACCCTGGAGAATTATGGGGGTGAATTTCTTTAATCACTCCAGTGGAATTCTACTCAATAGAATCGTGCTTCTGAAACCTGGATATTCTGGGTAGCAGGTATAAATCCTGACGTCGACCATTTTGGATATATTCCCCTTTTGAAATGGCCATCAAAAGAGCCCTAAATGGCAAGCTAACCCCTCCTTTTACAAAGTTGCGCCAGTAGCTGCCACACAGCAACGCTGACACAGCTGCTAGCATGGCTTTGTAAAAGGGGGGGTTAAATGCTTACTAAAGATATATACTAATGCTTAACCCAATATATAAATGATCATCTGTACATAGAAAATAATAAATATTATTTACTACATAAAGGAATATAATCATGAAAGAATATAAACATATAAAACATATAGGAACCGATCCATACAACTTTGTATTACAAATAGAAACAAATTAAATAATAAAAATATAAAACCACATATATCAGAGTGCCTAAACTAAAGAAAAAAGAGGGTAAGGAGCAAAAAAATGGAAAAAATATAGGTAAACAACAACAACAAAAGAAATCATGGAAACCATATAGAGATTCAAATTATACATAAACATCCATACAAAAAGCCATAAAAAATTGCCTTATCCTCAAAAATGTGGTGTCCTGGGAGTTTAAAGCATAGCCCAATGCTCTTGGGCTGCATTTTGAAGGGGACAAAGTGTTCACTCCCCACCCCCGAGCAGCAGCCTCACACTCCCATGTGTATGCCCCTTGAAATATGCATTACGTAAGTTAAACATATATTTACCGAATAGTACTTAGTAAGAAGGCAACCGATCTGCAAAAGCCAAACTGACAGAAGTAGAAAAGACTAGAATTAAACACTTGAGGGGTTCAAAAATATGACCAATGTGGCCACATTTCATTCTACTCAGGATGGCGTCAAGAGCAATGGCACTATGAGAACAAAAATGTATTGGTACAGCGAAGGGCGACGAAAATGATAGTGGGGATGGGACGACTTTCCTATGAAGAGAGGCTGAGAAGGCTAGGGCTTTTCAGCTTGGAGAAGAGACGGCTGAGGGGAGATATGATAGAAGTGTATAAAATAATGAGTGGAATGGATCGGGTGGATGTGAAGCGACTGTTCACGCTATCCAAAAATACTAGGACTAGAGGGCATGAGTTGAAGCTACAGTGTGGTAAATTTAAAACGAATCGGAGAAAATATTTCTTCACCCAACGTGTAATTAGACTCTGGAATTCGTTGCCGGAGAACGTGGTACGGGCGGTTAGCTTGACGGAGTTTAAAAAGGGGTTAGATAGATTCCTAAAGGACAAGTCCATAGACCGCTATTAAATGGACTTGGAAAAATTCCGCATTTTTAGGTATAACTTGTCTGGAATGTTTTTACGTTTGGGGAGCGTGCCAGGTGCCCTTGACCTGGATTGGCCACTGTCGGTGACAGGATGCTGGGCTAGATGGACCTTTGGTCTTTCCCAGTATGGCACTACTTATGTACTTATATGTACTTATAATACCACTTACATTTTAAAAACATATAAATAAGACAATGTAAAAAATGAAAGTGCAAATGATCAATAAATATTCTCACATATATATCAATGCATTAGATTAAAATAATATAAAAACAAATGCAAGTTAAAAAAGTTTGTTCAGATAATAAAATAAGAGCTTGCTGTGTGATAGGAAGGTTGCACAAGAACATGAAACAAGAACAAGAAATGATGCATACCCAGACCAATAGAAAATCAAGTCACCACCAATCTGATCATGGCTACAAGATCAAATAAAGCCAATTTAGTTGAATAAAGACTGAGGCATAGACTATGAGGGACATAATTGAAAGGTCGTCCAAATCTGAATTTGGGCACCCTCACGAAGTCAGCCAAAATCAGGCAGGTATAATAGGAAAATAATATGGGCGCCCTTAGACATTCCATTATCGCAGTTGAAAATGCCCAAATCAGGGATGCCCAAAGTATATGAAAAATATGGCAGTTATGTGAGAAACGCGTCTTTGTTACTGTACTTTATACTTCTCAATGATCCTTATATTTTCCCCGTACCTGGATGTCCGCAACTACATGCACTGTACTTGCGGAACATGAAGCTATGGGAAATATAAAGAACATACATACTGTATTTTTCGGACTATAAGACAGACTTTTTTCCTCCCAACTTACCGTGTTGATTGATGCATCCCTTGTCCCTTACCCTGCCTAGTTCATGCTGTTAGTTTCTCCCCCCCCCCCCCCTTATTTGCTTCTTTTATGCTTGCCTAAGCTTTTAACTTTGTACTCTTATTTAATTCTCTGTAAGCCACATTGCACCTGCATGAGTGGGAAAATGTGGGATATAAGTAACCCATAAATAAATAAATAAATTTGGGAGGAAATTGGGGGGTGCATCTTATAGTCCGAATGTAGCCTCCCTCCCTCCATTACAGGCACTTCCCTCCCTCCGTTACAGGCATCTCCCTCCCTCTGTTACAGGCTCCCTCCCTCCCTCCGTTACAGGCACCCCTCTCTCCCTCCGTTAGAATTTTAAAACTCCTCACCTCATCGGTGTGACTCGCAGTAGCAGCAGCGCTTCCGCGTGCACGTCGCTCTTCACTCAGCCTTCTCTCTCTCAGCTCTCTGGTCCCACCCTTGTGGATGGTTTTTGGCGGTTTCCGCGGCTGAAAGTGTTCTACAAACGAGCTGTTCAAACAGCGGGTAATATATCCTGATTGTTTATTCCACATCCTTGTCAACTAATCATTTTGCTGACCTATAGGAGTCCCTTGACCCCTGATGCAGGTGTTTGTACACCGAAACACGGACCGTGTCAGGTCTTCATTATAAATAAAGGACTACATTTTTCTCAATCCTGAAAGCCCAGTGTTTGCTTTGTTTGTTTGTTTGGTTGCTTTTGTATGCTGTATTCCTTCTTTTTTTGTGACCATTATTACCACTGGCATCCCAAAACCTCCATATAACTCTGGTTTCAAAATGGTGGCAGCATTTTTTTTACCTTGCCTATTTTTGATTTTCCATAAATCACGTGGTAACATAGTAACATAGTAGATGATGGCAGAAAAAGACCTGCACGGTCCATCCAGTCTGCCCAACAAGACAAACTCACATGTGCCACTTCCTGTGTATATCTTACCTTGATTTGTAACTGTCACCTTCAGGGCACAGACCGTACAAGTCTGCCCAGCACTAACCCCGCCTCCCAACCACCAGCCCCGCCTCCCACTACTGGCTCTGGCACAGACCGTATAAGTCTGCCCAGCACTATCCCCTCCTCCCACCACCGGCTCTGGCACAGACCGTATAAGTCTGCCCAATCAATATTCAAGTTTAATCCAAATGGAGTCATTGAATTCAAAAGCAAATTCTAGTGCTGTTCTATAAAATGTAATCTATTACACAGTTATCCCCTTTACTTATCCCAGCTTTTGATATGCTCTACAATACCTTCCTCCCACCTAGCTACCACTTGATCAATTATTCTCCTTTTAAAGTCAACTACAGCATGTCCAGCCTCCACCCAATGCTGTACTAATGGGGCAGCAATGTATGAGTAACTAGATGAGATTTATGTTTAGTAAGTCTAACTTTAATTGGACAGCGACTTCTACCTACATGTACCAGAGAACATGGGCAGACAATTATATAGATCACATTTCTAATATTACAGGTAGTGTTTGTGCTATTAATTTTCTATTGTTCCCCGGGGCTACCCATTCTGGACCACTAATAATGTTATTGCACCATTGGCATATGAATCAAGGTTCAATAGAACATGATTGCTTCACAGTTTTCCCAATATTCCCATAATTGACTAGGGAATAACATAATGTTTCAATCTTCTTTGGCTTGTAGGGGGAAGAACTGATTGTACCCGCTGGACCGAAGAGGAGACTCATTAACATAAAATTCTTAAAGTTGATGAGCTGAACAGCTGAGGTCTAAGGTATAATAGATTATATAGGGGAACTATAATTGAAGTTACGTGAGTGACATCACGTTTCCCGATACTTTTTTGGCCATTTTGTTTCCGCTATAAAATATGCATACTTGATTCTGATCCATCCTTACCATTTAAATTAAACGCAGAAAAAACCCGATGCCTGATACTCACCTCCCAATACAACACAAATGAATTCAGCGCTATAAACACACCAACCCTAAACCTCCCAGTCTCAGAAACACTAAAAATCCTTGGAGTCACCATCGACCGCCACCTAACACTCGAAACCCACGCAAACAATACAACCAAGAAGATGTTCTATGGCATGTGGAAATTGAAAAGGATAAGACCATTCTTCCCAAGATTCGTCTTCCGCAGCCTAGTGCAATCCCTCGTCCTCAGCCACCTGGATTACTGCAACTCACTATACGCGGGCTGCAGAGAGCAAATAATGAAGAAACTTCAAACAGCCCAGAACACAGCAGCCAGGCTCATCCTCGGAAAACCAAGATACGAAAGGGCGAAACCACTACGAGAGAAATTACATTGGCTTCCACTTAAGGAACGCGTTACTTTCAAAGTTTGCACACTAGTCCATAAGATCATCTACGGCGAAGCCCCAGCGTACATGTCTGATCTAATAGACCTACCACCCAGAAACGCTAAAAGGTCATCCCGAACATACCTCAACCTCCACTTCCCCACTTGCAAGGGCTTGAAATACAAGACGCTACACGCGTCAACCTTTTCCCACATGAGCACGCAGGCCTGGAATACACTACCGCGCAACCTAAGAATGATTAACGAACAAGCTTCCTTCCGAAAACTACTGAAGACGCACCTGTTTGAACAAACTTACGGAAAGAACCAAAACACATAGAGTCCATACTCACTCATCAATGCAACATACAACCACTTCAGATCCCTCATCCTGTAATCAATTGTCCCACTGTCTCCTCCTAATGTTTCTATGTTGATGTCCCATTGTTTCATTCCTAATGATAATCGAATGTCTCACACAACTCTGCACAACGTATTCCATATTCAAGTTGTTACAAATGTATTTCTACTACTCATATCTTATTGTAAGCCACACTGAGCCCGCAAAGAGGTGGGAAAATGTGGGATACAAATGCAATAAATAATAATAATAATAATAATTTTCAGGACATAGACCATAAAAGTCTGCCCGGCACTGGTCTTACTTTCTAATTACTGGAATTGTCATCGAAGCCCATTCCAGTGCATCCTGGTCTGTCTTTCTATATACAGTATGGGACACAGACCATAGAAGTCTGTACAGCATAGGTCTCTCATTTTCACTGCTGACGTTGCAGTCAAAACAACACTCATGCCCATCATAAATGAACTCATAGCTATCAATGTATTAAGTTTTATTTTGAAACTATCCTCTTTCTGTTTAGGGATCCTTTGTTTGTATCCCATGCATTTTTTAATTCAGCCACTGTTTTTGTCTCCACCACCTCCATCGGGAAGGCATTCCAGGCATTCACCACACTCTCTGTGAAAAAGTGTTTCCTGATGTTACTTCCAAGTCTACCACCCGTCAACCTCAATTCATGTTTTCTAGTTTTACTGTTTTTCTGGCTCTGGAAAAAAATGTGTTTCTAGATCAATTCCATTCAAGTATTTAAACATCTGTATCATATCTCCTCAATCACTTCTTTCCTTTTGGGTATGCATATTCATATCTTTAAGTGTCTTATTTTATTTATTTATGTTACATTTGTACCCCACACTTTTTCCCACTCATGCAGGCTCAATGCAGCAGGCAATGGAGGGTTAAGTGACTTGCCCAGAGTCACAAGGAGCTGCCTGTGCTGGGAATTGAACTCTGTTCCTCAGTTCCCCAGGACCAAAGTCCACCACCCTAACCACTAGGCCACTCCTCCCATACATCTCTTGGTGCAATCCTAATATTATTTTCATCACCTTTTCCTGGACCACTTCAAGTGTTCTTACATCCTTAGCAAGATATGGAACTTAATATTCCATGTGGGCCTTCACCAATGACTTGTACAATGGCATTAATACCTTCCTTTGTCTGCAAGTAAGTCCTCTCTCTATTCAGCCTTGCATCCATCTGGCTATGGCCACTGCTTTGTCAAAATGTTTTGCAACCTTGAGATCCTTCAACACTATCACCTCAAGGTTCATCTCCCAGTCTGTGCACATCAGCCTTTTGCCTCCTAGCACATAAAACCCCTTTGGATTTTTACTCTCCAAGTGTATCATTCTGTACTTCTTCACATTAAATTTTAACTGCCAAACATTAAAACATTCTTCTAATGCTTGTAGATATATTCTCATATTTGTTTTTATTTCCTCTGAGTGTCCACTCAGTTGTAATTCTTCATGTCATCTCCAAAAAGATATAGTTTTCCTTCTAACCTTTCCACAAAATTGGCCCACGTACCGATCCTTGAGACATTCCATTACTCATATCATTGGAGCCGACTCTGTGGGTGCTGTGGGTGCTTGAGCACCCCCAATATTAAGAAAGTTCCTTATATGTGTCCAGGGAGGGATTATTTTCATTGGGTTTAGCACCACCAATAATTTTGAAAAGTTGGCTCCTATGACTCACATTTCTTAACTCCTAGTGAATTCCATTTTCCACCACCCTTTGTTGTCTGTCAGTCAACCAGTTTCTAATCCAGTTCACCACTTTGGATGCAAATTTCAGTCTGCTAATTTATTGTCCAATCTCCTAAGAGGAACTGTGTCAAGACTTTGATGAAATCCAAGTAGACTGCATCTAGCACATGTCCTCAATCAAATTCTCTGGTCACCCATTCAAAGAAATTAGTCAGATTCTTGTTGGCACAATTTTTCCTTCATAAAAGCATGTTGCCTCAAATCTACAACCTATTGGATTCCAGGAAGTTGACTAGGAACACTGGCTAGCTATGTTGCACAGAATCACTTTTAAAATTTTGACTCTGGTACATGTGGAGGGGCATAATCAAACGCAAATGCCTATCTCCATGGGCGTTTATCTCCGAGAACGGGTCTGTGAAGGGGCGGGCCGAACCGTATTTTTGAAAAAATAGACGTTTTTGAGCTGGGCGTTTGTTTTTTTTAGTGATAATGGAAACTAAAAACGCCCAGCTCAAAAACGTCCTAATCTGAGTCATTTGGTCGTGGGAGGGGCCACAATTCGTAGTACACTCGCCCCCCTGACATGCCAGGACACCAACTGGGCACCCTAGAGGTCAGTGCGGTGGATTTCAGACAACTCTCCCACATGCATAGCTCCCTTACCACGGGTGCTGAGCACCCAACCCCCCTCCCCCAAAACTCACTACCCACAAATGTACAACACTACCATAGCTCTTAGGGGTGAAGGGGGCACCTACATGTGGGTACAGTGGGTTTTGGAGGCCTCCCATTTACCAGCACAAGTGTTACAGGTGGGGGGGGATGGGTCTGGGGCCACCTGGCTGAAGTGCACTGCGGTACCCACTAAAAGTGCTCCAGGGACCTGCATACACGCAGGCCTCTAAGACTTGTTGCTGCTGTATAACATTGGCACACCAGTTGACACCTGAAGACTAATCTCTCCGAAAACGTCCTTTATTGGAATAACCGCCTTTACTCACAGTTAACTGCAGATCAGAGGTTGTGCCCCACTGGCAACGAGTCTCCCTGGTACTGAGATTAGCAGTAGGTTAGAGCTGGCAGAATGCTGAACAATGCCCTCTTTCAAGCACATTCAAGAACTACGTTGTCTAACGTGGCTAACACAGGAAAGGGAACTAAAATTGGCTTACAAAAATGGCCACTCCCACATGGACTACAACAGGAAACACAACAGGGCACACTCTGACCCAGTAGGCAGGGGGAAAAGCACCATGGGAGAAGAGCCTACCAACTACCAACATTGTGAAACTGTAACACAAGCTAATGAAATCACGGAGCCCAATACCCTACAACCACCACAATGCAATGCTGATGTAACCCTGTACTGCACCCGAGAGCCACATCTGACCCAGAGAAAGGCTGTGACAGGATCAAACACATTCTGCTGTCATGGAGGTGGGTACGGCATTTGAGGCTGGCATACAGGCTGGAAAAAAAGTTTTTAAAGTGGGTTTTTTTTTGGTGGGAGGGGGTTAGTGACCACTGGGGTAGTTCGGGGAGGTCATCCCCGATTCCCTCCAGTGGTCATCTTGGCAGTTGGGGCATTTTTTGGGACTTGTTCGTGAGAAAAAAGGGTCCAAAAAAGACCCAAAATCGCGGTCAAAACGCCTTTTTTTTTGATTATCAGCTAAAGACGCCCATCTCTCCTCAGCTGATAACCAAGCCCCACTCCCGCCTCCACCACACCTCCGACACGCCCCCATCAACTTTATTTGTTTCCGCGATGGAGTGCAGTTGGAAACGTCCAAAATTGGCTTTCGATTATACCGATTTGGGCACCTTTACGAGAAAAACGCCCATCTCCCGATTTGGGTCGCAATATAGGTGTTTTTCTCTTTCGATTATAAGCAGGAAAGTCTATTATGCAGGTTCTCCCCTTTATTTATCCCAGCTTTTGAAATCATACTCCCCTTCTAGAACTCTGAAATCATCATACAATAATTGTCTCACAAAGATCTAGGTGTCATTGTAGACAATATGCTGAAATGTTCTGTCCAGTGTGTGGTGGTGGACAAAAAAGTAAACAGGATGTTAGGAATTATTAGGAAAGAGATAATAAATAAGACCAAGAATATTATAATATCTCTGTATCACTCCATGGTGTGACCTCCCCTTGAGTATTGCATTCAATTCTGGCCACCATATCTCAAAAATGATATGGCATAATTAGAAAAGGTTCAAAGAAGAGCAACCAAAATGTTAAAGGGGAAGGAATGCCTCTCATATGAGGAAATGCTAAAGAGGTTAGGGCTCTTCAGCTTGGAAAAAATAGATGAGGGGGTATAAGATTGAGGTCTACATAATCCTGGGAGGTGTAGAACAGCTTTTCAGGATATCCACAATGAACTTGATTTGAATACACTGCCTCCATTATATGCAAATCTCTTTCATGTACATTCATTGTAGGTATCCTGAAAATCTGACTGGCAAGGGGTACTCCAGGACCGGACTTGGGAAACATTGGTGTAGAACAGGTAAAAGTGAATACATTTTCACTCTCTCAAATAGTACAACGACCAGGGGACACTCAATGAAATTACATGGAAATACTTTTTCACTCAAAGAATAATTAAGCTCTGGAACTTGTTGTTGGAGGGTATGGCAACAGCAATTAGCTTATCTGGATTTAAATAAGGTTTAGAAAAGTTCCTGGAGGAAAAGTCCATAGTCTGTTATTAAGATAGACATGGGTGAAGCCACTGCTTGCCCCAGGATTGGTAGCATTTTGCTACTAAATAGATTTCTGCCAGGTACTTATGACCTGGATTGAGTACTGTTGGAAGCAGGATACTGGGTTATATGGACCATTGGTCTGACTCTTTATGGCTGTTTTTTTTCCATCACTTAGACATATATGTTTTGACTTAACTAGAGGTAGGATTTTTAGCATTATTGGTCCAGCTTTATGGAATGCACTCCCTATTCATCTTTGCTTGGAACAGAGTTTTGATAGATTTAAAGCAGAGCTAAAAACATTCCTGGTTACTGATGCTTTCCCTGACTAAATTACCAAAAATTCACCATTCTTAAGCTGTCAATCTAGGTAAATGATGGTGGACTGCTTGCTAGGCCTGCTTTATGACATCTATTCTTTGCCTCTGCTTCTGTCCTATCCAAAAATGAATTTCCTTTTTCCTTTCTTTTATCTACCTCGAGAATGGTATATCACATTTTAATTAAATTTGGAAGCTTGGATTCTTTCTTTCAGCAGAGCCGCTATTACTTTTTCAACCACTGAAGTGGTGCTTACAGGCCTGCAATTTCCAACTTCATACATCATAGTATAGGGGATTTTCTATAACAGAGATCCTACAATTAGGTAGTTTGAAGATATGTGGTAGGAGCTTATTCTACATAAGTTAAGCAGAGATTTGCAGAAGAGCACCGAGGGGTGTAGTTATCAACATGGGCTACCAACATAGGTTATCAACATTGACATAGGCATATTTTCAAAGCATTTAGACTATAAAAATAAGCCACGTGGTAACCTATGGAACTTTGTAAGTCTAAGTGCTTTGAAAATAAGCCCCATTTTACCACTAACCAGTTCTATTTTAGCCCGGGTCCCATTTTATATAGTGAGACCTGGTTACTAATAACGGGGGTTAACAATAAAATAGCACATCTTAGCAGCTGCACATTGATAACACCCTCCCCCTGTCAGTTGACTGTTGGCAGTTATGCATGTATGTGTGAGCATACATGCATAAAAGTGGCATCATTATAAACATCTATATGCATAACAGGCACATAAATGTTAGTATCTAGAGTATAGAATTGTTGTGGGAGATTTTTTTAAAAAGGATATTGAAAAAGTTCAGCATATAAAGCAATTTGTCTGAAAATGTAAAGAGAAGACATATTCTTACTCCCAGAATAACATAATAAATGGATAATGTTTGCAGAGCATGTACTTGTATAAATTTACTGTAATACAAAATCTCTAATGGCTTTGTAATATTTTATTATAAAAGAAGTCATCATCCCTGAAGAATTAGCTGCACGTCTTTACTATTCTAACCTGTGAGAGAATTTAAGTACAACTAGATTTATGCAGTAAGTCTAAGAATCACATCAGTTTTTTTTCCTTAGGTCTGTTCCAACATGTTTACCTGGATATTGTTGCAGTTTCTTCAAATTAGATTTCCTCTGAGGTCAAAGAGTGCTTAATAGCTAAAGTGTGGTTAAATGTCTAATGGCTAACTCCTGTGTTCAAGATTAGGTTAATTAAAACCATTGCCCTACTCTATTAGAGTTCCCTGTGGACTAATTATTAAAGTGTCATGAACCATTGCACACATACAATAATGAAAACCTTAGAATGGAACTTAGTTAAATTAAGAGCACTAATGTAAATGGAGTGTCTTACGTACTAAGAGAGCAGCATACACAGAAAAGAAAAAGGGTTATCTTTTTCTTGCCTTACAATGTTCTAGAGGAGAAAAAAAGTAGAAACATTAATAATCAACATTGCCTTAGGAATCCTGAAGTCCTTTATCAATGTGCAGTAGTTTCAGTGGATCAGCTTTAAAATAAGGACAATATAACACAGGAGCATTGCACTCTCTTTTTTGAACATTTCCCCCACCATTAACCAGAAGACATTTTCTTCTTGATCATTTGTTTACTAATGAGAAATATAACTTAACCCTTGATCACATGTATGTATTTTAAACTAATCCAACACACTTTGAAAGTTCCACTGCAGTCACTATCACTTTTGCCACTCATCCAGCAGCACTGAACTGGGTGTTTTGGGCATGAGACAGCTGGGCTGGTTCCTCCTTACCTAATTACTCCCCCTTCCCCCCATATTTACTAATGCCAACACAGGTCATTCAAAGTAAATGGGCTGTGTTGGTATTAGCACACCACCAGCTGCTGGCATGCCTTAGTAAACAGGGGAATACATTTTTAAACATTAATAATGTGGGATTCATCGAGCTTTTGACAGCTGCAAGGAAGAGTGCAGTCTTAACGTACCCGTTGCAATACAGGCTAGCATTGTGTTGAATCAACCTATCTTGTTAAGACTTGTGCTATTAACCTTAGGGGTCCCTTTACTATGGTGTGCTAGCAGATTTAGCATGTGCTAAATGATAAGATGCCCACAGGAATATCTTGGGCATCTTATCATTTAGTGCACGCTAATCATTAATGAGTGCTAAATCTGTTAGTGTGCCTTAGTCAAAGGACCCCTTAGGGCTGCACTCATTATTATTTATCTTCAAGGAGATTCCTTCTGAATGGCTGCCTAAGTACTGGCCAAATCCCTTCATACCATGCACCTTTATAAAATAGGTACCCAGAACCAGCCTCAACTGTGAACAAATTCAAACACATAAATGGTGTCAATGTGTGTGTATACTCTACAAAGTAACTTTATAAATCATTTTTGCATTTTCTTTTAGCGGTATATCAAACAAAAGCAACCTGAAACCTGAAAGAATGATTTACAATCAAAAACAGCCTCTTATAAAATATGACTAAGTACAAAAAATTATACTATACAGTGTCCGTTTGCAGACAGGCTATAATAATCGTTAATACTACAATAAATCTGCTGCCTTATAATGACACTCAATAACCTGCCTCTACTACAGGGTATTTCCGTAGCAGGAAAAAATGGCCTCAAAGAGCTTCCAGATCAAAATTAAATCTGTTAAAGCTGATGTGGGTTCCTTGACCCTGCCTTCATCATTGGCCCAAAAACCTGATATTATACTAACTTTCCTGCTAATTGCATTAGTCTCATACAGATAAATCGTGCATCTACAAATTCTACACAATCTTTCAAACACCCTACTTATCTTTTCAGTAGGCGTTTTTATAGCGTTGCATACTGTGCTGTATTCCACTCTCTTTTGCTCATATACCGAGCACTCCACTCTCGGTTTATGAGCAAAAGAGAGTGGAATACAGCACAGTATGCAATGCTATAAAAGCACCTACTGAAAAGATAAGTAGGGTGTTTGAAAGATTGTGTAGAATTTGTAGATGCACGATTTATCTGTATGAGACTAATGCAATTAGCAGGAAAGTTAGTATAATATCAGGTTTTTGGGCCAATGATGAAGGCAGGGTCAAGGAATCCGCATCAGCTTCAACAGAATTAATTTTGATCTGGAAGCTCTTTGAGGCCATTTTTTCCTGCTATGGAAATACCCTGCAGTAGAGGCAGGTTATTGAGTGTCATTATAAGGCAGCAGATTTTTTGTAGTATTAACGATAAAGTACAAAAAATGCCATGAAAGTGCTTACTTTGCTGGTAGACATTTGTAGAGGTAGATCTTAGACACAGCTTGTGTGGAATTCACAAATATATATGTACCGGTTAATAATACGAAACAACAGAGGCTGTGATCTACACACAGTTAATCCACAGGAGATCAATGCAGACCAGAGTGAAAGAAATACACTCTTTATGAAAATCAATTGATTTTAATAAAGAGTGTATTTCCACTTTCATTCTAGTCTACATTGTTCTCCTGTGTACCGGTTAATATACAGTCTGCATTAGTCAGCATTAGCCCTGGATATTCAGTGCCAGGTCATGTCTGAGCACCGGAACTAAATATCTGGGACTAACTGCAGTTGTGCTGGCTGCTGGACTGTGGGTCCCAGGACCTACATAAAACACGTATGTGTGCTTCGGCTGAATATCGGCTGGGAACTGCATAAGGGCTGCAGGGCCCTCTGCTTCACCAATCCCTCCTCCCACCCCTCTGGAAGCACACGGCTCCCCTTCTGATCTCCCTTCCCCCCCAACCCCTGATGAAGCAAGATCCTTCCTCACAGTATTCACAGATCTATTTATGAATGCATTTAAACTTTGTTAAGTGTGCAGCCAGATTTTATGTCATGGATTCAGGTATAGTGAGCCCTTGGACCACAGCTGGAACTGAAGCAGATAAGTCACCTGGGCTGGCACAAGGCAGAAGTCAGAACAAGACAGGACTAGGCAAGGCAAGATTGGACTAGACAAGACAGGACTAGGATAAACCAGGAAACTAGACAAGGCATGACAGAGGTAACAATGCACAGCAGACAAGACAAGGACCGGATCCAGATGAGGCAAGGAAAGCAAGGTAGAGGTCCAGAACTGGAACCCAGGCAGGACAAGGCAAGACTTGGAACTAGATTAAAACTGGGACTGAGACCCAGGCAATAGAAGGCAAAGCAGAACATGGCAAGACACTGAACTAGATTAAAACTGGGTCCAGAAAAGGGCAAGACAAGGACAAGACAAGGAATGGATCCAGGCAGGACTGGACTGAATGAGATGAGACAAGGCAAGGCTAGTCACAAAACATGGCAGACAAAGTAGGGCAGGAGCTAGGCAACAAGAACAAACAAAAGCAATACTATAGACAATGCAGTAGCCAGACTTGGCTTGGCAGGATCAGGAACCAGGCACAGATTTGGCAGGATCAGGAACCAGGAACAGACTTTGCTTAGCAACAGGAACAGGATTCAGGAACAGACTTTGCTTTGAAGGAACAGGATTCAGGAACAAACTTGGCTGGGCAGGAACAGGATTCAGGAACAGACTTGGCTTGACAACAGGAACAAACGACTTAGCAGGATTAGGCACAAAACATGGCAGACAAAGCAGAGCAGGAGCTAGGCAACAAGAACAAGCAGAAGCAATATTATAGACAAGGCAGTAGCCAGACTTGGCTTGGCAGGTACAGGATTCAGGAACAGACTTGGCTTGGCAACAGGAACAAGATTCAGGAACAGACTTGACTTGGCAACAGGAACAGACTTGACTAGGCAGGAACAGGATTCAGGATTCAGGAATAGACTTAACTAGGCAGGAACAGAATTCAGGATTCAGGAACAGACTTGGCTATTGAAGGACAGGATTCAGGAACAGACTTGGCTTGACAACAGGAACAAATGGCTTAGCAGGACTAGGAACAAAACATGGCAGATAAAGCAGGGCAGGAGCTAGGCAACAAGAACAAACAGAAGCAATACTATAGACAAGGCAATAGCTAGACTTGACTTGGCAAGAGGAACAGGATTCAGGAACAGAATTGGCTTGGGAACAGGAACAGAGCTTGGTTTTAGCAGAAAGCAGAAACAGAATTTTGGCTTTAGCAGAAATCAGGAACATAGCTTTGGCATTAGTAGAAAGCAGGGACAGGGTTTAACTGTAGCTAGAGCAGGGCTAGGGCTAGACTAAAAGCAGGAGCCAGAGGTAGAGTCAAACTATAATAGACACCAAAAGCAGGGTGTGGCTATAGAGCCAGGCTTTCAGGAACAAGGTTCAGAAACAAGATACACAGAAATAAGGCTTTCAGGAACAAGACTCAGAAACACAAGAACAAGCATTCAGTGACAAGACTTACAGTAACAAAGCAGTCCAGAGAGCCACAGAGCCTCACCAATGGAAAAAAGTGAGTCTGAATGCAGGGACACTGCCACAGCCATGAAATTTTATATATGATTATTTGGAGAGGGAAAGTCACTCATTTAGGTTAAGACATGGAGAATTTCCATATTATTTTGCAGGAACCTCTTGTAAAATAGGTGCAGGATTGCACATCAAAATCCCTCCATATTCAGAGAGAGTAGTGATTTTAGAATTCTGGACATTTATTTATTTATTTATTTGTTACTTATATCCCACATTTTCCCACTCATGCAGGCGCAATGTGGCTTACAGAGAATTAAATAAGAGTACAAACTTAAAAGCTTAGGCAAGCATAAAAGAAGCAAATAGGAGTGGAGAAACTAACAGCGTTAACTAGGCAGGGTAAGGGACAAGGGATGCATCAATCAACATGGTAAGTTGAGAATTCTGGACATGGGGAAAGTAAACAGAAATACTCTTCACATAGACATGGGAACAGCTGTCTACTATCCCAACACCCTTTAAGGCATTTTTCATTTTTTTTCCAGCCATGTGCTAGTGTTCACATTACTTGAAAAATTTAATATGGGAGCACTCCCCTCCTCCTATTAAGATGCACTACGTGCTACTGCATTAACTGTATTATCCAGTTAACACGTGCTAATGCAAATACGCTAGTTGCATAACACTTCTACACCCATTCCTTATCAGGACACTCCCTCTCCTGAAAAAAAATTAAATATTGCACTATTAGCCCATTCTGGAAGGCAAATAATAACAAAGCACTTTTAATGCATTTTGCGGAAAGCCTTTTCCCCCCCACATTAATCGCATGTTAGCACATAACGTGGTTGTTAAAGGGTCCCTAAGTACTTTATACTTTGTTTTTTATTTTATTTTTGTTGTGCATGTCAATCACTAACCCATGATGCAACCTTCAGGTGAAACATGGCCATGTTGGATTTTATTTCATGATTTCTTTAATTTTATATTCACTATTATATTTATTTTCAACTAAAAGAATACAATCAGAAAGTACATTGAGTTTTTAATAACATAACATACATCAGAGTAAACTCTTCCTTCCTGTACCCACCCCGCAACACACACATACACACACACACACATATCATGCAACCGGTGTGCACAAGATATGATATGTATTCTCTTGTTACTATGTAAGCCGCATTGAGCCTGCGATGAGCGGGAAAGCGCGGGATACAAATGTAATAAATAAATGATATTGTCATAGAATGTCACCTCCATACAGTTATGGATAAGCATCCAAGTTTTCAAGAATCCATTTGTTAAGATGTCCAGCCTTTTCTGCAGCAATTGATTCATAATCATATATCAAACATAGAGTTTCACCAGAAGCGTGCATTTTAATGCCTGCTATTTTTCTAGCATTTCATGATGGTTTGCAGGGCAACTGCATACATGAGATGGAGAAGTCTTCAATTTGACTCCATGGAATGTTGGTACCAAAGTGTCGGAGGAAATATAATCATTCAATATGACAAAGTGATCCAGATATGCAGTATCTCACATATATATTGCCAGTCTTGTTGTCAATAGTTCCAAACTATTGGATAGAAAAAGAGCAGGTAATCCAGAATCCCAATATCTGATGTAAATAACCAGCCTTGATTAGATATAATCAATTCAATTTGATGTAGTTTGGTGTCAAGTGCACTTGAGTGCTATAATGAAAAGTGATTGTAACAGGGACACTGATGATGAACAACAAACTAATAGGTTCCAAAACTGACAGCACTGCATTTATGTTAATGTTACAGTTGGGGGCCCTTTTAATAAAGGGCATTAAGCACTTAACACATGGGTCCTGTTTACTAAGCCACACTGTAGGTGCACTAGCATTCTTAGCACGCGCTAAACAGCACACACTAAATGCTAAAGATATCCATAGGAATCTATAGGTGTCTTTAGTGTTTAGTGTGTTCTAATTGTAATTGCACGCTAAAAACACCAGCATGTTTTAGTAAACAGAACCCTGAGTTAATAAGCAAAAATAGACTATCACACGACCGTATTAAGGTGCTTTATGGTAGTTTATCTGTTTCTACTCATTAAACTGCATGCTACTGAATTTTTATGTTGGGGCACGGTATGGGCAGAGATCGTGAAACTGTTAGCTAACTAACACATTACACTTACTATGCACTAACTCGCTAACAAACAGTTGACCACTTATCACCTCCTAAATAGGAGATGCTAAGTGCTTCCTTGTTAAGCAAAATCAGGTACCGCGTGATAGCCTGAATGCTAACGCATGACCAGAAATAAAAAAATAATGGAAAAAGTCCCTTCTTGATGCAGCGTTAGTTTGGGGTTTGCCACACATTAAAATTATAGTGTGTTAAGCCCAGAACCTTATGTATTTTAGTAGAAGAGCCTCTTAGTTCTCTACCAAAATATGTTTAAGGCTTCAGACACCATGTCTGGAGAGAATCTGATGCAATTGTTTATGAAGCAGTAATGCAGAGTAACCATTAGCTTTTATCGTTCTGCACAATTCTGTAATCACAGATGTATCAGATAAAGCATATACATCATTGCATCAAGCTTTGATTACATATAAATCAAAATGTCTCCAGTTGTGGATTAGATTTTTACATCGGGGGCATATATTAAGCATCGACAAATCCCAATGTTGCTGAATTATCCTTATGTTTACTAATTATATTGACCAAAGCACAACTGAACCATCAGTGGTGACTATTTTCACATGAGCAATATACTCCTGGCTCGCCTCCTCTAGTCATTGATTCAGAACTAACAGTAGTCTTGTTACTTCCAATCTAATTAAATTGTGTACATTACTTATAATAATTTATATTGGTCTTTTATCACTTACATGTAGTGACAAGCAAAACGTGCTGAATTAAGCACTTATCTGATTATTTCGGACCAACCACCAACATGGGCCATATTTCAGTTACTTTCACGGTCGTGCTCTGGTTTCAGGCTCTCAGTCATCTCGCCCCCTGGTGGCCAGGCCTGGTGGCTGCATTGGATTGTCTGTGTGCTGTTTCCCATTCCAGACTTCAGCCTAGTCCAGTCCGGATCTTCCAGCCTGCCAGACTTGCTTGTCTTGTTTGAGCCTGCACAGCACCCATAGCTGCCTTGTGATTGCTGCAGTGAATCTCAGCTGCTGCTGGGCTTATTAGCCATTTGGAAATGTTCTGCCTTTGCCTTTGCATCGCCTAAGGCCCTGGTTTGTTGGTGCTTGTTGCACTTCTGCCTAGCTTGGTTTTTATTCTAGTTCTTTTGTCTGATGCTAGTTAGTCTATGTGTAGTTTAGCTTAGGGTTATTGTTTGTTTCCTAGTTGTGTTCCTTGTTTGTCTTTTTGTGTTTTGTTTCTGTTTGTCTGTGTTTCTTGTTCAGTGGCTGCTTGGCAGCTTTCAGTTCTGTCTCGTGTTTGTCAGTGTTTGTTCCCTGTTTTAGTGGCTGCTTGCAGCTTCCAGTTCCTACCCTGTCCTGTAAGTCCTGTCATCCGCCTGCAGCCAGGGGCTCAACTCCTGGGGAAGGGTGACTAGAGCAGGTGAAGTCTTGCTGTTCCTATCTGAGTTCTATCTTGTTCCTGGTGTGGGGTGATTTTGCCTGCCATTGCCGCTCCTTGGCAGTGGCCCAAGGGCTCACTAACCTAGTTCCTGCTTTGGAAAACGTGACAGTTACTGCATCAAAGATGTCCTATGAATGAAAAAGCAAAAATCACTAAACTTCAGAAGAAAATCATATTAAGTATATAATTTAGCTAATCAATAATTGTAGTTCTCACACTGGTACCTGTATTTATTTTTGTTACATTTGTACCCCACACTTTCCCACTCATGGCAGGCTCAATGCAGCACGCAATGGAGGATTAAGTGACTTGCCCAGAGTCACAAAGAGCTGCCTGTGCTGGGAATTGAACTCAGTTCCTCAAGACCAAAGTCCACCACCCTAACAACTAGGCCACTCCTCCACGTAAGTTCCATATGTCATTTCCACTCTAGCAGCTTCTCTAAGATGGTACCATCGTGTGAATGCTGATATTTATATGGGTCAGCTGATACTCAGAGCCAATAAAATGTAAGAATTACCTTATGAATGAAGCCTAATCCAGTTCAAGATTTAGTCCCAGAGGATTACATGATTTATTTGTACCCATTTTAAACACTGGGGAAATGGGAGAACATACTTATGCTAAAGTTTTTGAAATCAAAAAGTCAATCCCAAATACATATATAAATCAATTATAATAAAGTATATCAGATGCCTAAAGAAGAGCACCTGCAAATATAAGGGTTTCCACTTTCTTTTTTGCTTGATTTGTGAGTCCTCTAAGGTATATGGATGCCTATTGAAGATTCTTTGACTTTTATATTTGTCTAAAACATTGTTTATTAAAAAAAGAAAAGTTGATTAATTAACAAAAAATAAATAAAAACTTTTAGGGGTACATTAATACAGAGCATCTATGATGTATAGAGCTCTATAAGTGAGCCGCTGCTGCGGCTAGTCTCACTGAAATCTAGCTCGGCTGAATGTTCAGCCTATACTGAACTCTCTTTTGCCCCCTTTTGGTTTTGTATTTATATATTTATAATTGCAGGGGCTCTTCTCTAGGCATCTGATATAATTTATTATAATTCATTTATATATATTTTGGGGGTTGACTTTTTGGACTTTAAAGTTTTTGAAATGGCATAAAATGGTTATTAATGATCAAATCTCCGAGAGTCCAGATACCTTTATACATCCTTTTCCTCCAGATGATATTAGATATGCTGATTTGAAAACAAGAATTGTGCAATAAGGGAGATTGCCTGGAATATTTTGTTGTGGCCACACATGCTTTGTCCAGTACCTGTAGGGCTTCCTAGGTCAATACCAAAATAGAATTAAATGTAAGCCTTTTTGGCAGTTTTATACCATGTAAATATGGCAAATGTAATAGTTTAACAAGTGAGTTTTACAAGATCACACGTAACATATCCAGAGAAGTCCTTGACACAATATAGAATCAGAGAGGTATCGAAAAAAGGAAGGAAAGTTAGCTTCACCCTGGTCCCTCGGTCATTGTAGTACATGCAAGGCCAATCTTGAGTGTTCATCTTACTAGAGAAACATAACCAGGAGTCTAGCTATCTTGTTATAAAAGAGTTTAGAAAAGAAAATAGGGAACATGCTCACAGTGTACTATACATAATTACCGGTGCTATAGACATTTTTACAGATTACATCCTGTCCTGCCATATATTTCACTACCTGAAGTAGGCATTGTTCATTCCTGTCTATAATATCCCCTTGGTCTGGCCGTAATTGAATGCCCAAATATTTCACACCTTGTATCTGCCATTGAAAAGGTCATGATGTGAAGGTAATTCTATATGAATTGGCATCTCCATTTGGGGACACTGATGCAGAGTGCTGGGTGCCAATTTGGTAATAGTATCTGTGCACCAAGATACAGTTATAGAGTAGTAGAGTAAGTCATGCATAGCTTTAGGCACAATCATTTACTCCATGTCAATGGCAGGGGTAAGTGGTTGTGTCTACATGCATCATGTGATGCATATAACTGATAGCATGCTATAAGTTAGGCATATCACTTGAAGATTTGCCCATGACCCAACCGTGCTTCATCCATATTGGGGTCCTCGAAGTTTTGCAGTTGTTTGTGCATTGTTACTTTTGAGTGGGTCTGTACTATATTGTGCACCCAATTGTTTTAGTTGTGGCCTGTAAACTAAGAGTTGCTTTCTGCATTGTGCTGTAGTAGCAGCAAGATCTGACAGAATTATGAATGTTATACCTTGGCAGGACAAGTTATACCAGCTTCTGTTTTTTGTAAGAATTTCTAACATTTGTGCAATATTTTGAAAATAAAAGGCCATGGTTCACATGCAGTGGATACTGCAAGGCTTAGATTTTATGGGCCCACTAGACATCAAGGGGTCAGCATGATTATAGATCAAGCAGTTTTGAAAGCATATTCTTGATGAACTTTACAAGTTTTGACCCTTTTATACTCTCCAGGAGCCCTAGAATGTACACATTTTTACACCTGCTTCAATTACTTGCATTTTATAGTGCATACTAAATAGTTGTAATCAACTTACAGTCCTATTTCACCACCTGAAGGCCTCCTTCCACCTCCATCCTTTGCGCTTCTAGGTAGGTGGTCTATGCTTGGTAGATTCATAGTTGTGAGCTCAATCTCACCACTTCCACATTTAAGTCTGAGATATTGAGTGTGCTTTCTTGAATCACAGATTTAGTTTGTCCTAATTCTGCCATGATTGGTATTTTTAATGCATCTTTACTTTGATAGGTAGATCCTGTTTCTGTCTCTTGCCTCCACCAACTGTGGGGAATACTGAGGCAATTTTGTTTTGCTTTGACCCCCAACATTAATCTGCAGTGAGAATCTGCTAGCCAGGAGGATGACATGCTGAACCTGCAGTGGGAGAAACAACTTTAATCTGCCATATTGATGTGCAGCTGAGACTGAAGTCTCTTTATCTCTTTAATTTTTTTAAATAAATATATCAAGGCCTAGGGTCTGGTATTCAGCCCACAGTGGTCAGTGAATTTTAAGGTGCTGATTGTCAAAGTCAACACTGGCACTGTATGTCTGGGTCTTGTTTTATTCTAGAAGTTTTATTCTGGGTGACGGCCAGTAATCAGCGTTGGTACCTGGTTAATTATCTGGGCAAGTTAGGACAACTATTTCTGTGGTCCAACACCAGTACTGAATATCAGTGGTGTCTGAATAACCTGTAGGTCTTCCTAGACTCTGTTTCTGGATTGTCTCAGCACTAACTGGATAGTGTGGCAGTGCTCTCCCTGGATCTTCAGTGGCACTATTTGGTTATGTGCTGCTAAAAATTTGTAATCAACCAGTTAGCAGGAGACAGCCAGGTAGGAACATTTTCTATTCAGTTATCACCCACTAATTATCAGCCCCCACCCTAGTTTTCAGTCTTTTAAAATTGTTTTTTTTTCTTTTGTTTGCTTGATGCTTCTCTCTTCTCTTTCCCTTGAGAACCAGGGTTCAATTCCTCCTTCTCTTCCTGACCGTCCTTAGGAAAGTCATTTTATGCTCCATTGCTTTGGGTACAACTTAGATGGTAAGTCCACATGAACAGGCAAATAATCTTGTGCACCTGCACTTGTAACTTGCCTTGAACTCAGTTTTGGAAAGAAGAGTAATTAAGTCTCAAATCCAAATTCAAAATGTAATCCAAAGTTAAATAGTAATCAAAATATGTCAAATTTAATAAAATACAAATGCTCAATCAAATAACCTAACTGCAGTATGACTCAACAGTCCTTACAGTCTCTACCAGCCACTATAGTCTGTGATTAGGATTCTGAAAATTCTGCTTAGGGCTATAATCTGTTCAGTTTGCTTTGAGGGACAGCAGTACTCATTCAGCATCTATTAAATAGCCCTTGACTTATTCTATATTCCTTCTAACCTTTTTTATATGAAGTTTTTTTTTATTATTATTACTTGCTACTGACATGGTGACTGCCATCTGATAGTTTCCCGGTTGCATCTTTGATATAAAGAGTTATAGATACTATAATCTTGTAAAGAACATAGTCAGTTTATATTAAAAACTGCATGAAATTCAATGCCAGCTTTTTGTACCAGATAATTGCCTTTCATGTGACACCATAAGGCTGAAGCATCTGGTCCACACCCACACTTATCTGTTGAAGTTGAGTACATACTGGGAGTTGTTGACATATGACCTCTCTCAGGAACTGCTACTGAGAATTCATCATGGATGGTTTTCAACATTTACTGTATAAGTGAACTTGACAGGCAGCAGTTCCTTACAGCATAATACTGCAAAATCATTTGGGCTTCATTTCCTGGGTTCCCATTGCTGTGGACACTTTGCTCTGTTTTTTCAAACTCTTTATTCTGGGAATAGATCACAGTGGTTTGAATGAAGAGGCTTCTGAATTCATAACTGCTAGACTTTATCCCAGAAGGGATAAATAAAATATGATTTATTTTTCTTTTTTATTATATTTTCACTGGAAACAGCTTGGTACTCTAACATACAGGCTTTTCCAAAGTGTATACATTTGACATAGTTTAATGGCACACCAAATACCATTATTGAGATTTTATTTCATCAAGAGGCCTTTTTACTAAACTGTGTTAAGTACTAACGCGTGCTTAATGGGGGGGGAAAAAGGTTTACCATAAAACGTTTTAAAGTGTTTTACTATCAGTGTGTGCTAATTGTGTGGGTATTTTTCTATTTTTCGGGGGAGGGGGTATGAATGTATTACCCAGCTAGCATGTTTACATTAGTTCATGGTAACTGGATAACTTAGGGTTAATGTGGAAGCACATAGAATGTCTTTTACAAAACCTTGCTAGTGTTTTTAGCTCACAGTAAAAATCAGCAGGCGGTAAATGCTGAGACACCCATAATGGGCATCTCAGCGTTTACCACCAGTTGATTTTTACCACAAGCCAAAAAGCTAGCATGACTTTATAAAAGACCTCCTTAGAGGGGGAAATTATCAATGTGGGCTACAATTAAAGTAGGTTATTTTACTTCAAGTTGTGCTATTTTAGTGCAGTCCAATTTTATTCAATGAGACCTTGTGAGAAAATTACCCATATTAACAGTAGCCCAAATTGAAAATGTCCCCTCCTAGAGTCTTCTAAATAGGAGGTGGTAAGTGTTCCCATGTTATAGTTTTGAAGATCTCAAGTGCTAATGGAAAAATTAGTGCAGGTCCTACATCTGAAATGGACTTAGTGTGTTGGAAAGTCCTGTAATAAATGTGCTAAGCCCATTTCTTAGTGCATCTATGGACCCCTAAAATTAGAACCTCCCTTTGTAAAAATCAGAAGACACTTATTCACAGAAATATTCTGAGACATATTCCTTCATTGATCTCAGTATTATGCAAGTAATGAACAGGGAGAGACTGATCATTGTTGTTAAAGCACAGGAAAATCAGAATCTGTGTATATTAGAACCCAGTAATATGAGAAGCAAACAATATATATCCACAAATACAAAACATTTTTGTGTATTGGAACCCGACCATTGTTTATTTAACAGTTACATTGAGCTTGAACTCTATTCTATTTTTAAAAAGCATCCAAGGCAACTTATAACATATCCCCTCACCTACGCACTTTAAAACCAAATCACACATTGTATTTGTATATGATAAAATTTAGGGATTTCTATTTGTTGTAATGTCATTTCTAATGTCGTTTCATGCTGTTTTTAACCACTCAGATAATGCAAACTATTGGTAATTAGTTTACCCTATAGCTCAGTAATGTGCAATATTGCTCCACAATGCACCCTATTTATAAATAGGTGCACTGACTGTTGCACGAGTGTGTGTTGTTGAGCAATAGGGCACACTGTTTGAGCAATACTGCTCAATATTGATATCATTGCCCCTAAAAACATATAAAATTGAAAAAAAAAGATATGAATAAAATAACACAAAAATGACATGGGAAACTAAACGCTCCTTTTATTAAGGTGTGCTAATAGATTTAAGGGCCTTTTTACTAAGCTGCAGTAAAAAGTGGCCTTCAGTTGTTTGGATACATGAAATTGGTGCACTGGGCTATTTTCTTTCCATGTCTGGGCTTTTTATATTGAGGCAGTAAATGGCCGTGTACTAAATGAAAAGTGGCACATGGCAATTGATAGCCTGCACCCTTAACACCACCCATTGACCTAATGGTAAAGGTTCATGCAGTGGCGTAGGAAGGGGGGGCGGGGGGTGGTCCGCCCCGGGTGCACGCCGCTGGGGGGTGTCGGCTCCACGCTGGTGTACTGCCCTCTCTGCCCCGGAACAGGTTACTTCCTGTTCCAGGACAGAGAGAGCAGTGAACTAGCGCAGAGCCGACACACCCCAGCAACGTGCAGTCGGGGCGGATCGGCCCTCCCGCCTGTCCCTCGCCGCAGGTATGCGCTCCGGGGGGGGGTGTGCTCCAGCGGGAGGAGGGTGCGCCGTGCTGCACCCGGGGGGGGGGGGGTGCGCAGCGGCGACCTGCCCCGGGTGTCAGCTCCCCTCGCTACAGCTCTGGGTTCACGTGCTACTCATGCAGCAATCAGGCAGTTCATGCTAATATGGCCATACTGCTGATTTCCACCTGGAATGTCCCCTGTAGAAGAAAATACAAAAATATTTTCTATTGCAGGAAATAGCATGCACCAACTTCAGAATTACCATTGGGTGCCCATACTACCCGAGCGGTGGTGTCATTAGATTTCAGCATATTATCTACAACGACACCCAGAATTTTTTCTTGAATGCTAACCCCCAAAGTGGACCCTAGCATCAGGTAACTATGATTCAGATTATTCTTTCCAATGTGCATCACCTTGCATTTGTCCACATTAAATGTCATCTGCAATTTTGATGCTTGGTCTCCCAATTTCCTAAGGTCTTCCTATAATATTTCACAGTCCGCGTGTGTTTTAACAACCTTGAATAGTTTTGCATCATCTGCAAATTTGATGTTAAATGGCACTGGTACCGGTACAGATCTCTGCTGCACTCCACTCTACTCCATTGAGAGAACTGACCATTTAACCCTACCCTCTGTTTTCTGTCCAATAACCAATTCCTAATCAACACCAGAATCTTGACTCCTATCCAATGACTCTTTAATTTTCTCAGGACTTCTCATGAGGAACTTTATCAAAAGCTTTCTGAAAATCTAGATAAACTACATCAACCGGCTCACCTTTATCAACATGTTTGTTTACACCTTCAAAGAAATGAAGCAAATTGGTGAGCCAAGACTTCCCTTGGCTGAACCCATGCTGACTCTGTCCAATTAAACCATGTTTGTCTACGTGTTCTGTAATTTTATTCTTTATAATAGTTTCCACTATTTTGCCCGGCACCGATGTCAGGCTTGCCAGTCTATAATTTCCCGGATCACCCCTAGTACCCTTTTTAAAAATCAGTGTCACATTGAGAGGCATTAGCCTCATAAAGTCGGCCAAAATCAGGCAGGTATAATCAAAAAATAATATGGACGCCCTTAGACATTCCATTATAGCGGTTGAAAATGTCCAAATCATGGACGCCCAAAGTATAGGAAAAAGGACGCCCTTAGACATTCCATTATCACAGTTGAAAACACCCAAATCAGGGATGCCCAAAGTATATATGAAAAATACAGCAGTTATGTGAGAAATGTGTCCTTGTTACTGTACTTTATACTGCTCAATGTTCCTTATACTTTCCCCATAACTGAATGTCCGCAACTACATGTACTGTACTTGCGGAACATGCAGCTATGGAAAATATAAGGAACATACATATTTTATCATGTATATATGAAGTTTGCACACTTGATAATGATCCATATAAGGAAAACTCTGCATGTAGGCCCCACACTCGTGACAACAGTCCATGAACGTCCATGTGTCACGGCCATCCATGTGTGGAGCCATTATAGATGCCAAAATGTGAACGTACTGACCTGTCCATATATGGGATGGTCATCCATATATGGATCTGTGCATGTAAGAATGTCCATCACGCATGGGCGTTCATATAAGGTGATGCACGCTTTCCAACGGTTATTCACTGAGAAACATGGCACTCCGTAGAGAACCAAATTTTACCGAGCAGGAGACTCTGTGCCTACTATACCTGTGCTTAAAGCACAGAAGAATTCTATTTGGCCACCACCATCACATGTCCCCCAGGACTCTCTTCACTGAAGCATGGGGTGAGATAAGGGACAGGTTGGAGAGGTAAGTGTTTGCTTCCCCCCCCCCCCCCTCTCTCCTGGCCTATCAGGGACCCCTCCTGTAGCTACACATATAAGAGCTCCCTCAGCAACGTAAGCACAAACTGGAGTCTGCATTCAAGGGTAATTAGTGATATGTGCACATGCATATTCATTAATAGAATCTATGTACTAGAAAGGAAAAACATTCCCACATCCCTTGTGAAAAGGGTCCACTGCTTCCCAGAAAGGTGGAGCTGTCCATCAGCCATTTTCCAGATCTCACCACAACTGCAGATAGTGGCTCCAACACCCTTCCAAACCCTCAGGAGCTGGCCATACCTGCCTTGGAACTCTCCCACTCCATAGAGGCCTCTCCCCCCCCCCCTCCTGGGATTCCTCCCCTCCCCCGATCTACCCCTCCTTCCATATAATCCATCCAATCATCTTCTTCCCTTTCCATGGGCCCCTCTCTATTCTAGCTGGGTCGCATGATATATTGATTGCGGGTCCAGGGGAACTGAGCATCTTCCCTCTGCCTCCCTCTAGTGGGTGACAAAATTATAGGCTCAGCCTGGCTATCCCCCTGGCTCCCTCTGCTGGAGCTGGGAATCCATTCCCTTGTCTCCAGACTACTCTCTGCCGCCCTCCTTGCAATGACTTCTGGTACTTGTATTTCAGGGTCTAAATGCTTCGTCTTAGTCCCCCTGGCAGTAGCTTTGTCACACACCCCCTCCCTCAAGAAATTGTGACCCTCGGAAGACCACAGAGGACTCTCCTGAGAGTCCACAATTTGGACAGGGAGCTTCCCTACCCGGTGCTGCACTGTGAAGGAAAAAGCCTGCAGGGCTAAATACCACCTCGTAAGGCAGCTATTCTGGTCGCGCATCTGCTGCAACCATTTTAACGGGGCATTATCCGTTATAAGCGTAAATGATCATCCCTGGAGGTAATATTTTAAAGCCTCCATGGCCCACTTAACGGCTAGGCACTCTTTCTCTATCACCGCATAGTGCCGTTCTGCGGGCGTCAGTTTCTTACTCAGAAACAGCACTGGGTGTTCCTCCTGCCCAAACTCCTGGGACAAGACAGCCCCCAGCCCTGTTTCAGAGGCATCGGTTTGTAAAAGGAAGGGCCTCCCAAAATCTACCCCCCTCAAGACGAGTTCTTGACATAAGATGCTTCGTAGCGTGTCGAAGGGTGCCCTCCCTTGTGTCTCTCATATCAAGGTATTGGGGTGAGTCCTTTTTAACATATCTGTCAAGGGTCTGGACATCTCCGCAAAGTTAGGGATGAAACGCCTATAGTACCCCAGAAGTCCCAGAAAGCTATGTAGTTGTTTTTTGTTGAGGGGCAAAGCGTAGTCCCGTATACCCTGCACTTTATCAGTTAGGGGTTTTATGACTCCTCCCCCTACCCGATATCCTATGTACGTCACATCTTGGGCGGCGAACATACACTTTTTTGGGTTCACCGTCAATCCTGCTTCCTGCAGGGATTCTAACACTGCTGCAACCCACGGCAAATGGGACGCCCACTCCCTGCTAAATATTACGATATCATCCATGTAGGCGGCCACGTACTCATGATACCCCCGCAGGATGTGATCGGCTAAGCGCTGACAGGATGCCGCCGCCCCATTCAAGCCAAATGGCATTCTCCTAAATTGGAATAGCACTAGAGGTGTAATAAAGGCAGTCTTAGGCTTGGCCTCTTCTGCTAAAGGAATTTACCAATAGCCTTTTGTAAGGTCTAGAGTAGTAAGATACTGGTCTTGTCCCAAACTATCTAATAAATCATCGACCCGGGGCATAGGGTAGGCATTGAATCTAGAGATGGTGTTAACCCTCCTGAAGTCAATGCAAAATCTTTGGGAGCCTTCAGATTTTGGTACCAGTACTATTGGACTAGCCCACGGACTGTGGGACTCCTCTATGACCCCAAGGTCCAGCATTTCTTGCGCCTGCCTGATAATCTCCTGCCTTTGAGCCTCAGGCACCCGGTAGGGTCTTTGGCGAATGATCCTCCCCAGTTCAGTTTGAATATAGTGGGTGATCACTCGTGTTTCCCCAGGAAGGGGGTTAAGCACGTCCTGAAACTGCTTCAATAGTGCCTCCACCACCTGCCTGTGCTGGGGCTTGAGGGAAGTACCTATACCCAGAGTACCCCCTGCCTTGAGGTCACTAAGCTGGGGTCCTAGGTCCTCCTCCTGAACTGCTACCATCCCGCTTCGCTCTATCCATGGGTGTAGTACATTCACATGATACACTTGGACTCTTCCTTTGTCATTTTTAACCCGGTAGGACCAAGGACCTACTTTACCGTCTATGGTGCAAGTCCCTTTCCATTGCGAGAGGAACTTATGAGGGTCTGAGGGGATCATTACCAGGACCTGCTCCCCTACCTGGAAGTGCCTAGCCTTGGTACCCTGGTCATAGTACCCCTTTTGAATCCCCTGGCACTTTCCCAAATTGCTCTGCGCATACTCTGATAGGCAATATAGCTGGGCCCTTAATTCCCAGAGATATATACTGATGGGTTGGGGGTCTCCTGTTCTCTCCACCCACTGCTCCTGTATAATTTCCAAAATTTCCCGGGGTAGCCATCCATATAATAGCTCAAATGGGGACACCCCCAGCGATGCCTGAATATTTTCCCGGCAGGCGTATAGAGTAAAGGGAAGTAGCTGATCCCAATCCTCATACTGCCACTTCAATCCCTTCCTGAGCATACCCTTAAGGGTTTTGTTGAACCTTTCTACCATACCATTCGACTGGGGATGGTAGGCAGAGGTTGTTATATGCTGGATGCCAAAGTCCTCCCATAACTGTTTTAAGCTCCCTGACTTGAAATTAGAGCCCTGGTCAGTAAGGACCTCCCTAGGGAACCCTCTCTCACAAAAGAGTTTAACTAACTCGGTGGCTATTCCCTTGGCTTTTATGTTTTATAAGGAAACAGCCCAGGGCAACCGCATTGCTTAGTCCATGATGACCAGAATGTACAGGAATCCCCTAGGGGTTCTAATGAGGGGCACGATAATGTCCATGGCTAGGCTAGTCATAGGTTCCCTTATGATTGGAAGGGGCAGCAACAGGGCTCATGAGGGCAGCCGGTCAATCAGTCTCTGACACTGAGGGCAGCTTTGAAAATATTCCTGTATCTCCCGATGTACCCCTGGCCAGTAAAACCGCTCCAGGACTTGTTTTAGCGTGTTCTGAGAGCCCTTATGACCTGCTAACAGATGATCATGGGCGCCCTTGAGAATAACTTTCCGGAATACCTGGAGGATTATTAGTTGCTGTCGGATGGTGCCTCCCATCGGTTCCTAAATTTCTCTATATAATAACTCCTTGTCTAGCCTAAAGTGGGGGAAAACACTCTGAAAGAGCTCCCCCAGTTTGCTCAAAAGCTCTCTTGAGGACAGGATCCCCTCTCTGCTCCTGGGCGAAGGCAGGGAACCTTACTACCACCTCCCCTGCAACTCAGGGCATGGTTACCCTTTGACCTATATCACGGAGGGCCTGGGCTCTCTTCCGCATTTCTAGGAGCCAGGAGTCCCTAGCCTTTCATCCCTTCCCTGGAGCTCCCAATACAGTCTCATGAAAGGGGAAGATTTGCCCTAAAGAGTCATCCCCCAAGGGTTTTGTCCCTCCTTTTGCCTGTTGGGCCCGCGTAGTTACCCACCCATATACTTCCTGGAGACACCCTTCTTCCCGGGTACCCTTTATCTTCTGCCATAGATGTTTAGATATCACAGATTGATTGGCTCCCCTCTCCCCAGGCACCCTCCTCCTATCCCCCAATATTAGCAATCCCCCTTCACCCCAGGATGTTTCCCCACTCCTGGGCTCAATATGCTCCCCCCAGGACATACCTCCTAAACCTGGTGGTCCAGTAGGGATGATGGTGGCAGGAGTCTGACCTCTTGCTGCAGCCTTGGGGTACTACACAAGATAGATAGATAGATAGATAGATAGATAGATAGATAGATAGATAGATAGATAGATAGATAGATAGAAAACCCCACAGCTGTTCTAGTCCCAGAAGTTCAGCAAGCATGGGGATGATGTCTTTCTGTGGAATTATATGGACCTGAAGAAGCGTGACAAGGCCACCTCTGTGATTTGATAAGTGATCTACCTGTACAGATAAATAGCGGTGGTCTCATTTCATTTTTTGCTGTGCACAGTTTTTTTTTTTGGAACTTTGATTATTTAAATTATTACATACCACATTTCGAGGATATGTCAAGTTGTTTGCTGTCTCAGTTGCTGACTGGTTTTTGAATTAGTGGTATTTCCTCTCCATTCTTTTGTTTTGGGGAATTTTCCCCTGCTGTTTTTCTGGTCTTTATAGAAGACTATGATAGTTAAACCCAGTATAAGTTTTGTTGAAAGGTCCATTGCCTCTTCTTGTGTAATTGTGGCTTCCTTTTTTAAATTATATTAATACTGTAACAATATGGCATTTGCCCAAATGGTTGTAGCACAAATTTTTTTTTTATCTATTTTGGTATATTATATATTTTTTGCTTTCCTGTGTTACATATCTTTGTATCTGCAATTAGCAATGCAATTTTCTATCTGAGCACAAGAAAGTATAAAGATGTGTAACCCAATCTGTACTATTTGATTATAAATTAGTTAAAGAAGTGAACCTAAAAATCAGACTAATGTATACAGGGATTGTTTGTTCTCAGGACAGCTGCTCATTATGTCAATGTTAGTCCTTGATTTGGAGTTTATCAGAAGACAGGGAGATAATTTAATTTTGGAATTTATAATCCATGTAACCATCAAGATCAAGGTGGAGAACAATCCAAGTTAAAAAACACCATTATACAATAAAAAAGTTCTAACATACTAGTACATATTTATGTACATTGAGCCTATAAATAGGTGGGAAAATGTGGGATATAAATGTAACACATACATAAATAAATAACGAGTATACAGTATTAAAATATAGTACATAAGCAGTTGTCCCTGACATTTCATAAACATCAGGCTAATTTGATCTAGAATGGGAAGTTGTTCCCATAAAACCAGTAGGGCCCTAACCTCAGTCTTTCTATTTTACTATCTCCTCATGTTAGTCCTCCAGAGTCTGTATTACTAGTGTTATAATGTCTGTTGGGGTCAATTGGTATTCCATAATATTTTTTAAATAACCAAGTTTTCAATTGTCAGCAGAAGATTATATAGCCTGATGTTAGTCTGAACTCTAATGGTAGAGAGTTCCATAGCTCTGCACCCCTTCCCAGTAGAGTACTATTAAATGTCTGTTTCAGACGGTAGGCTTGATTATTAGGTAGTACCAATCTGAAGTCATTTAAAGATCTAAGAGCTCTCCTGGGTTGATACTCTTGCACAAATGTTTGTAGATAACCTGGGGACAGGCTATAAAGACCTCTGAAAGTTAAGGTTAGCAATTTAAATGCACAGAACAACAATTCTGAGCTTAACTACCTTAGTAGGCTGAATAAATAGACTGTTCAGAATAAAGAGTATTTTCTAAGATTCACTGCCATATACGCATTTAAAAGTATAGGGAACAATTCTATGCAATTTTAAACTGAGTGTTCCCGGGGATATCTGGATGAAATTTTGGTTTTAAATATAGACTTTACAAAATACAAAATTATACATGTATGTAGACATGTGTGTAAGTATTTACATCTGGTCTGGAATGGGTACAAAAATGAACTATGCTTACCTATAAGCCTCACTTTCACAACATAATTGTCAGAGAAGTCACTAGTTAAATATATAATTGGAATGTGAATCCATTTTTCGATGCTTGCTGTAGAAGGGAATTTTCAATATGACACCTAAATCCGATGTTTTCAGCAAAACATCCAAAAATCAAGTGGCAAACATAGCCATTTTCAAAACAGAGAAATGTTTGGTTCAAAAATGGCCATTTGCTGGATGTTTTTGTACTCAGTGCATCTATGTTGTTGTACCATTTTTGAAAAAAAAAAAAAAAAAAAACCTTTAAAGTGAAAACCACGTAAAAACAAGCCATTAGGATGCATTGGGGGGTGGGGGGGGGGGGGGGTCCAGCATTCTTAGTAGACTGGCCACACAGACATCCCAGCAGAACAGTGGAGCATCCTAGAGAGCACTGCAGTGGACATCATATAAAACATCCCAGGTACACATCTCACTGTTACTTCTTTATATTGTATGGTAAGTCCTCCATAACCCACCAAAAACCTATTGTACCCAACCACACACCACTACAGTGTCCCTTATGGCTGCAGGTGCCACATATATGTGGGTACAGTAGGTTTTTGCTGGGTTTTGGATGACTCACACTTTCCAGCACAAGTGTAACAGTTAGAGTGGGATGTGGGCCTGAGTTCCTTTCTCTGCAGTGCACTTCGCTGACCACTAGGCTACTCCAGGGACCTGCTTGCTGCTCTAACAGGACTGGCTATAATATCTGAAGTTGGCATAGAGGCTGGTATGTACTGTTTCTTTTACATCTTTGGCAGTGGGAGGGGGTCAGATACCATTGGGGGAGTATGGGGGGGAGTCATGCCTTGTCATTTAGGGCACCTTTTTGTGACTTATTCATGACTAAAAATCTCTTATGACTTGCTAGAAATACTTTCAAAAATGGTTTTGTTCATAGTGCTTTTAATATTTAATAGGACCCTCTGAAGCGGTGATTTTAAAGTGAGCAACCAAAAAAACTCACTGCCACTTTTCTCATCATTGGTCTCCCCAAGTGATGATTCAATTCAAATAGTTCATGCATGTCAAACTGTTTTTACTTTTCCATGTCAATTTTTCTTATATATAATTTACTCATAATTTTAAATACTTAGCATTTCAACTCAATGTAGCTTCAATGTAGCCATTCAGCTCAATCTTCATCGTCAGACCAGTCACCAAATGACCAGTGTTTCAAATCCTGCGTCAGGATGTTGGTCTGTGTTTAAATCAAATTGCAGTTCCTGGTCTAGTAGGAACCGCATTTACAATGGGAAGCCACTTCTATATTTAAAAATAAGTACATAACCCTTTACACCTGGCCTGACCACACCCAAGGGGTATGTTTACTAAGGTGCATTAGCGTTTCTAACACACCTTAAACTTAAGGCACATTAAACGTTAACACGCCCATACATTTCTATGGGCATATTAGTGTTTAATGCACATAAAGCATTACGCACATTAAAAACACTAATGTGCCCATAGCGCACCTTAGTAAACATACGCGCAAGTGACATCTTGAAGAGGCAGATTCAAAATACAACAGGACTACCTCTCACTCATGCATGGAAAACAGTATCACCAGCCCTTACCCCTTGACACCTTCTATGAAAGGCCTCCACCCTTGATCATCCTTGACTTAGTTAAGCCCCTACCCTGACAATCCCAGACTTTACCAGGTTTTTTCTGGTGATCTTTAGGGGATCAAGAGTAATCCTCACACTTTCCTACTATATTGGATCTTTAGGTTCAAACTGTATTTATTAGGATTCATTTACCAACTTTCTGAACAAATTCACCCAAGGCAGTGTACTGCAAGAATAGGTTGAACACAGGCAACAGACAATTATAGTAGTACACATTTTCAAATAACAGTACATGTATGGCATAGTATGCTATTTAAATTGTCAACACAATATGCAATAAGTACATAAGTACATAATAATGCCACACTGGGAAAAGACCAAGGGTCCATCGAGCCCAGCATCCTGTCCACAGCAGCGGCCAATCCAGGCCAAGGGCACCTGGCAAGCTTCCCAACGTACAAACATTCTATACATGTTATTCCTGGAATTGTGGATTTTTTCCCAAGTCCATTTAGTAGTGGTTTATAGACTTGTTCTTTAGGAGACCGTCTAACCCCTTTTTAAACTCTACTAAGCTACCGCCTTCACCATGTTCTCCGGCAACGAATATCCCAGAGTTTAATTATGCGTTGGGTGAAGAAACATTTTCTCTGATTTGTTTTAAATTTACTACACTGTAGTTTCCATCGCATGCCCCCTAGTCCTATTATTTTTGGAAAGCGTGAACAGAACGCTTCACATCCACCTGTTCCACTCCACTCATTATTTTATATACCTCTATCATGTCTCCCCCTCAGCTATCTCTTCTCCAAGCTGAAAGCCCTAGCCTCATTAGTCTTTCTTCATAGGGAAGTCATCCCATCCCATCTTAATATACAGCATAGGGTGTAAGCAAAAGTGGGATACATGAATAAGATAGAATAAACAGGAATTAGGAAATAAGGGGACAAACGTAAAGAAAGTGTACGTGAAGTCAGATGGGTACATGAATATAATTCAGCAAGAGTAAGAGTAGGTAAGCAAGCCCCTGCAACAGTATGCACATTCAGTGTTAGTTTCTGTATGGGTGGGTTTGTGTGTATGTGCAACCAGCAAGTTAATTGCTTCTTTCATTAAAGGCTTGAGAGAAGAGTCAAGCTTTCACCTGCGTCCTGAAGTAGAGAGAGTTTTGCATTGAGCAAAGCTTTTTAGGGAGTGCATTCCAGAATGCTGAGGCTGCTGTGGAGGAAGGCTCGATGATAGGTGTCATATTGTTATGAATACTCATTGGGAGGACCTTTAGTGACGTTAGAGGTGTGGTAGATCCTGTTCATCAGGTACTCTGGGCCATTTCCTTTAAGGGCCTTGAAGATCAGACATTAGAGTTTAAATACTAGCCCTGTGTTGTACTGTAAGTTTTTCAGCAATAGTGTGATGTGGTCACGATAAGTTTTTGCAGCAATAGTGTGCTAAATAGTAGTAGTAGTGGTAGTAGATGTGGTCACATCACTTACAACCTTCTATTAGTCTTGTTGCAGCATTCTGAATCAACTGGATCTGGTGCAAACCTTTGTAATCAGACCAGTGTAGAATGTATCATATCAGCAAAGTATAGAAGATTCCCCAAACGAATAACAAGCACACACTATAGATTTTTCAACTGTAAGTAGATAGGAAAAAAAAGGCCTCAAAGAGCTCCAGACAAAACAGTAGTCTGTGGAGTTGAATACTCTTTCATCATAGGCATTACAAAACAAAACTCCTATCAGCCTTAAATAAATACATAGGCAAAAAAAGTAAATGAATTACTGAACTTAATAGCTTAAAAGCCTTCTTCTCAGTGCCAGAGATAAACTAGTCCAAGCCATGGCCAATGATGGCCAGCATTTCGCAGGAGCTGCTTCAGGACATGTGGACTGCATAAAAAAGTGCTCCGTATCCAAACTGCTTTTTACTCTATCTACTTACAGTTGAAAATTCCATGGTGTGTGCTTGTTATTCGTTTGGAGAATTCTCTATATATTGCTGATATGTTATATATATATATATATATATATATATATATATATATTATATATATATATATATATATATATTTGATTCTCCCTCCCTTTGATTTTTTGATACAATGTTAAGTGCATTACAGGTGTGAACCATTGTGACAAAACTTGCTTTTTACATTTATGAAATGATAATTCAAACAATATTGATGGTACTTGCTTATAAACTACAGTTTCAAATCCGAATGAGCAAGTATATCTCTCTCATTTATCAATCAAATTTACTTGTGGAGGAAAAAGACTTCAGATTCTCAACATTCTTTGTTACATTGAAAAATGATTGATTGAATGCCTATATTCATGTATGACAGGAATGCTTTGCGATATGGATAGTGCATGAGCTCCTCATTAGTCTAAAAAAACCTCCACGTTTTTCTATATAACTTATGCATTTACTTTACTTGTATTGATACGTATAGTTTTTTCTATATATTGCTATTATATCAGCAGTACTTATCTGGGCTTTGGTAACACTTGCGGCTGGGCACGCTCAATTTATGGAAAGAGGCAGTGTAGTTGTCGCAAATGACAGAAGCAGCTCTTAAAGATTGATTGGATTACGGGTTCGGTTTAATTGTTGAGTTTTGGTGTACCCTAAGGTCCCTTCCTTGTGATTTAAGGGGGGATTTGTATCTCCCAAAATAGATTTTCATGTCATGCATGTGCTCATTTGTGTTAGGGACCCACATGAATTCAGTTTAACTTTTGTTTAAGCAAATTTTGTTAATATAAGCCTTCTGATTCCTAACAGTTATCTTGTATATTACTTCTAGATGTCAAGCTGCCAAATAAGAAGTATGTGAGGTGATTGGATACAAAGAGACTTAGATTGTATTGGACTACAGAAGAGTGGGAGACCTTTTATTGCACTGGAGGCATTGGGTGTTTTTTTTCATAATGTGAGGGGAATTGGGGTTACGGGGGCTTTGTTCCCAGTGAGTAAGATGGGGACACAATCTCTCCCACTGGCCCCTGCACAGACAGCAGGTCTCTCTTGGGGGCCACTATCCTGTTGCTATAGCCATATATCCATGATGTTTCTAGTTGAATGGGATCTATCTAGCTATATATCTCTAGATAGATAGATAGACAGTTCTCTTAAGTGGGCGGAAGAGGCTCCTGCCAGCTTAACCAGCTGAATATTAGAGGGGGAGAGGGTGGGAGCACTGGGACTGGAATGGCAGGAGGGAACAAAATGGCTCAGCACTTATTTTTGTTATGTGGATCCAGGCTGATATTCAGCCAGATCCCACATAGTTATCTCATAAGGGCCCTAGTTGAATATTGGTTGGGGCCCATATAAGTTTCAGTGCCCAGCACAGGGACAATTAGCCTGGATATTCAGTGCTGGCACTGAATATCCAGGGCTAATTTAGTTAGTAATGGTCAACGTATAGAAAAATACTGACCACTGCAGACTGAATATTGACCCGATATATATAAATATAGATTTATAGACATATACGTGTATGTATATATATTTTGTTGTTTCTTTAATCTGTGCTTCTACCTGTTGGAAAACGGATGTGAACTCCTATGAATCTTCTATGTACAGTATTTTACCAAATGTTTCTCTAAAAGAACAACACCTTCACTTCTTAAATCATGAGGTAACAAATTCCACAATTTTGAACCCCTCCAAGAAAACACCCTTGATCTACTTGCAGATTACTTCCCCAACTGATTGGCCAACATATCCAGAAGCTCCCTAGTCCAGGCAGACACATTCACTCATAACAACATAAGAATAGCCATACTGGATCAGATCAAAGTTCAATCTAGCCCAGTATCCTGTTTCCAGCAGTGGCCAATCAAGGTCACAAGTACATGGCAGAAACCAAGATAGTAGCAACATTCCATGTTACCAATCACAAGACAAGCAGTGGCTTCCCCATGTCTGCCTCAATAGCAGACTTTGGACGTTTCCTCTAGAAACTTGTCCAACTCTTTTTAAAACATCAAAACTCTTCCACAGAATGTAAGAAATTGCTTTAAAAAAAAGCTGTACTCAATGTTGCTCATATTTGTGTGCATCTAAAAACACAAAAGGAGGAAAAGACCTCAAAAGACCCCGGTGCTACAGTGAACTTGTCACTAACGTACTTTCAACACTCAACGTGCCACTATATCATCATTGGCCAAAAACCTCCTAAAATATTTTTGCATTTTTTTTATCAACTTCAAAATTTAACTTTGTGCTCATACATATGTATAATCGGTAAAGTGATGCAAATCTCTATCAGAAAAAAAACAACAAATATGGCAACTTAGTTTTTTAAAACCCAGATTCACTAACTGCTGTTACTACATCTTCTGGCAAGAGTTCCAGAGGCTTAACTATTCGTCCAGAGCTTAATCTGCACAAGAAGCCTCTTGACCAAAGAACTTTCAAGGTCATACCTCCCCCCTCCTCATGGACCAAAAATACTTATCTAATCACAGAGAGGCATCCAGCAGTATATTCTTCACTTTCATATTTCCATATTGCCTCAAATGTCAGTGGTGGTAGCAGCCTTGCTGTCTTAGGCCTGAGAAAAGGTGGTAGCGGTGAAAAACATGAGGTACCCAGTCTTGGTGTCCTAGGTGATCACCCATTTTGCACACATTTTTGATGAATCTTCACCTGGTAAATAGGAGGCTAATAAACTGGCAATTCACCATGGAAACTTTTATGAAGCTGCAGCAAAAGGGGACCTGCATTGGAATCAGCTCATGTTTTTGATGAGCGCCGAGGCCCTCCTTTACTCATTACCTCTCACCTTGACTACTGCAACCTACTCCTCACTGACCTCCCACTTAGCCATCTATCCCCCCTTCAGTCCGTTCACATCTTATTTTCCGCCTTGACCGATATACTCATATCACCCCTCTCCTCAAGTCACTTCACTGGCTTCCGATCAGATACCACATACAGTTCAAGCTTCTCCTACTAACCTACAAATGCACTCGATCTGCAGCCCCTCCTTACCTCTCTACCCTCATCTTCCCTTACGTTCCTACCCGTAACCTCCGCTCTCAAGAGAAATCCCGCCTTCAGTACCCTTCTCCACCACCGCCAACTCCAGGCTCCGCCCTTTCTGCCTCGCCTTACCCCATGCTTGGAACAAACTCCCTGAGCCCATATGCCAGGCCCCCTCCCTGCCCATCTTCAAATCATTGCTCAAAGCCCACCTCTTCAATGTCGCCTTCGGCACCTAACCACTACACCTATACTCAGGAAATCTAGACTGCCCCAACTTGACATTTCATCCTTTAGATTGTAAGCTCCTTTGAGCAGGGACCGTCCTTCTTTGTTAATTTGTCTAGTGCTGCGTAACCCTAGTAGCGCTCTAGAAATGTTAGTAGTAGTAGTAGTAGTAGCAGTGGGTAAAAGCAGGTTAAAAAAAAAGGAAATGGATGTGTGTCAAGTGAAGCACTTGCCACACACCTATTTTGGGTGGAAGCACCACCATCCATTGAAGTGGTGGTAAGGGCTCCTGCACTACATAATTACCGCTGGGTACACTCAGTGCTACAAAAATAAAAAATACTTTTCTAGTACTGGAAATGGTGCGCAGGGGTGGGAACTACCGCCAGGCTGCTGTGGTAGCCTGGTGGTACATCCCTTTTAGCAAGTGGTAAACCTGCTTTGTAAAAGGGCCCCCAAGTGCCCCCCTTGTGGTTGAATTTTTATAAAACCTTGATTAAAATTCCTTTACTACAATACTACGTCAAGAGTTCACCAAGTGCCATGGGTCCATAATGAAATTATATTGGCTCTGTTTTTCATTTCAAGTAGCCACTGTTTAACAAAATTAGCCTCAGAAGTGGATAGGTCAAAATTATGGCATAGCTGTGGTTATTTGGAGCAAAGAAATAGGGATTGTTGTAATAATCCATTGCATATCCTGGAGTGAATATTTCAGACATTATATCAGAGTGGTGTCCTTCTTCAGTGAGCAATGGGGATGATGGATACACATCGGATAGTGACAGAACACATATAAGAGTCAAACCAAATGGGACCCTCTAGAGTGTACTCACAGCTGATTGATTTGATATTCTTCACAAAAGAAAAAGGTTGGGCTAATCCAGTATCTAGCTTTTTGGTTATGTGAATCATATAAAAGATTCTGATTTTAGTAGAAGAGTAATTTGTTTTTAATCAAGATTTGGTATACCGCCTTTACAGAAAATAGGCTTGCTGAATAACAGGCCTAAACTAAATGGATCATACTGGTTCATTTGATAGTTGCTTCATATTTTCAGTGCCCTGCTTATACAGATAGTGCCATTGATTGCAGATTAAGTTTAAACCCTGGTGCAAGCACTTAACCCAGTGATCGTGACAGCAGAATTTCAGCAAAGCACTATAAGATAAATATGAACAGGCTTTCAGAGATGACTGTCATATCAGATGCAGGCACCAAGCTTTTATTACTTTTTCTTCTGAGATGATATTAATTTCTGTTTCAGGCTCATGCCCACAACCCTGAATTATTATCTGAAAATAATTCTGCTGCATATATGTTGCCTGAAGATGTCCTCTGTAATATCACATCATTTCATCTCATATGCTATCCTGTTCTTAATGTATCCAAATTCTTCCCTGCTCATGTAATTGCTAAGTAGCTCTATTTAGTTTTAAAGATCTTTATATTTGCAATATTTGGCAATGTGGTAAGGAATGCCATTAAATTAGGGACACTTACAGGTTTATTTTCGAATGAGAAAGGCGCCCATCTTCGACACAAATCGGGATATGGGCATCCTTCTCCCAGGGGTTGCCCAAATTGGCATAATTGAAAACCAATTTTGGGCATCCTCAACTGCTTTCCGTCGCGGGGACGACCAAAGTTCACGGAAGCATGACGGAAGCACAGTGAAGGCGGGACTGGGGTATGCCTAACACATGGGCATCCTTGACCGATAATGGAAAAAAGAAGGGCATCCCTGACGAGCACTTGGGCGACTTTACTTGGTCCATTTTTTCTTACGACCAAGCCTCAAAAAGGTGCCTGAACTGACCATATGACCACCGGATGGAAACGGGGATGACCTCCCCTCACTCCCCAGTGGTCACTAACCCCCCTCCCACCGTAAAAAAAGTTTAATATTTTTTCCAGCCTCTATGCCAGCCTGGACAGCAGTATGCGTACCCAGCTCCATGACAGCAGAACGCAGGTCCCTGGAGCAGTTTTAGGGGGTACTGCAGTGCACTTCAGGCAGGCGGACCCAGGCCCATCCCCCTACCTGTTACACTTGTGGTGGTAAATGTACCCACCACAAACCCACTGTACCCACATCTAGGTGCCTCCCTTCATCCCTAAGGGCTATGGTAGTGGTGTACAGTTATGGGGAGTGGGGCACAGCACACAAGGTAAGGGAGCTATGCACCTGGGAGCAATTTGTGAAGTCCACTGCAGTGCCCCCTAGGTGCCTAGTTGGTGTCCTGGCATGCCAGGGGGACCAGTGCACTACAAATGCTGGCTCCTCTCATGACCAAATGACTTGGATTTGGTCGTTTCTGAGATGGGCGTCCTTGGTTTCCATTATCGCCAAAATCTGGGATGACCATCTCTAAGGACGACCATTCTATGGTCGACCTAAATTTTCAGATTTGGGCATCCCCGACCGTATATCAAATGAAAGATTGACGCCATCTTGTTTCAATAATATGGGTTTCCCTGCCCCTTCGCCAGGACGTCCTGTGAGGACGTCCTCAGGAAAACTTGGGTGCCCATTTTGATTATGCCCCTCTTTAGCAACACTTTTCTTTGTGTGAGCCTATTTGCAAAGAGTCCTAAATCATGGCTACTATTTATACATTTGAAAACAAAGTACTGTAGAACAAATGGACTCTAGTTTTCTCAATAAACTAGTTAGTCTATAAAATAGGGTTGTCTACATTCAGTTCGCGAGAGTTGCAAGAAGATCAGGTGTTCAGAATATTTCCCCAAAAATATGCATGAGAGAGATATACATACAATGGATGGAAAGAAATTCTAAAATCCTGGCCTGTTTGCAACCCTCTCATACTGAACTCGGGGAAGCCTATTATGAGATGCCACTTGTCCCTGTCAACAATGCTGTAGAGCAGGGGTTCCCAAACCTCTCCTAGGGGAATCTTAGCCAATGTATGCAAATCGATCTTATGAATATATTATTATACTACTACAGTCTTATAACCTGAAAAATACCAAAATTTCACTGTGGAAACAACAGACAAAAGCTGAACACACATCAGGAATTACAATATTTTAAACCAAATCATGCAATAATTTTCAAAAAAAAAAAACACATTACCACTACTTAGTAAAATTTCTTATAAAGAAATGTCTCAAGGGCTTTCCTAAACTGAAGATAACCACAATTCTTAAAGAAAAGAAGGAAGAGAATTCCAAAACTGGTGCAGCCTGATAGGAAATAGTAGATTGAAAATGCTCTTTGCCTTTACATGGTGAAATGAGAGAAATTTTTAGTAAAAATTGATTTCTCATAGATCTAGAAATAAAATCATTTAGAAAAATGGCCATAGTGGATATCTTAAAAACCTGACTGACTGAGGTCTCCTGGGACAGATTTAAGAATCACAGCTGCATAGCTACACAGAACCATTTCTATGGACTCTAAAATATAGCGTAAACAAACATACATGACAAACAAGAGTCTACTTAAATTCAATTATTATAGAAAAGGGGTGAAGTTTTAAAATCAGTCTGAAAAAGGTGAGTTTTTAGATTTGATTTGATTTGAATATGAATATACACCAGCTCTGTACCTTAGCTCTGTCTCTGCTGAACTTTCTCAGTTTATTTTTGATCAAGTTTATCAATTTGTATATTTTTTGCTATGCCCCACAGAGTAACTTTTCTCCGATATACAAACTAAGGAGTCCTTTTACGAAGCTGCAGCAAAAGGGGGCCTGCGCTGGCATCGGTCCGTGTTCTTGATGTGCGCCGAGGCCCCTTTTTACCACAGTGGGTAAAAGGCAGGTCTTTGTTTTTTTCAAGAAATGCCCATGCGGCAAGTGAAGCACTTGTCGTGTGGCCATTTTGAGAGGAAGCACTTACCACCACCCATTGAGGTGGCAGTAAGGGCTCCCATGCTAACCTGGCGGTAACCAGGCAGTGCACGGCACTACCCAATTACCACCGGGTACACTCTGGTGCTACAAAAATTGAAATATTTTTGCAGCACCTGAAATGGCGCGTGCTGGGGGAGGGAACTACCACTGGGTTGGTGCGGTAGACCGGCGGTACTTCCCTTTTAGTGATCGGTAAGCTCGCATTGGGCTTACTCCAACATTGTAAAAGGGCCTTGTGTACTAAGGTGCACTAGTGTTTTTAGCATGCGCTAATGCTAGAGACACCCATAGGAATATATTTTTCTAATGCAAATTTCTCATCCTCTGAAATCTATGGGAGAAATGTCAAGAACATGGAACTGACCTTAAATTCATGATAACATCATCAACCACAGGAACAGAGAGAAGAAAGCTAGAACAGGTTTCTTTTCTTGAATGACTCCTTCTTCCTTATCCCTTCTTAAAAATGATTTCACCTGTAAGGGTCACTGGGAATTAAACACATGATCCACAGGAATAAAAGCTCCACAGACTTGCCATGGAGCTGTACAGTCATAGTTGAAGCCAGTAAATAGTTATCTCTTGGTCATCAATAGGAAAAGTATGCCCTCAGAAGACCCCATTGAGTCATCATGGGGGTGTTTTCTTGCTTAGAGACCAGATTCCAGTATGAATCCCTCCAGTGGCAGATCTCTTCTTCTGCTGCCCAGATGATAACTATTTTCTGTTTTCTAATTCGACTATGTGCCTTCAACTCAAGTCTAAAGCCTTTACGCACAAGGATTATGGGTTAATCCCAGTGAATCTCACAATGGCTAAACAAGAAGTACTCTTTTCCTGCCAGACCTACAGACTGTAATGGTGATTAAAACATATACAGTTTGTTTCTACTGGTGCTCAAGCTAATTTGATTCATTTAAAGGTATACAAGCAAAAAATGCCCTCATTCATTTAAAAAATGAATGCCTACCCCTACTTAAAAATGTTAAAGTACAGAGTATTTTCAGGGTCCCAAACATTTTCACAGTTTCTTTATAATGAATAACAAGTTGTCCAACCCTAGTGTAGAAACTATGAGAAAGCATAGAACTGCACTGTGAATTTCTATTAATAGAAATAGGAACATCCAATAAACACAAGACTGTCATGTAGTGCCTTGAAAGAAGAAAGACTCATACTACCCCTCTCCTCAAGACCCTTCACTGGCTCCCTATCCGTTTTCGCATCCTGTTCAAACTTCTTCTACTAACCTATAAATGTACTCACTCTGCTGCTCCCCAGTATCTCTCCACACTCGTCCTTCCCTACACCCCTTCCCGTGCACTCCGCTCCATGGATAAATCCTTCTTATCTGTTCCCTTCTCCACTACTGCCAACTCCAGACTTCTGTCTCGCTGCACCCTACGCCTGGAATAAACTTCCTGAGCCCTATGTCTTGCCCATCCTTGGCCACCTTTAAATCTAGACTGAAAGCCCACCTCTTAACATTGCTTTTGACTCGTAACCACTTGTAACCACTCGCCTCCACCTACCCTCCTCTCTTCCTTCCGTTCACATAATTGATTTGATTTGCTTACTTTAATTATTTTTTGTCTATTAGATTGTAAGCTCTTTGAGCAGGGACTGTCTTTCTTCTATGTTTGTGCAGCGCTGCGTACGCCTTGTAGCGCTATAGAAATGCTAAATAGTAGTAGTAGTAGTAGTAGTAGTAGTAGAAAGAAGAAAGACTTTAATTATTTACTTAAAGCATCCTCTAAACTGCTTCCTTCTGTGAATCTCCAAATGTTGTATACATTTTAGAATTTTAAACCTTCCCCCCCATACTTCAGAAAACGAAAAGGAAGATAATATATAATTCATTGCCTGATGTAGGAATCTATGTAATCACTTAAGGGTCTTTTACTAAGGCATGCTAGAAAGTAGTGGGTGTTGTAATTAGCAGGTGGGTTTGCCACACACTCCGGCCACTTTCAAGTGCAGCTGAAAAATGGCCATGTGCTAATTTTCCTATTAGCGCGTGGCCATTACCACTGGGATATGGCAGAACAGAGAAGATGATTCAAGAATCAGTGGATGATGCTCCAGATGATTAAAACTGTTTATTAAAGGATAAACAAGACTTGACACAGCTGTGTTCCGGCCAACTAGGCCTATATAAGGATGCTCTTGTACTAAATAAAATCATGCACTTGAAGTATTTGTCGTTTTCACTGCTTGCAAGAGCCTTTGTTATATTCGGCACAGGGAGCGCATGAATTGTTTGTTTTACCCATTAATGATATGACAAATACTTCACGTGGATGATTTTATTTAGTACAAGAGTCTCCTGATATAGGTCTAGTCGGCTGAAACACAGCTGTGTTGAGTCTCGTTATCTTTTAATAAATAGTTTTAATCATCTGGAGTTTCGTCCACTGAATTCTTAAGTCATCTTCGCTATTCTGCCATATACTGTATATTCTGTGGATATTTGTTTCTCTGTGTTTATATCAGTCAATACCACCGGAACAATTACTGCCACCTAATTTGGTGGTGGTAAGGGCTCCTATGCTACCCTGTGCTAATCGGGTAGCACATGGTAATATGCCTGCACTATCCAATTGAACAAACAATAATACCAATAATCTCTGGTAGATAATAGAATATAATCCACTGCTGAACCAGGATCTACTGCTACCTAATAGAAGCTCATAATAATATACTCCAATCCTGGTAGTACACTATCAAGCTTATTTTCAAAAGAGATTGCCGGCCATCTTCCGGACACAAATCGGGAGATGGCCGCCATCTCCTGAAGCGGCAAATCAGTACAATGGAAAGCCGATTTTGCCTGGTTCTGCTTTCCTCTGTCTGTTCTTTATTTGCATCATTTAATAAACCACTCTTCAAAAAAAAAAAAATCAGTGTTATATAATCATAATTAAAATATCATAAAATAAAAAAAATTACAAAATCAACAAGACAAACACTACAATTCATATCCAAAGAAAACTGTAAAGAACTGACACACAAAAGGGTAATAATAAATCAAAAAAAGTACAATAGACAACCACCCAATATTAATTCACATTAAATGATGTCCTGAATGACCATGTCTTAGTGGCTATTTTAAATTAATGAAAGGATGTTTCTAACCAGACATCCAGGAACTCCAGTTCATTTGTCATTTCTTTTCCGTCCATTTGTCTTCTTCATTTTCTGCACTATATCCATTTTTCACACTGACCTTTCCTGTTCAAGTTTCTTCAATTTTCATGCCTCCTTCTCATATGTATTTAGTATCTCCATCTATTCCTATCCACACCAACCCATGTGCAAAGTCTGCCCCCACTTTCTTTCCTCCATCCATGTGCAGCCTTTCCCCTTCCCTCCATCTATATCATAATATTACCACTAGAAAACTCTTGACCATTTTGTAGACCAGAGGACATAAGATAGGAATGAGTGGGTATCTCTCCTGCTTTACTAGCCACCAAGGAGCCCTAATAAGTTTGATGACTGGATCTTGGAGTGGAAGACTTGCATTTGGGAGGCCAGTGTAGGCATTGGGTTCAAGGGAGGGAAGGCTCGGGGAGGCTGCCACATGTTAGGCTTGTGACCCCACTAGAGCGAGGAGGTCCAGGGGATATCTCTACTTGTAAGAGTGGTCTCTGTGATGACATGGGGTTTGGGTTTGCTTGGGGAGCGGGTGACTGTGCCGGTGAGAGGGTTCAGTGCTGTTGGCATGTAGGTGATGCTGGGAGAGCTAAAGTGAGGAGGATGGGATGGCACTGGCATTGTGGGATCCAAACCATTGGGATTTATTGCTGACCCTAAAGCAAGCACTTAGACCTGCCTTTGAGCAGGTTTAAATTCCAACATCTGGGTTCACCACTACTTTTATTGATTCCCTATGTAATATATGGAATTCACATCTGTATGATCATCCTGCCCAGGCCACTCCCTCTCTATGCCCTCCCCATGCCATCAGGATGGACTTGGCTTCCTGACATCTTAAGATGATATTTAAGGTTAGGGCCTCTCCAGATATTTAAATGCTGTCAAGAATCTTCTAAAATAAGGGCCAAAGGGTATAAACATAAGGGGTTATATCCATGGACAGAACAAAGTTGAGACTAAGGCAGGGCTCCCAGTTTTGTGCATAATATAGAATACTGTAAGCTACATGCATACCTGCATATTTACATGCCTATAGTTATGTCAGGTCTCTGGTTGGTGTGAGTGTGGGTGCATAAATGTTAGGCACATCAATATGTGGTTATGCTAGTATTCTTGTCGCGGCCCTGATGCCACTCTGGTGTAGGTGAGCTCTCGAGTTCTCCCGAGCTCCACTAGGCCCAGAAGATAACCGAGCACCCTGACTCTTCACCCGCGGCGACCGCCGTTCACCGAGGGTTGAGCCCTCAGCTGCGGGCGGCCAGCAGGACTGCTGGAACCACGGGGTGACGGCTGACCTGGCTGGATGTGGATACAGAGTCCTTGGTAACGTGGCTTAGACGGGCGGCTAGCTGACAACTGGAACGTGTGCTGAAGTGGCAAGTACTAGCGAGACGGCTAGTTGTTCTGAAGGACAGACTCCGTCTAGGAAATGGCTAGCAGGACGGCTAGCTGACATGAGAAACAAACACAGTCTTGGAGATGGCTAGCAGGACGGCTAGCTGGCATGAGAAACAAACACAGTCTTGGAGATGGCTAGCAGGACGGCTAGCTGGCATGAGAAACAAACACAGTCTTGGAAATGGCTAGCAGGACGGCTAGCTGGCATGAGAAGCAAACACAGGCTTGGAAGTCGCTAGCTGGACGGCTAGCAGTCACGGGGAACAAACACAGACTTGGAATTCGCTAGCTGGACGGCTAGCAGTCACGGGGAACAAACACAGACTTGGAATTCGCTAGCTGGACGGCTAGCAGTCACGAGGAACAAACACAGGCTTGGAATTCGCTAGCTGGACGGCTAGCTGGCATGAGAAACAAACACAGGCTTGGAATTCGCTAGCTGGACGGCTAGCAGTCACGAGGAACAAACACAGGCTTGGAAATCTTCGCAGGATGGCTTCAAACAAGAAAACGGAAGCATTGGTTCCCTTCCATGCTTCCGTTTAAATCCCCCGCTCGTCCTGGCTGGGGAACAGCTGTGGCCAATCCTCGGTGCCCCAGCCTGCAGCGGGACCCGGATTGGTCCCTCCGTCCAATGGGCGGAGTTCCTAGGGGGAAGCGCCAATCCGGCGCGTGTGGGCGGAGCCTCCTCGCTGGTCCTGCTGCAGCGAGGAGGACGCCGCCGCCGGCGCCGCCATCTTGGCCGGCGGATCCTCTTCTCCGAGGCCGGCGCTGGTTCTCCTGGGTCGCCGGCCTCGGAGCAACCCGTAGTCGCCGCGATCCCCGTGGCCGCCCCTCCCCGTCGACCCGCGCTCCCCGGGCGCCCCCGCCTCCCGCTCCGGCCCGCGGAGTGCCAGGTAAGGGCCCGGAACGGGACAGTATCCTCCCCGGAAGACCCCTTCCTCCGGGGCCCGGGTTTGGACGGATATTGGGTGTGGAAGGCTTTGACCAGTTCTGGAGCATGAACATTAGCCACGGGCTCCCAGGAATTATCCTCGGGGCCAAACGATTTCCAGGATAGCAAATAATACAGTCTTCCCCGCCGCCACTTGGAGTCGAGAATCTCTCCTACCTCGTACTCCGGGTCTGGAGCCACCTGGAGATCCTTCTCCTGGGCTGGAGGCGGGTGCCACCTGGACTCCCGAAACCTCTTCAGTAGGGAGATATGGAAGGCGTTATGCACTCGTAGGGTGGCGGGTAGCCGCAATCGATATGTTACTGGCCCAATTCGTTCTTGGATTGCATAGGGTCCCGCGTATCGCTGTCCCAGTCTTCGGGAAGATCCTCGGAGTCTCAGGTGTTTCGTGCTTAACCAGACCCTTTGTCCTGGTTGGAGCATGGGGGCGGGCCGCCGGTGGCGGTCAGCAAAAAGCTTGTCCTTGGTCGTGGTCTTCTGTAATTGTTCCCTGGCCATCCTCCAGACCTGTTGTAGGTCGGCTACTACTTGATCCCCAGCCGGGGTCATGGCGGTAGTCGGGAACGGCCCTGGAAGCCGTGGATGTCGTCCATATACCAGGAAGAACGGGGACTGTCCTGAGGATGAATGGTCACTTTGGTTATAGGCGAACTCGGCCCATGGAAGTAGAGAAACCCAGTTATCTTGTCGTTGGTTGACAAAGGCCCTTAAGAAGTTTTTTAGGGTTTGGTTTAACCTCTCAACCATACCATTGGTTTGAGGATGGTACGCGGATGAAAAATGATTCTCCATCCCCAAGGCCTTGCATAAACCTCTCCAGAAGCGAGAGGTGAATTGGGGCCCTCGGTCACTGATAACCCGAGTGGGCAGTCCGTGTAGTCGAAAGATGTGGTGAATGAACGCTTGAGCTAGCGAGGCTGCTGTCGGAATACCTGTGAAGGGAACAAAGTGAGCCATTTTAGAGAAGCGGTCTATCACCACCCAGACCACAGTATGTCCCTGGGAACGAGGTAAGTCCGTGATAAAGTCCATGGATATCTCTGACCAAGGACTGGTCGGTATGGGCAACGGTTGTAGGTCTCCCACGGGGGGTCCTCCTACTGGCTTGGTTCGGGCACATACTGGGCACGAGGTAACAAACTGGAGGATATCTCGTCTCATCTGTGGCCATCGATATTGTCTCGAGATGAACCGGAGTGTCTTTTGGTACCCGAAGTGCCCGGCCCACCTAGACGAGTGCCCCCAGTGCAGAACCCTCTTCCGGTCTGCGGCCGCCACGAATCTCTGGACTTGGGCAACCTCCCCTGTGGCCGCCCTGAGACACGCGGGGTCTAACATAGGATGAGTCTCCTTAGTCTCCTCTGGTACTTCAAAGGCCCGGGAGAGCGCATCTGCCGGGGTGTTCTGGGAGGCCGCCCGGAACACTAGCTGAAAATGAAACCTAGAAAAGAATAATGACCACCGGGCCTGTCGGGGATTCAGCCACTGGGCCTCTTGGAGGTATAGGAGATTCTTATGATCCGTGATGACCGTGAACCGGTGTTCCGCTTCTTCCAGTAAGTGTCTCCACTCTTGCAGTGCGAGTTTCAAGGCCAAGAGTTCTCTATCGCCAACCGTATAATTCCGCTCGGCTGGAGAGAATTTACGTGAAAAGAAGGAGCACGGTTGACGCCGGCCCTCGGGATTGATCTGTGAAATGACTGCCCCGGCCCCTAGAGCGGATGCGTCCACCTCTACCGTGAAGGGCTTCTCAGGGTCGGGGGTCAGCAGAATGGACGCGGACTCAAAGGCCTCTTTGACCTGCTGGAACGCCGCTTGCGCCTCTAGCGGCCAATCCCTGACCCTTGCGTCCTTATGGGTGAGCTCCGTCAACGGGGTGGTCAACCGGGAATACTGGGGAATAAATTGGCGATAATAATTTGCGAAGCCCAGGAATCATTGTAATGCCTTCAGACCCCTCGGTTGCGGCCACTCTCGAATGGCTTGGAGTTTGTCTGGTTCCATCTGTAACCCCCCTTGAAGCAGGATATGCCCCAAAAATGGTAAAGACCGCTGATGGAAAGCGCACTTACTCAGCTTCGCAAATAGATGGGCTTGACGTAGGCGGTACAGCACCGCGCGTACATGGCCCGGATGCTCCCTGGGATCCTTGGAGTAAATGAGGATGTCGTCCAGATATACAATCACCGTGGAATTGAGTAAGTCTTCTAGCACACTATTGATAAGCCGTTGAAACACCGCAGGGGCATTACAGAGACCGAATGGCATTACCCGATATTCAAAATGCCCCTCATGGGTATTGAAGGCCGTCTTCCATTCATCCCCTGACCGGATTCGTACTAGATTGTAGGCTTCCCGCAAATCCAACTTCGTGAAGATCTGAGCTCCTTGCAGTCTGTCCAAGAGCTCGGGAATGAGTGGTAACGGGAACCGGTCCTTCACGGTGATGGCATTTAATCCCCGATAGTCAATACAGGGTCTCAGGGTTCCATCCTTCTTGGTAACAAAAAAGAACCCCGCCCCGGCTGGGGATGTAGATGGCTGAATGAACCCCTTCCGTAGATTCTCATGGATATAATCTCGCATAGCCTTGACTTCTCCTCGGGACAGTTTGTACGGGCGGCCCCGTGGAGGTACCGTATCAGTCTTCAGGTTAATAGCACAGTCAAACGACCTATGCGGCGGTAATACCTCCGCCTCCTTGGAACTAAACACATCAGCAAAGTCTTTATAATCCATAGGCAGGGAGCCCAGTTCACTGGGTCCCTCCCCGGGCAACGTATTTAAAGCCGGACAGCTGCCAGCCCGACCCTTACAACAGGTCTCTTGACAGGAGTTGCCCCAAGCTTGAATCTTTCCTCCGGTCCAGTCGATAACCGGGTTATGGTATCGTAGCCATGGCAATCCCAGAACCACCGGGTGGATGGTCCGGGATAGTACTAAGAATTCGGCCTCCTCCCGATGGCCCTCCCCCACTTGCAGGCCCAACAAAGGCGTAATCTCAGTGACCGGCTGGGGAAGGGTAGTTCCCTGGATGGAGGTTATCCGCAGCGTTGGTCTCCGGGGGAGCGTGGACCAGCCCAGTTGCTGCAGCAGTTCAAGTCCAATAAAGTTGCCCCCAGACCCCGAGTCCACCAGGGCTCGGGTCTGAACCGTGGCCTCCTGCCACCGTAAGGTCACTGATAAGATGAGCAAGGTGTCCTGTAGGGGAGCGGAGTGCCCCAAGAACCCTCCCCTCAGGGTGCCTTGGGGAGCGCATTTCCCGGCCGGAGGGAACAAGTCCGGAGGAAATGCCCAGCCTGCCCACAATAGAAGCACAGTCCCTTAGACTGTCGTTGCTGTCTCTCGGCGGGGGTCAGCCGTTGCCGACCCATTACCATGGGCTCCTCCCCGGGCTCCGTAGAGTCCCGGTTCGCCTGGCGAGACGACGGACCTTTGCTCGTCTTGGAGGCCCCTCGTATCCACTTCTGCCGCTCCACCGGTCTCTGGCTCGCTCCTGGAATCGAGTGTCCACCCGGATACAGAGTGAGATGAAGGCATCCAATGGTCCGGGAATCTCTCGTCCCGCTAATTCATCCTTGATTCGTTTCGTGTAATCCCTCCCTAAAATGGCCATCAGGGACTCCGGATCCCACCGCAGCTCCGCGGCTAAGGTACGAAACCGGATGGCATAGTCGGCCACTGTACCCTCTCCCTGATGAATCCGGAGCAGCTCCGAGGCCACCGAGGAGGGTCTTCCCGGAATGTCAAACACCATCCGGAACCGGCGCTGAAATTCGCTATAATCCCCCAAAATGGGATCACTGTTGTTCGTCCAGGGGGACCACCCAGTCCCGTGCCTTTCCCGCACAAAGGCCCATACGTAGCCTACCTTACTGTGATCTGAAGCAAAGGCCTCCGGTTGCATCCGGAAGGCCAGATTACACTGATGGAGGAACCCTCGACAACCCTCCGGGTTCCCATCGTATCGTGCTGGCTCAGGGAACCGAGGTCCCACACGGAACCCTCCCATACGGGGGAGCTGCTGCGGCCTCTTGGACCGCAGCGGCCTGGTTCTGTACCTGAAGCGTGGAAAGTTGAGAACATACATTCTGGAGGGCCCCAGACAGGACATTAAGCTGTTCCTGTTGCTGCTGGAGAACCTTGCCCAGGTCCCGTAGATCAGGTTGCGTCGGCGAGCTCATGGCTTCCGTTTTCTGTCGCGGCCCTGATGCCACTCTGGTGTAGGTGAGCTCTCGGTTCTCCCGAGCTCCACTAGGCCCAGAAGATAACCGAGCACCCCGACTCTTCACCCGCGGCGACCGCCGTTCACGAGGGTTGAGCCCTCAGCTGCGGGCGGCCAGCAGGACTGCTGAACCACGGGGTGACGGCTGACCTGGCTGGATGTGGATACAGAGTCCTTGGTAACGTGGCTTAGACGGGCGGCTAGCTGACAACTGGAACGTGTGCTGAAGTGGCAAGTACTAGCGAGACGGCTAGTTGTTCTGAAGGACAGACTCCGTCTAGGAAATGGCTAGCAGGACGGCTAGCTGACATGAGAACAAACACAGTCTTGGAGATGGCTAGCAGGACGGCTAGCTGGCATGAGAAACAAACACAGTCTTGGAGATGGCTAGCAGGACGGCTAGCTGGCATGAGAAACAAACACAGTCTTGGAAATGGCTAGCAGGACGGCTAGCTGTCATGAGAAGCAAACACAGGCTTGGAAGTCGCTAGCTGGACGGCTAGCAGTCACGGGGAACAAACACAGACTTGGAATTCGCTAGCTGGACGGCTAGCAGTCACGGGGAACAAACACAGGACTTGGAATTCGCTAGCTGGACGGCTAGCAGTCACGAGGAACAAACACGGCTTGGAATTCGCTAGCTGGGACGGCTAGCTGGCTATGAGAAACAAACACAGGCTTGGAATTCGCTAGCTGGACGGCTAGCAGTCACGAGGAACAAACACAGGCGTGGAAATCTTCGCAGGATGGCTTCAAACAAGAAAACGGAAGCATTGGTTCCCTTCCATGCTTCCGTTTAATCCCCCGCTCGTCCTGGCTGTGGGAACAGCTGTGGCCAATCCTCGGTGCCCCAGCCTGCAGCGGGAACCGGATTGGTCTCTCCGTCCAATGGGCGGAGTTCCTAGGGGGAAGCGCCAATCCGGCGCGTGTGGGCGGAGCCTCCTCGCTGGTCCTGCTGCAGCGAGGAGGACGCCGCCGCCGGCGCCGCCATCTTGGCCGGCGGATCCTCTTCTCCGAGGCCGGCGCTGGTTCTCCTGGGTCGCCGGCCTCGGAGCAACCCGTAGTCGCCGCGATCCCCGTGGCCGCCCCTCCCCGTCGACCCCGCTCCCCGGGCGCCCCCCGCCTCCCGCTCCGGCCCGCGGAGTGCCAGGTAAGGGCCCGGAACGGGACAATTCTATAATAGAACTTGGGTGCCCAGGTGCCATTATAGAATAGGCTTCTACCACTCTTCTCAGTGTAGCCTAAATTGAGGCACCCAGTGGTAGAATTTCCTCTTTGGAGTAGAAGTCACTTAATTGGAGATGCCAATTTTTTTTGCCTGTTTGGGGTTTGCTTTATAAAGATCCACAGCACTTATGCATCTTTATAAATACCAGCACAAATCCTGCATCAGTCATGGGTAAAATGATCGTGCATACATTTACACTTGTTGAGACGCAGATGTAAAGTACACAGTAAAATAAATGTGACCACATATAAGTTATAAACAACATGCACACACTGTAACTTTGACCCCATTCTGCCCAGAATCTTCTGCCGAACACACCTACATCAATTTTGTATAAAAGTATTATGTGTTCTTGACTCCTTGTGCACTTTACATGGGGGGGGGGGGATATTAATATTTTGTAAGATGCATTTACATGAGTTTTCAGTGTACACACACACACCACAAGCACAATAAATCTGTTTTACTGTTTTGGGATATTGCCAGATACATGTGACCTGAAATGGCCATTGTTTGGAAACAGGATACTGGACTTGATGGACCTTTTGTCTGTCCAAGTATGGCAACATTTATGTTCTTATGTTCTAAGTCAATTTCAAAATTCTCCCTTTAGTGATTATTCAGAGATCTGAATTTGATTACACAACTTATCCTCTTTCTTCTTATGGGAGGAGTTGGGGAGAGGCAGTGTTCACAGGACCTAAGGAAAGGAAATCCTAGATAACACTAGTACTTACATGTGATATTCTTGGTAAACCACTGCATCATGAACAGTGTTACTTTTTGAGGACTGTAGTAGTGCTTAGATTTTGAGAATGGGGACTGTGAAGTGAAGGTTTTAATGTTACCATAGATGTAGTTGGAATAGACATTGCATGCAGAAGGTACCTGCTGAGCCAAAGAAAAAGAGTTTGATTTACATGTAATATAATTCTTGTTGAATGATTTAATAAGAGCAAGAAAGTGTTTAAATGATGTCAAAAGGGACCACACAGTAGAGTACAATTTAAAGAATAATTTCCTACAAATGAAATGAAAATGGTTATCTTGGTTGGGTAATTTGCATTCTAAATTGGACTATTATCTTTTTCTGTCAGGATGATTCAATGAAAATGTTAAGAAGATGTATTCTTTGCTTAAATTGCAAATAAGATCAAATCATTAACCCTATTCAACTCTAAAGAAAGGATTTTGGTGCTTACAGCAAAGACTGTGCCATAAACATGTACTTGCTACTATAACAGAGAAAAATATTGACCTTTGACTAAAAGGTTATGCTTAAAAGCATAAGTGACTCACATACGCTGTCTACACATAGTAGCTGCCGTATATTCAGATGATGTTTCTGCTTATATTTCACTTTTACAGAAGTATCAAGAGATGGTGAACAGACTTAATACAATTTAGAAAATGTTTTTGGAGAAGACGATTGTTAATACATTAAAACTTAATCCATCCAAGAGTGAAGTTGTTCAATGACGGAAAATGTCCCTCCCACCCAACTATTTTTCCCAGTTTTAGATAGGAAGTTCTTTCAAATTTCCCCCAACTGCAAGAGTACATACTGTTCGTTTTAGGGAGGAAATGATCAATGAAGTTCCATTTTATGCAAGGAAACTCTGTACTAAATAATGTGATGTAAGTTAAATAACCCATCTTAATGGTAGCGCACATTGATACCCCCTATATTATATCTATATATATCTATATATATATATATATATATATAATCTCATTGTACCCCACAGTTTCCCAACAATTTCAGGCTCAATGTGGCTTACAATGCACTACAGAAGCAAGTGCAAATGTAGCAAAATTTAAACTAATACAGCAAGTCTACAAGTGATGATGGGGAAGAATAGGAATGGATGGGATAGAGGGCAAGCTGGTATATGTGTGTGTGGGGGGGGGGGGGGAGGTCACCCTAAGGCACTGGACAGTGATGAGGAGGGGAGGTCTCAGAAACCTTAGGAAACAACATCCCCACTAGCCCACCATAATATAGTAGATGCAAAGAATGAGCTCATCCAGTCACATTTCTTGTTCATACTTGTGCATTTCTATGTTCAGTGTTCCAAAGTACAAAATTCCTCACTCTCATTGGATTTAAGGTCATGGTTTGCATAAATAATCCAAGCACCCCCCCCCCCATTACCACAAGAACCCCTCCCTGAGTCTTATTGTTGTGCCTGTACTAAAAAAAGTATACACCCCCCCTCCCATTAATATTTCTTCTACTTTCTACGTCATGCTTTGGGGAAAGTGGTTGCAAAATCCTGCTTTTGTGCAGGGCCTATTGTGACCCAGAGACTGTTCTGGACAGTCCCATCTACCTTGTCCAACTTCATAGGCAGACCTGATCTCCTCATGAATGTCAGTGAAGACCAGACATTATTGGAAGGCTCCAGTGTGCCAGACTCCAAAGTGGGCTGAAGCGGACTGAAGAAGAGGGGGCAGGTGAAATTCAGAGGTTGATGATAAGGAAGCGGCTACTGGTGACAGTTGTTGTTCCACCAACTGAGAAATCAAGGAGGCCAGAGTTCAGTTGAGGATTTAGATCTATTTTTTTTCTGTTGCCTGACAATCCATCAGTAAGTGTGGCACACAGTTCATGTACATCTTGCTGGCGCTTAATTAGCTCTGCCCTGAGTAGATTGTTGCCATGCTAGATGTCAATTGAAAACTTCTTTGCTGACTGATCTTCCCCCTCCCTATGGTCACTGACTTCTTCCTCTATGATCTTCTCCTGATCTTCCTGCCTGATCTTGTCCTAAGGATTCTTAATCTCCATCTCAGTATCCCTAGCAAGATCCTTCTTGTCCTCCATCTCTTCTTCACCGGATTGTACATTAGGATTCTCAACCTCTTGGGACTCTTCTCCAGCCTCTTCTGCATGGAGCTCTTCCTCTCTAGCCAGCTTGTTCTCTGTATGGCTGTCAGGTGATGCTTCAACTTGAAATGGTTACATCTAGCTCAGATGTCTCTGTGACACTTACTAAGAGGCATCCTGCTCTTGGGAGGGAACTGCTCTGCTGCTCTAGCCCCTGGTGTTGCATCTGGGGGATGGAAAACAACAAGACATATATAAGGACAGAGTGCTGACTATGCACAGCTTGGATAACAATGATGGCACTAGCAAGGTATGGATCCTGCTTCCTAACATTAATTATGTGAATGGTATAGGGTGTAATGTGACATCTGCAATATCACAGGGAGCAGCACTGGACAGAGACACCCATGGTGAACTAATATAGCTTCTATCATATATGCTGTTGGAATAGAGAGGCACACATGGCAGCTGAGAATGTGCACAACATAGGCCATAGGTTGTGCAGGACAGGTCCTTTAAGTGGACCTCTCCCAGGTGCAGTGTATACTGTGATAATATTTGGTCTGTGTGACTTGGATCATGAGACAGCTATACTGCTTGGTACTAGTTAATGATCAAAGTACATGAGTGTGATTCATTAGTGTGGAAGAGTAGCTTAATGGTTAGTGCAGCAATTTGAGAACCTGAGGAACTGAGTTCAAGTCCCACTGTTGCTTCTTATGACACTGGGCAAGCCACTTAACTGACCATTGCTCCCAGTACAAAGTTTAGATTTTGAACCCATTAGGGACAGACCAGCCAGAAACATCACTTTGCTGGTTAAATGGTACTTAGCCAGCTATTTGCTGTGGGATGTCTCCACTGACTATTGCCACTTAGCAGATAGTTGGTTATATTGTGCGATATAACCAGCTATCCACCAATTTTCAGAACATTGCCAGATACATTTTGTGGCCAAATCTGACCTCGTCAATAGATGGAATATCTTTGGCCAGTTCAAACTTAACTGGCCAGTGCTGAATATCGGCTTGGCCAACTGACCAAAAATAAACCATATATTCAATGCCTATCACTGGTACTGAGCTAACTGGTTAAAAGAAGCCTCTGATCTATAGACTCACATTTTAAATGCCAAAGGTTAGCCAGTTATGTTTCTTAATATCAGTGATTAATTTTCCTTAAAGATGGCTGGATAAATCAACCAAACCACAATAATGAATATCAGGTTCGTCAACCTGTAGGGCATCTAACTTTGAAAATGTCAGACTGAACAGTGATATGGTGCCTGGTCAGCTTTGAATATTGTATGGGATAACAAATAGTTAGGCAAGAGATAACATAGCCACGCTCTTGGATCATGCATGGACAACAGGCCCAAACTAGGGCAAGTACCTGGATAGGCAAGGACTGTCACCCCTCTGTACATAGGGGCAGATGGCATGGTGCCCAGATTTCCATCACCATGTATCCAGGTGCCATCACTATCAGACCCAGGTACATGGTACATAACAGCCATCTATGTGTAAGGGTATGGTAACCGACTACATATATGAACCGGCTATATTAGCTATATAATTGGGAATGTACAGCAGAACCTGTTTGCCTTTTTGCTAGCATCTTCAGAGTACAAAGATGGCTGAGAGAAAGAGACTGTGGAACTAAAGCACTGGACTTGTGGCCTAATGGTTGGAGTGGTTACCCTAAAATGGGAACATCAAGGGCTGTGTTCAAGTCCCACTTTTCCCCTAGGTTGTTAGCTGAGAATGTCCTTCTCTCTTGTTATGGGGTGAGCCCTGCATAGCATGCTATACAACCTACTCTCCTCAAATGTTTTAAATAGCAGAGATCTCACACAGTAGAGATCTCACACAGTTCATATAGGTGTCAATGCAGGGCTTCCTCTCTCTCCCCTCCCCACCCCCCCCCCCCCCCACCCCAACAAAAAAATAAAAAAAAATACATGTTGGGTATTAAACCAGCAATTAAGCTCCTTTGGGTTGGTTTACAGTCCACTGCTCTAACCATTAGTCTATATCTACAGATGGAGGACCTGCAGATAGTAGGTATTATTGAAACCATGGTTTAAAAAAAATAAAACCTACTGGGTCTCTTTCCCTGCCCTTTCTTCACACAGTACTGGGGCTTCAGTAGAAACATGGGCAGTTTGACACTTCTGCAGAGCTGTGTAGCAGGGATAGTGCCAGTTAGCAGCCAGTGAGGGTTGTGGAAAGATCCAGGGGAACTCTGACAAGGTAGGGAGATCATTTAAGGATTTTTTTTCTGCTGTAATATGAAAGTAAATGAAGTACAGAGGCTGTGGAATGTTGTGGATGTTAGTGGAGAAATAAAAGTGTTTTCTGAGTCTCCCTGGTAAACATACAAATTCTTGCTGCTACTGTTGCCTGTTGTTGACAATTGGGAAGGAGACTTTGATGAAAGAGTTACACTAATCTCTGTTAAACCTTAAAAAACTGTCAAAGAACCAGTGCTTTTTTTGTAGAAAAAAAGGTGCCGGTACTCATTATGGGCGGGGTCACCACATATGGCTCCACCCCTATGATAGCCACACCCACATTAACCACACCCCCTATACCAGCCATGGCGCATATAAACAGACATCATTGAAAATATTATAGTACTATAGGAGAAAAAAATAACGTGATTGTTTTTCATGATAAATAATCTCTGTAAGCTCTTACAGCTCCAGTATACCCAGTGCAAAATAAGACAGCCAATGTAAATTCTCAAATTGGACATATTACAAACACTAAAATGAAAATAAAATGATTTCTTTCTACCTTTGTTGTCTGGTGACTGTTTTTCTTTCCATATTGGTCCCAGTCTGTGATTCTGCTTTCCTTTGTTTTCGCTTAACTTTTCTGTGCCATTTGTCATTTTTGTCTCCTTTTTCTTTGCTTTCTTCAATATTTTTCAGGCTCTCTCTCTGTCCAGATTTAATTCATTCTTACTATCCATTCTTTAATTTCCTTCATCTACCTGTGGCTTTTCATCTTTTCCTCACCCTTGTTCTTCCCATGCCCCTTCCTCTTATTCTCCAGTCTTTCTCTATTCCCCTTTTCCATCCAGCAGCTCTGCTTTCTCTCCCCATCCTTCCAGTGTCTCCCCTATTTCTTTCTGCATTCTTCCATCCAGCGTCTTCCCTCTTTCTCTCCCCATCCTTCTGTTTTCCCTCTCTCTCTCCCCATCCTTCCATCTGTTTCCCCCTCTCTCTCCCCATCCTTCCATCTGTTTTTCCCCCTCTCTCTCCCCATCCTTCCATCTGTTTTCCCTCTCTCCCCAATCCTTCCATCTGTGTTTTCCCTCTCTCTCCCCATCCTTCCATCTGTTTTTCCCCTCTCCCCAATCCTTCCATCTGTTTTCCCCTCTCTCCCCAATCCTTCCATCTGTGTTTCCCTCTCTCTCCCCATCCTTCCATCTGTTTTTCCCCTCTCCCCAATCCTTCCATCTGTTTTTCCCCTCTCTCCCCAATCCTTCCATCTGTTTTTCCCTCTCTCTCCCCAATCCTTCCCTCTGTTGGTTTCCCTCTCTCCCCAATCCTTCCCTCTGTTGGTTTCCCTCTCTCCCCAATCCTTCCCTCTGTTGGTTTCCCTCTTTCTCTCTCTCTCCAATCCTTCCCTCTGTTGGTTTCCCTCTTTCTCTCCCCAATCCTCCCCCCCCCCCCCCGTGACACTCCGGGCGAGTCCTGCACTTAGTTTTTTTTTTAAGACTCAGAACGTGCGAACGATGCAGCCGGCAGCGATTGAAAGAGGCTGTCTGGGCTGGCGTCTGCGTTGGAGCTTCCCTCACCCTCTGCGAGTCCCGCCTTCGTTGTTACAACTTCCTGTTTCGCAGGACTCGCAGAGGGTGAGGGAAGCTCTGACGCAGACGCCAGCCCAGACAGCCTCTTTCAATCGTTGCCGGCTGCATCGTTCGCGCGTTCTCAGTCTTAAAAAAAAAAACTAAGTGCAGGACTCGCCCGGAGTGTCGCGGGCAGGGGGGGGGGGGTGCGGGGCGGGCAAAAAAAAGGTGCCGGTACGCCGTACCGTTGCGTACCGGCACAAAAAAAGCACTGCAAAGAACTGATAGTATTCTGATGTGTGGTTATCAGGGAGCAGGTGGGATATACTGGTGTGTGTGACTGGAGTTTGTTTTGGGGTCCAGTAGGGTAAGTGACAGTGAAAAGTTGCTAGAATTGTAGATGAGTGAGAAGAGTCCCACAGTGAATTAGTGGACTCTCAAGTGAATAAGAAGAAATATTATATTCAATGAGACATCTGGGAAAATTCTCTTGTGTATTATTGCCAATGTGCTTATACTGTGAAATTTATGTGACCCAGGGCAGGGCTGTATAGAGACAGTTTTTGCCCTGATTATCAGTAAGACCTGCCTTTAAGAATAAGAGTAATATAAAGATGATTGAGTGCTGGAAATGTCAGTTGGGAGTACTGGCGAAGGTTATGATGTTGTGAGAGATATAAATAATGAATTTATCTTTAGAAAAGTTATAGGCTAGGAACACCTGAGTTCTGAGGAAAGGAATCCATAGGTCTAAAGGAAAAACTGACAGCTCTGTGTTTACAGATGTATTTAGGCTGCTGCCTTTGAAACCAGTTGTCAAGAACTAAGTTAACTGGTGTTGTTAAAAATGAAACTGCCATCCAAAAGTAAAATGTTTATTTAAAGTGAATCTAGCTGTCCTTGATAGACCAAGCAGCTGATGCTGTTTCCAAGAGTGATAGAACTGCAAGTAAGAAGTCTTACCTTTTGACCTTTCCCTACTCCTCCTCCTTGCTCTATCGGTCCCTTCCCCTTCCCCTCCCCTATCCCTCTCCATTCACTGTTCCCACCATTGGAGCCGACTCTGTGGGTGCTTGAGCACCCCCAATATTGAGAACATTCCTTGTATGTGTCCAGGGAGGGGTTATTTCCATTGGGCTTAGCACCCCCAATAATTTTGAAAAGTTGGCTCCTATGGTTCCCACATGTATATTGTATTCCCTGACCTCCATTTGTCTCTGTGTTCCCTGTACTGTTTGGCGAGTGAGTGGCCAGAGGGTGTGTTCAGAGTGAGATTCTGTGTGCTGCTGTTGTTTCAGTACTACTACTAATACTTACACTGGTGGGGAAATGGATGCACTAAATTCACTGGCGGCTTCCATGTTAGACCACCCTTCAACATCTTCAGTCCTTCTGTGACTGTTCTCTTGTGCTTGACTGTTTAAATATTTAAATTTAAATGCTTTACTTTTTGTCTATTAGATTGTAAGCTCTTTGAGCAGGGACTGTCTTTCTTCTGTGTTTGTACAGCGCTGCGTACACTTTGTAGCGCTCTAGAAATGTTAAATAGTAGTAGTAGTAGTAAGTTCTGCCCAGTATAAGCTAGAGTATTTATGGGAAAGAGTGGTTCTTGAAAGGAGAATGTGAGTCACTGAACTAAGGTGTCCTTTTACAAAGGTGCGCTGACAAACAGCTTGCGGTAGTGTGGGTGTGGATTTGGGCGCGTGCAGAATCATTTTTCAGCTTACCTGCAAAAAAGCCCCTTTTTTCCCGAAAATGGACGTGTGGCAAAATCAAAATTGCCACGCGTTCATTTTGGGCATGAGACCTTACCGTCAACCATAGACCTAGTGGTAAAGAATTTGGGTGGTAATGACCTACGGGCGTCAGATGCCACTTGGCACGTCCGCAATGCGTTCCAGAAAATACAATATTTTTTCAGATGCGCATATCGGACAAGCACCAAAAATGAAATTACCGCAACAGCCACGCGGTAGTTAGGCGGTAACTCAGCACGTTGGGCTCGCATAGGCGCCTATGGGGCTTAGTAAAAGGGGCCCTAAATGAGTTAAAGATGTGAATGGACAAGTATATGTGAATATTACTTAATGCTTGGGTAGGTTTAATCAGGAGCCATCTACTTATATATTTTATTTTTGAGGAAAGCTAGATATGGAAAATAAATTTGTATTGAAGAAGAGGGTGTCATCTACTTATGTCTAGCTAGGGCTTAGGATCTCTTTTTGAGTTTTAAAAGTCAGAGAGTAGGAAAAAGAAAATTTTACCATGCTTACCTGTGGAAAGTCTTTGCTGGAGAACTGTCATCACAAGGCACCTGCCATTGAAGAGATCCCTAGGAAGAGAAGAAACAGCTAAGTGATTGAGATTTTTCCTGAAAGTGTGCACACAAAGGGAAGGAATGTAAAGAAAGGCAGAAACATAGATGAGAGAGAAATATAAATAGAAAGTGAGAGTAAGAGAAAACTTATTTGATGCGGAATTATTCAGTTTCTCGTTTTGAAGACATTTAGCTGGATTTCAATTTTTCTTGAATTTCTCTTCTTTCTTCTCCTTTCTTTTGATGGGTACCAAGCGCTCTTCTTCTTCTTCTTAGTTCTCCACCTGGCCAGGAGTCAGGTCCAGGAATACCTACTACTCAATGGGGTCCTTTTACTAAGGCATGGGAGTGCTAATGTGCAGGTAGTGCATGCCAAATTGATACTACCACCAATTAAATTATTTATATCATACAGAAATGCTGAATCAAATTAGTTGTAAGTTGTATTTTTCCTCTAGCTACCCAAAAGAAAAGTTAATTCAGTAGCCCTATACTAGCCAACCTGCTTTTGTCAATAGGATTTTGAAATCACTCACACTGGCATTCTTTATTGCTTCTCAGTTCTATATAATTGCCAATCAATTCTTAAAAGTAGCTTAAAATACTTTATATCAACAAGTATAATTAATAATGTTTCAGGTGATATACCCTGCATCAATCACTTTCTCTCTAAATAGGAAAAAGAGAGTTCTGTAGTACAAGACTGAGATTAAGTGTTCAGTATTTAATTATTCAAGGTTCTCAGTGCTTGAGAAATTGTTAAAGCATTTAAGTACAGTGTACCTCCCTGTCCAATTTTTCACACTATAATTCTCTGACTTGATAATTAATACACCTCAGACATTGGTCTGAGAACCAAATTCACATCAGCCATGTTCTGAATATGGCTGCAGTCATAGACTTTTACATATATTAGTTCATTCACTTTTCCACTCACACTCTGTTACAGTGCTAATTTTCTCAAAAAATGCTTAGCTTTAAACTTTGAGAGGCCAGCACACATGCACATGTCTGTCCTTCATCAAGTCACCCTCCCAACTACCAATGGGCACTGTTTGGAACTTGTAGAAACTGATGCCTCAAGCCCTGCACCACAAGACTCCCCAACAGCAACAGACATCAAGATTGCCTTGCTATACAAAGATTTTCCATGTTTAAATAAATTTTAAAGCCCATGATCAATTTTCCTATTTCCCATACTCTTTTTTCAGTAAGAGAAATTAAATTCTTTAATTTTACCTGGCACATGACTGCTGCTTCTCCCACGAACCGGCATTTCAGGTTCATGCACAATCTTTGCGCTGCTTCCTCCTGCTGTAGTCACTGCAGACCATCGGGTGTGCATGCACGCACCATAATTCTGTCCTGCATTTCTCCTTGAGCTCACAGCTCCCTTTACCAGTGTACCCAGGTCCTTTGAATGCTGCCCCACACTGCCCACTATCTTTCCCCAGCTCCATAGCTGTCCCAGTGCTCCCAGTAAGGCATCAGGCCTGCGACATCCCCCATGCATATGCTGCTGATGACATCACTCTCATACATATGTGGTGATGTTGTCAACCGGCATGGGGAACTCCCAAATAGGACCCAAACCTCCAGCCTTCACTGAAAGGCTCTTGAACACGGGACCATGGCACTGCCCCACAGCCACTGACACAGCACAACTTCAACTGTGGGACCCAATGCTCACCTCCCAATACCCCCCTCCCCCCTGGACATCCATGGAGCATCCCACCTCCAGCCCCTGCACCAGGTACTTTGTTTATATTTTAACAGGTAATTTGTTTATATTTTAACCTGCAGGGTTACACTATTCTATTCCATTCAGGCCTCAGCCTAAACTCCATGTGAACCTCAATAAATCTTACTGATAAAGTAGCTCTATCCTAGAAATGGGATTGTTTTTTCATTGCACAAAAAATGTTTTAATGTAGTTTTTATTTTAATGTGAACCGCTTTGTAATGAACATAATAATTGGTATATCAAATGTATCATCCACATAGATATAAAACAATAAATATTAAGCTACAGCTCTACCTAGGCACTCTGGGGGATTTGGGGTTTAGGTGGATTCTGAGGCTCACAACTCCCAAAAGGTAATGACAGGTGCTCTACTTGAGATGTGAGCATCATTATCTGCACCTGGAGACACATGCCTTAAAGCCTGAGCCTCAACTGTTTCTGATGGCAATGCCATTTCTCCTAATAACACCCTCACAATGGAGTTGGAATAGCTAGGCCCTCTCTCTTGATAAAGGCATTTCCACATGACAGAGTGTTTATTGTCCAAAACCTAACAATACACTGTGGTAGACATACTGCAGCTTGTCCCATTAAGCAGTGACTTCAGTAATTGTTATGATCCTGCTGGAACAAGCATGGTAGTGACAGGGTCTTGGTCCTGATTGGCTATGACATGGATTGGGCTGACTTTTGAGGCAGATGATGTCACCTGCCAAACCCTATTTAAGCCTACCTCTGTTTGCATAGGATGCTCTAGTGTTAATTTCTTCAGCTGTGAGCTTCTTTGTGACTCTTTGTTGTCCATGCATGTGGCAGATCCTGAGTTCGTTGTCTGTCTCACCTTGCATCCAAACCAAAGTTTCAGCGTGCTTGTCTGACATCGCTGTTTGGATGTCTCAATGCCACCTGAAATTAAATATGACCAAAACCGAGCTTCTCATTTTCCCCCCCAAACCCACCTCCCCGCTCCACCCATTTTCTATTTCTGTTGATGGCTCTCTCATTCTCCCTGTCTCCTCAGCTCGAAACCTTGGGGTCATCTTTGACTCTTCTCTCTCCTTCTCTGCTCATATCCAGCAGATTGCCAAGACTTGTTTCTTTCTTTACAACGTCCGTAAAATCCTCCCCTTTCTTTCCGAGCACTCTACCAAAACCCTCATCCACACCCTTGTCACCTCTCGTTTAGACTACTGCAATCTGCTTTTTGCTGGCCTCCCACTTAGTCACCTCTCCCCTCTCCAGTCGGTTCAAAACTCTGCTGCCCGTCTCATCTTCCGCCAGGGTCGCTTTACTCATACTACCCCTCTCCTCAAGACCCTTCACTGGCTCCCTATCCGTTTTCGCATCCTGTTCAAACTTCTTCTACTAACCTATAAATGTATTCACTCTGCTGCTCCCCAGTATCTCTCCACACTCGTCCTTCCCTACACCCCTTCCCGTGCACTCCGCTCCATGGATAAATCCTTCTTATCTGTTCCCTTCTCCACTACTGCCAACTCCAGACTTCGCGCCTTCTGTCTCGCTGCACCCTATGCCTGGAATAAACTTCCTGAGCCCCTACGTCTTGCCCCATCCTTGGCCACCTTTAAATCTAGACTGAAAGCCCACCTCTTTAACATTGCTTTTGACCCATAACCACATGTAACCACTCCCCTCCACCTACCCTCCTCTCTTCCTTCCCGTCCACATTAATTGATTTGATTTGCTTACTTTATTTATTTTTTGTCTATTAGATTGTAAGCACTTTGAGCAGGGACTGTCTTTCTTCTATGTTTGTGCAGTGCTGCGTATGCTTGTAGCACTATAGAAATGCTAAATAGTAGTAGTAGTAGTAGTGTGTGATTAATCTGTGTTCCTGTAATTGCTGTTTGAGTTTATGAGAGCTGGCTCCTCCTGCTGTAGCTCAGCTGTGAGCTGCTTCTCTGTGTGGTTTCCCTCAACCCTTTGTGTGTATATAGTTCTTCTTTGAACCTGTGTGAATTTCTCTCCTGCTAGCTCTTCCATTTAGCTGTGTGTCACAGCCCTGAGCTGCTCCTCAGTGTTGTTTCCCTTAATCCTCTGTGTGTGTGTTCCTTGTTTGAACATGTGTGAATTACTCTCCTGCTAGCTCTTCCATTAGCTGTGTGTCTCAGCCCTGAGTTGCTTCTCTGTGGGGTTTCCCTTTTACCCTTTACTTGCTGTATCTGTTGTTTGATTTATATCTGGGTGGCTTTTCTGCTTAGCTGTGTGGTATGGCACAGCCTTGAGCTGCCTCTCTGCGTAGTTTCCCTTTTATCTTCTTTTTTTTCCTCTTGTTGATACTGTTTGTACCTGTGTGTTTGGTCTTGTGACCTTCCATTGGTGACTGTGTTTTGTGCTGTGTGTGCAGTCTAGTCAGTATTCCCTTCTGGGACTTTGTTCTATTCCTTATTCCCTTCCTTCTTGTTTGTTTGGGTTCCAGTTTGGCCTTGTGAACAGCCAGTTACCATATCTACAGCTGCATTCTGAATATTGCCGGTTAGAGGGTGCAAATTGCGGGAGCCGTGGTTAAGCAGTTGCAGCTGCGGTAATATTCAAAAGTTAACCACTAAACTAATTACTACATAATCAGACCCAATTTAACTGATCATTTCTTCTACATAGCCGGTGATATTTAAAATGCTAACTGGTGCTACTTTGAGAAAGGTGTATTGTATACTGCCAGGATGCCAGCCTCCTGAAAATAACATTTCTCCTCTGAGGAGACCATAATGGCCATAGACCTGGTTCTCAGGCACCAGACCATTCTGTTGAGCAGTGGGGATATCCACCAGATGCAATACCTGTGGCAAGAAATTACTGCAGAGATAAATATTATCCATCGCAATAACAGGGAGGTGGGGGATATCAGGAAACGGTGGATGGCGACATGGAATAGCATGAAAAAAGAGGAGGCAAGGAACCACCAGCTGACACCAGATGCCTGTGAGCTACGCACAGAATATGAACAGAGTGTGTTGGCCACAGTGGAGGAGGTGGCTATCCAAGGGGTAGCTGGACACAACAGCTCACAGCCTGAGAAGACTGGTAAGTTACCATAAGCCATACCGTTGTCTCACCTGCTAACAGCATATTTCTTGCTGTGTACTACTAATAATGCCTATTTTTTCAAATGTTAGCCATAGACCAGGTACTGCCTACATGTGGAAATGTGTAATGTGCCTTCAGAGTGCTGTGTGCCAGATGCATAACATCCCAGCTTTTGTGGATAATGGGACTCTGATGGCACATGCCCATAAATAAGCAAGTTTCCTGAGTGTGTGAAGATATAGGCAGTATGCTCTCAACCAATGTAGGTACCAGGGATATATGCCTCAGCTTTGACCAGTGAATGGGCTTACATGGTTCATCTATGGGCCACAACTGCCTCATCATTGGCATATACCACACCCAGTGGATGGCTGACATCTGCATAGATAGTGTACCTGGAGTGCTAAAGTGTGTTAGGGTAGCCAGGATTCCAAGACACCTGTAAGACAGCAGAGCAGATATATCAAGTTCCATTAAAATTCATATTTGTGTTTGGCTTATCATACACATTAGCAGCTATTTGGTCCTGAAGGCACAAATTGTTTATCATCAAATGTCTTTTTCAAGGCAATATACCCTGATTGTTTTGGTTCTTTCCAACTTTTTGTGATTACATTTATAAAAATGTTTGACCCCTGAGGCAGGCATTTGTGCGCCGAAACACTTGTCGGGTCATTTTCAGAATAAAAAGGACTACATTTATCTCCATCCTGAAGGCCCAGTGTTGCTTTTTTTTTTTTTTTTTTTCTGTTTTTGCATTTCCATGACCTGCAGCAGTTCTTCCCCAGAGTGGCTGCCATGGGTGCTTCCATTGCAGTCGTCCCTGTGCTAGGGGATGGTGGGCCATCTGTTGTTGCTGGTAGCTCCTGCTGGGGTACAGGTCCTTGTAGGACAGGTTCAGCCTTGCCCTAGTCCTCCAGTGGAGGCTTGACCAGATAAATCTCCTCATGAAGCTGAGGGGAAACTGGTGGCACCTCTTGAATGGGCATCATTGGAGCACTGGAAGTTTTTTAGGACTAATGACGAAGCAGGGCGGGCCATTAGTCCAAATTTGAATGTAGACATGAACCGAGCCATGGAGTCCTGCTTTAAAGCAAATTGACTGCAACTTGCTTAATCGGTATAGTGATAGTTTCAGACGAGCAAGTTTAGCCAAAATACTTAGTTGTGCATATTAATGTTGCCATTAGCACATGGTCATTAATTTGGAAAGTGGAAAGTCAGCTATTTTCTGGGCATTGCAAAAAGTGGCCTTAGCGCACAGATAAGACCTACGTAAAGGTATGTTAAGGCTTCCTTTTGCCGCAGCTTTGTAAAAGGGTCCACAGATTGGTGGTACTAGAAAGTACTGTGAAATAAGTCTTTAACCAATATTTTAAAGTGCAAATCATTATAATTTGAGAACTTTTTCTGCAGTTGTCTTGTAGTGAATTTTGAACATGCAACCTGGAATAATTCACATTTTGAGGATGCTGAAAGTCATTAATTATACCAATCGAAAGAACGAACTTCCGCATATTACTGAAGACCCATCTCTTTGAAAGAGCATACCAAAAAGACCAACCCAAGTAAACCTACACTACACAACTCACCGATTTAATCTCAGAACTGTTTCTTAAAATCTGCTTGTATACTACTACTTTGTTTTTATCATCATACTAACAAGATCATGCAATACTAAATGTTTATGATACTAACACTTTTCCACTACTCATGATGTATTGTAAGCCACTTTGAGCCTGCAAAGAGGTGGGATAAGGTGGGATACAAATGCACCAACTAAATAAATAAATGTCAACTGGAATACAGAACTACCTACTTTTAAACACAACAGCTATAGCATAAGTGTTTCCCACGTTTTCCCACCTCTTTGCAGGCTCAATGTGGCTTACAATATATCATGGATACTGGAAATAGCAAAAGATTTACATTTGGTTTTACAGAAGGATTTTGGGTTACATGGTCATGAAGTTCAAGATAGTGACATTACAGAAGACATTGACAGACATTAGGAATACAAGATAGTGGTATTACAGAGGACAATATCAGACATTAGAAATACAAGATACTGGTGTAGCAGAGACATTGTAAAACAATAGACGTATTACGACGTTTGTAGGTGTATTTGGAGATATTACATATATTATTCTTTGTGGTATATCTTTTCAAAGAGATGTGTCTTTAGTAGTTTACGGAAGTTGGTCAGTTCATAGGTCGCCTTCAAGTAGCGTGGTAGCGCGTTCCAGAGTTGCGTGCTCATGTATGAGAAGGTGGAGGCGTGTGTTAATTTGTATTTCAAATCTTTGCAGTTGGGGAAGTGAAGATTAAGGAATGTTCGAGAAGAATTTTTTGCATTCCTGGGTGGCAGGTCTATTAGGTCTGACATATAGGCTGGGGCATCTCCATGGATAATATGTTTGGTAAAGTTGTGTTTCTAAATTAGAAATGCTTAATCTTTTCCGCTTTATATACCTGCTCTTGTGTTTGAAAGCAAATATTTTCCATGTATGTTGTAGTACCTATGGGAAATAAGAAGCAATCTTTATTATGAGATCATATAATAGTCCAGTCTTTTCAGTAAAACACTGTAATGAATTTAATTTAGATACTGGGTATAAGGCTTTCTTCATTTGTTGAAGAAAACTCTATTGCTAAAAGTGTATAGATAAATCACTCTTACATTTGCATTTCAGAATATAAACTCAGCAACACAGAAAATTATGCCCCCATGACATTTGTTTATGACTGTCAATCTACAGTTTAACACATATGCTTATATCGAAAATTGATGAAACTTATATGAATACTGAGGTTGCTGACCTGCTGCTAGATGCAGAATACAATTAATAATATTTTATGCCGATGCAGTCTAACACCATCTAGCAAGTCATTAAAAATAGATCTATTATAACAGAAGAGCTTTTTAGAAAACCCTGCTCAAGTCACAGTTCTTGGCATGAAAACATGTGTTTTTTTTATAAGTTCATGAAGTATTATGCCATTAGGGTCATAAGAATTTTATTAAAGATTGTAGTTCTTTGGTGGAAAAAAAACTGCATTTCCTTAGGGCAACCAATTAAAAAAAGCAAAATATCCGTATTACTTTAGCACAAAGAAACACATTTGGGACCTATGTACTAATGGGCTAGTATTAGGTACCTTATGATGTTAACTGGCACTTTAATGACTGTTAATGTTCTAAATAATCAGATGCAGTTCAAGTCAGAAATCTGCATTAATGTTATAATATATGTGCATTAATATATATTGGTGTTACTTAATATAAATGTATCAACCCATCTGGGCATTCCTGGAGGGGTGCTGCCTGCTATGTTTCAAAGGATATTTTTGAAATATATGTAGTGGATTCTTCATGGAATGAGGTTGAAGCAACAGTTCGGAGGGTTATAGAGGATTACCTACTTATTTGAGGAACTTGATGGGCTAGAGGAAATATTCCCTGATGGTAAGGCCTTATTTTAAGGCCCTACTGTCAGGAGACATTGATCAATCTGCCCTTTCAGTTCTCCTTTTTAGGCATTCCTTCACCAAAATGATGCTTCAGTCCATTCCAGAAACTATGATTATACTAAAATTTACTGGATACTACTACTACTACTACTACTATTTAGCATTTCTATAGTGCTACAAGGCGTACACAGCGCTGCACAAACATAGAAGAAAGACAGTCCCTGCTCGAAGAGCTTACAATCCAATAGACAAAAAATAAAGTAATCAAATCAATTAATGTGTACAGGAAGGAGGAGAGGAGGGTAGGTGGAGGCGAGTGGTTATAAGTCAAAAGCAATGTTAAACAGGTGGGCTTTCAGTCTAGATTTAAAGGTGGCCAAGGATGGGGCAAGATGTAGGGGCTCAGGAAGATGAGTAAGAAGAGCAAACAGGTCATAGAATTTAACAAGCAGAATCTCAGACATGAAAATACTAAGGGGGTCTTTTACTAAAGCTTAGCTCGAGTTATCTGCTGCAGAGCTCATAGGAATATAATGGGCCCTTCTGCAGATAACTCAAGCTAAGCTTTAGTAAAGGACCCCTAAAATAAATATTTCATTTATTAAAACATATGCACTTCCTTTGGGGCCCTTTTACTAAGCCGTGTAAGCATCTACACGCCCAATGCGAGCCAAAATGGAGTTACCACCAGCTACCGCGTGGCTCTTGCAGTAATTTCATTTTTGGCGCATGTCCAATATGCACATTATTTTCGGACGTGCATAGTGGGCGTGTGCCAATTGGCATTTGACACGCCTAGGTCAGTACTGCCCGGTTACCGCGTAAGACTTTACCGCTAGATCAATGGCTGGCAGTAAGATCTCATACCCAAAATGGACATGCAGCAATTTTCATTTTGCCATATGTCCATTTTTGGAAAAAAAAATTAAAAGACAATTTTTGCAGGTGGACTGAAAAATGATTCTGCGCATGCCCAAAACATGCATCTACTCTACCGCAGGCCATTTTTCAGCATACCTTTATAAAAGGGCCCCTTAGTGGTTAAAAAGTAATTCCAGGCAGTTTACAATATATGAGTACATCCAATAACATAGTCATCCTAGAACATTCATACCCAGATTTCAAGATATGATACACCACTCACCAATCTGGTGCAATCCAAATACTCCTTCTCCATCAAAGATCTAAACAGTTTCACAGAAAAAGGATAGTTTTAGGTATTTCTGAAAATACAGAAGGCCTCATAGTCAGACCATGGGAGTTAGCCCAGCTAACTCTCACAGTCGGCACTGAGCCTGGATATTCAATGCCGGGCCATTTCCAGTGACCAACACTGAATATCTGGTTTATTTTTGACTGGTTTGAAGTTAACCAGCCAAAGCGATATTCAGCGCTGATCAGTTACGTTGGAACCAGCCAAAGATGTTCCACTTATTGACGCAGCTATATTTGGCTGTCAAACATAGCCGTCCAGATGCTGAATATTGGTGCTAACTGGATATCAGGCTCATTTTCAATAAGAGATAGATGTCCAAAAAGTGACATAAGTCAGCTTTTGGACGTTTATCTCATAGAAACGTCCAAATTAGTATTATCGAACCCTCTTTTTGGATGTCTTTCTCTGAAGTCTGTCAAAATCTCAAGGGGGCGTGCCAGGGGTGTGTTCAAGGCAGGACTTTGGGCATTCCTAAGACATGGATGTCTTTCAGCAATAATAGAACAAAACAAAGACTAATGCTTAGATGTTTTGAGCTAGACCTGTTTTTAAAGTGAATAGCTGCAGTGGGAATTGAGCCCACTTCTCCAGGATCAAAGTCTGTTGTACTAACCGCTAGGCTACTCCTATACTCCACACAATAGGTGCCCCAAATGACCAGATGACCACTGGAGAGACTCGGGGATCACCTCTCCTTACTCCCCCATTGGTCACTATCCCCACCCACCCCCAAAAAATTTGATTAAAAATATTACTTGCCAGCCTCTATTCCAGCCTCAGATGTTATACTCAGGTCAATTAGAATAGCGTGCAGGTCCCTGGAGTAATCTAGTAGTGGTGCAGTGCACTGCAGACAGGTGGACCCAGGCTTCTACCTCCCCCTACTTGTTACACTTGTGGAGTTAACTGTGTTCCCTCTAAAACCCACCAGAAACCCACTGTACCCACACATTGGTGCTCCCTTCACCTGTAAGGGCTATGGCAGTGGTGTACAGTTGGGGGTAGTGGGTTTTGGGGGACTCAGCAGACAAGGTAAGGGAGGAATGGGCAGATGTGTACCAGGGAGCATTTTATAAAATCCACTGCAGTGCCCCCAAGGATGCCCTATTGCTTCCTGGGATGTCACTTTTCCACTATTCTATCTGATGCCAAGCTTTCTATTTTTGTTATAACATCTGAGCCTTGTGTCTATTGTTTATCAGTAGATTTGGGCTTCAAATTCAGATCTATAGACGAAAAGGTGGTCTCATTACATATATCTAAATACCAGAGTGCTATTTTTCAGTACTTCATAGCAAGAGTATACATTCCCTAATTACCTGTCCCAATGCAATGGAAGCTTTTACCTCCTCAGTGCATGTAAATGGTTTCATCCCTGTGTAGATTCTCTGATGCCATGTGAGGCTTTCTTTCCACCAAAAACTTTTACCACACTCAGGACATGTAAATGTTTTCACTCCTGTGCGTATTCTCTGATACCTTGTGAGGTTTACCTTCTGACCAAAGCTTTAACCAGACTCTATACATGTAAATAGTTTCTATCCCGTGTGGACTTTCTGATGCACTTTGAGATTTACATTACTACCAAAGCTTTTACCACACTTAGAACATGTGAATGGTTCACTTTATTGTGAATTTTCTTGTGGATTTTGTACATTTTGCATTTGGATGGACCAAAAAATAAAACATCCAAATCACAAAACATTTTTCAAAACAGCATTTTCAAAAGGAAAAGAGAGACCTTTTTTTGTAGAAAATGACCTTTCCTGTTCTGATTTTGGAAGTTCTACAAATTCAGACTTAGATGTCATATCCAAAAATGCCCCTTGTGCATTTGACTTACCCAAAGTCACAAGGAGCAGCAGTGGGAATTGAACCCATGTTGCCAGGATCAAAGCCTGCTCACTAATCATTAAGCCATTCCTTCTCTGTTTTGGACATCTTGCATTTGGATGTCTTTTATTTGAAAATGGACTAAAAAAAGGATGTCCAAATCTCATGACGTCCGTAGTATTTAAGAACACAAAAGATAGATGTCCATCTTTTTCGAAAATGACCTTTTCTGTTTGGAATTTGGGTGTCTTTGTAAAACGTCCAAATTGTGATTTAGATGTTTCTTTTGAAAATGCCCCTCCATATCACATGACATAGCAGGTCATCCAGCTGTCTGCTAAGCATTAATATTCAACCAAAATAGCTGAATATTAGCACTTAGCTGGCTAAGTATTATTTAACCGTCCAGATGCTGTTCCTGGTTGGTTATATGATTTTGAATATCAGGGGGAGAAGGTTAAGTTCCAAATTTCTATAGGCAGCTTATTCCAACATTGGTGCTGTCACTGAAAAGGCTCTGTTCCTCAATTTATCAAATGCATCACACTTACAGAAGGAACCACTAATAAGCAACCCTAGGCTGAGCACAGCTGCCTATTCAGAATGTACTGCTGCAAGTAGATAGCGAGTGATTTTGTGCTCTAAAAATGCAATACCTTGAATGCCAATACCAGCTATTTGTACCTAATTCTTTCTATAATCAGTAGCCAATGCAAAGTAACCAGAAAAGGTTGTGCACTTTCTTCCTTCTAAACACATGTGATTATACGAGCTGCAGCATTCTAGGCTATCTTCAATAGCCACAGCCATGAAAATGGGAGACCCATATAGAATGCATTACAATACTCCAGTTCTGAACACCATCGTCTTCACTGGTTATAAAAAAGGTTGATGATTTAGAAACAGCTTCAACTTTTTAACCATATAAAGCCTACTAAAAGTAATCTTGGCCAACTGTGATACATTTTGTTACCCTAAATCATCCTGGTTCAACCACACCCTAATGATTTAACAGACTCCCTGTGATAGCATGAGGCACGGGTCATCCACAGGCACCACCAAACTACAGTATAAAGAAGAAAAAAAAAACTATTTCTTAAAGGTCATGAAAAATAGCACCTTAGTTTATGGGTAGGTACTTGAGATAGAATATTGCGCTGTCAATGTAGTTAGTGGGTTATTAACTATTTTTCCTTGTTTATTATTTGGTTCATTGGATGATTTTTTCCTCTAGATGTGGGCATGTTGGTTATTTAAGGTTGTAATTTTTTCCCTTATTTCCTATTTTAGATAATACCATTTTCTGCACATGTTCTATTGATGGATGGATATGTACATTTATAAAATCATAATAAAAAAAGTAGAACAAAACTCTTTATTGGGTTGTGCATCAATTATATATCCAGGCCTTTTCCTATCATTGACCTAGTAACTCAGGAATAAACATAATCCTTTTGTAACTCCATTCCAATACAAAGAGAGTGGTTCCTGCCAGGTTACAACTAGTCAGCATGTACACAAGAGTATCAACTTAAAGGTCAGCATTTAACAGAAAAAAAAGGTTCTGACATCTGTTAAGCTAGAAGGTCAGCAATTCGCAATGTTCAACTGAAAACGTTCCTACTTTGGCCACTTATGGTTCCTTGTCCTTAACTCATGGAGGTCTATCGTGTTCCTTCCTCTCTGGACCTCCCTGTCTTGTTTTTTCACTGGGTTTTTACATCCTTCTGATTGGTCCACTGCCGCCTGGCTAAGTAGTCTAGAGCTAGAAGTCTCTTACTTGAGAATTCTATAAATGGCGCCTAAAGTTAGGAACTAATTCCACACCCAACTTTCAGCACGGAAACATGTTCTATCAGATGCAAGGCACTGAAACGGGGCTGAAATGCCAGATAGGTGCTGAAATATACTTATGTGCCCAGTTTTAGGATAGCACCTACTGTAAGTGTATCTGTGCACAGTTGCAAAGGGGGAATTTCCATGGGAGGGGCATAGGCAGGTCAGGGAAGTTCTGGAAAATTGTATACAGTATTATAGAATACCATGGTTACACATCCAACTTGCTTGCCAGGATTTACATCTGGTTTCAGCTGGTGTTAGTCCTCATGCCCAAAGTTATGCATGGAATTCAGTGCCCAATGCTCTATAAAGAGTGCTCATCTCGGAGCACCCTTTATAGATTAGCATGGGTGGGAGGGGGTTGGTGACCACTGGGGAGTAAGGGGAGGTCATCCCTGATTCCCTCCGGTGGTCATATGGTCAGTTTGGGCACCTTTTTGAGGCTTGGTTGTGAAAAAAAATGGACCAAGTAAAGTTGAACAAATGCTCTTCAGGGACGTCCTTCTTTATTCCATTATCAGCCAAGGACGCCCATCTCTTAAGCACGCCCCAGTCCCGCCTTCACTATGCCTCTGACACGCCCCCATGAACTTTGGTCATCCCCACGATGGACTACAGTTGAGGGCGCCCAAAATCAGCTTTCGATTATGCCGATTTGGGCGACCCTGAGAGAAGGACACCCATCTCCCAATTTGTGTCAGAAGATGATGGTCACAGACCATGCATTACTATGGACTGACCTAAGAGATGGAGAAATGCGGTGTACGGATGCCACCTTGGCAGTTCCCAACATATCTTAACATGGTTCAGCATTTTCTCAAATATCTACGCCAAAAATGGGAGGGCTATGCCCTCTTCAATGTTATTGCCTGCTCCCATCAAATATCTTAGGAAAGAATATATTTGGAACATAAATTAGTAGCAGTAAAGCATGCATATGTGCACGTTCCTACACCTACAACAAAAGAGCTGCTAGTGTCTATACAGGCTGCCTTGAATGATCTAACTCATGAATGCACAATGAAAATTCTCAGTATCCGGGATGCACAAGGCACTCTCCATAATAGCTCTGCCAAGGTAGTAGATACTTTCATGTGGTACTTTAAAGACTTTTATGCACAGAAGGCACTTATTAGTGGGCCTGACTTAGGGGTTATTTAACAGATTCTGGCTTTCCCTAGTTTTCATTGATAGACATGACAGTTTTAAATGTGCCAATTACAAGTAAAGAATTTAAGGTAGCACTGGAATCCTTTAAGAATAATACCACACCCGGGCCCACGGATATAACCCGGAATTTTACAGAATGCTGAACATGGGCGTGATGGGTCCCTTGGTGGCACATTATAACAATGTGGTGAAGATGGGTGCCTTCTCCTCCCAGGCCAACAAAGCACTGATAACACTAATTTATAAACTGGGCAAACCGAGAGACCAGCTCTCCTAATACCGCCCAATTTCACTTTTAAATGTGGATCTTAAACTATTTGCTCACATCCTGGAAAACCATTTGACTTCCATTTTGTCATCCAAGATTGTGATGCACAAGTGAGATTTGTCAGTAATCGACACTCAGTGCTTAATGTTCACACACATTTCCTTTCAGCAGCTAATCTCCAGTCCACCAATACACCAGCTATAGTAGTAAGCCTAGATGCAGAAAATAACATTTGATCAGGTGGATTGGACGTGCCTCTTTATTCTCCAATATATGTGCATAGATGGTTGGTATCTTCAAGCCCTTTGTGCTCTTTAGTCCGATGGCAGCTATATTGGTAAATGGCAATAAATCTTTGAGTTTTCCCACTGAACAAGGTACTACACAGGGGTGTCCACTATCCCCACTTCTTTTTCTATTATACCTGGAACCATTAGTGGGTACGATCCAAAGGGATGGTGATATACATGGGGTGCAAATTGGTAGCTTTGAAATAAAAGTCTTCGCTTTTGCAGATGATATTCTATTGACTCTAATGCAGCCACAGGACACCTTACAACACTTAATGCAATAGCAAAATTTTCTTATTACTTGGGGCTTCATCTTAACCATACTAAATCCACAGTGCTACCTCTACACTGACTACATAGTTTGTAACCTTTAGATTGTAAGCTCTTTTGAGCAGGGATGGTCCTTCCCCATGTTAAACTTGTACAGCGCTGCGTAACCCTGGCAGCGCTATAGAAATGCTAAGTAGTAGTAGTAGTAGTAGTAGTGCAAGACTCCGTATGCCTCTCATGGACCAGGCAATTCCCATTGACTTGGACAGATTCTCATATTACATAATTGGGAATTGTCATACCCAAAATATTAAACGATCTTATCTCTTCCAGCCTTTGGCCATTATTTTCAATAATTAAAAAGTATCTTGCTGCTTGGAGAGCATATCCATTGTCATTGTTGGGTAGGATGGCCTTGTATATCATGATGTTATTCCCTTGATGGCTGTACATTTACCAAATGCTCCCATTAATGTTTTCTGTTGCACATGACAGGGCTTTGACTAAATTATTGAATGCCTACTTATGGAGGGGAAAGCGAGCCAGGATGACGATCTCAAGACCCTATCTACCCAGAGATCAGGGAAGATTAGGTCTCTTATCAATGAGGCATTTCTCTCTGGCATGTAACATGCGTTGCCTAAATGATTGTATAGAGGCACATCCCATTTCTCGTATACCCCCCCTTGAGACCTTTTTGCTCCACTTATCATTTTAGTTGTTTGTTATATGCTCGACCTCAGTATATGCAACAATACCCTATTTTTTCACTATTGCGAGCAGCATAGCAGTGGATTTGTAGATTACTTGGGAGAGATTGGAAAGTATCTCCCTTTTTGTCCATGCATGGAAATGGGTATTTTATATTTGGAATGTCAGCAGCTCTCTTTCGAATTAGGCAGCAAAGAGGTATTCAATATCCATTTCATTTAGTAGATGACAATGGTGTTATATGCTCCTTCTCATCCTTGAAGTCTGAATATCACTTAAGAACTATGGACATTTTTCCATATTTTCAGATACAACATTATTATTATTTTTTTTGTTTGTTACATTTGTACCCCACGCTTTCCCACTCATGGCAGGCTCAATGCGGCAGGCAATGGAGGATTAAGTGACTTGCCCAGAGTCACAAGGAGCTGCCTGTGCCGGGAATCGAACTCAGTTCCTCAGTTCCCCAGGATCAAAATCCACCACCCTAACCACTAGGCCACTCCATCCCTATCCGCTCCATACCAAGTTCATCACTAACAGCGATAGTGCAAGAACTAATAGCGGACACCTTCAGTTTGGAAGCACAGCAGCAAGTCCCCCTTCAATTTCATCCAGCGGTGGGCTGGAGCCAGCTCGCACTGGCTCACAAGAGCTGCTTGTTAAGTTTTTACAGATTTTGCAAGTTGGTTGTTAAATGCAGGGCTCCCTCCTGCTCCCTGTTTGCCTTTCCTCCTCTAAGCCGCAGGGCCCCAGCATATATCTGGCTGAAGCCACCCTGGTGATCTACTGGAGTCTTCGTGGTAGGAAAGATCCCCAGTCTTTCCAGCCCACTGCTGGCTCTAACCCCCTTGTTGCCGCATCGCTCTTTAAAAATGTCTGCTGAGACTTCCAGCGGTGGCTCACAAGACTTCCACTGAAGTCTTGCAAGGCCGCCGTTGTAAGTCTCGGCAGCCATTTTAAAGAAGATGTGGCAGCAAGAGGGGACCGGGAGAGCAGGAGGTCTGGAATAGGTAGGTCTTTTTTATTGTTGAATTTATATTTAATCTCACTTATATTTTCAAATATGCCGGCTTGTGCATAGGGATGTACACAGACAGAGGAAGCATAATAACAGAAAAACTTTTCATAGTAGTAACTTGTTATAAATTGTAACCAGTGCATTTTTTCTAGCAAAAAAGGTGTCGTACTCAAATTCTAGGCCATCCTTCAGGGGTGGGGTGATCACTGAGGGACCCACCCCACAATAGCCAGGCCCCCTGCAACCAGTCACAGAATCTATGACAAGGCAGAATTGGTGTGTAGAGCCTGAGCTCTTTCTTTAAAACTTGGGGACCATGAGTCAATTTTAGCAGACAATGGAAAAGGTGCTGGTATTCAGTACCCCTAAGTACCCCCCTCAAAAAAGTCCTGGTTATAGGGATACCCTAGCATGTGTTATATTAATGCAGAGATTTTTTTTTCTCCTGGTAAAGGGCCACTAAAACAAACACCGTGTTATGAAAATCAGGTACTCAACATTCAGAGTTTCTATCTATATATTTATTTATTTACTTATTTATTTATGGCATTTTATCCCATATTAAACATGAATTAGATTGGAACCTGGGAACATTTAAAATTTTTCCTGTGCCTACAGAAAGAAAAAAAGATGGCATGTGAGAACTTGCTCCTTTTGCTTTGTGGAGTGCAGTGGTATATTATAAAAATGCACTTGCCTTTTTTTATTACGACTATTTTACAGAGAAGGTATTGATTAATGAGGGAGTCTAAATGTTCCATCAATGTCCAGTTTAGCACACTATTAGCAGCCAAGTTCATACAAATTTAATTATGAACATGGAATTTGATTTGGGCTATAAAGATTTGTTGTTTAATGGGGGTTCTCATGGTATAATGGAAGCTCTGACATGAGGAGGGAAGGAAAGAGAGAGTAATGCATTGCTCCCCCAGTTCACCTCTGTGCCCCCCCCTGCTTCCCACTCCCACCCCCACCCCTAAATTGCAGGGCGGGGAGAGAGCCTGTTGTTTAAAACTTACCAGCACACCACTGATTTCATCACAGAAGTCTATTGGACCTGGTACCAGCCTATGACTTTGTTGCCTTGGCCCAGAAGTGGTCAGAGGATCTACAAGTGCAAATTACCCCCACAATCTTACAAAATAGCTTACAGATACTTTATATGTTAACTAAAGACTCTCTTCACTGGTAACAACAGTATAAGCTGATTATATCAGATTATATATCTCTCCGCACTGAGCATTTAGTGCCCATTTTGGATTTTCAACAACATGTCTGAAATGTGGTAATCTCAGAGCAACTTTGGGACATCAGTTTTGGTCTCCCCTGCTATTCAGACTTTTTGGTCATGTTTGGTAGTTCATGTCTCAACAATGTGGAAGTCTCATTGGACCACTCACCCATTATCTTTGTTTGATAGGCATGATGTGGCCCATCCTTTGCTGAGAGGTTATTCAGCCTTTGTGAAACGTGCTGCGCTCTTTGGGACAAAGTGCATCTTACAGAAATGATTGTTCGCAGATCCTCCCTCGAATAGTTAATGGAGATCCATGCTGATTGTGGAAGCCTCCATGGAGCAACACGCATTGGAAAACTTGAACTCTGGTCCTGGCTGTTGCTTTTGTCAAGTATGGGAGCCATTCTGGTTCACTTTGGCGCCAGCAGTGAGTAGTTAAATACTTAATTACTGATCTGTAAACATTTCTTGTATGTGTGTGTGGCACTGAGCAACATTTGAAGTTATATACTGTTACATTCTTAAAATGTAAAAAAAAATTGGAACACGGAATTGCGGCTCAACCTCCAACCAGAACAAATAGGAGTGTGTCTCAAATCCCTTTATACAATGACAGAGAATGCGGCTTGGTGGGAAATGCAGTACAAATTTTTGCTTCACCTGCATATATCCCCACACAGAGCATTTAGAGTCACGCTCCGAGAGATGGATACTTGCCCAAAGTGTAACGGCACTAATGCTCACCTGGGGCACATATATTGGACTTGTGCCCCTATCAAAACTTTTTGGATTGAGTTGAGTACACATGTGTCCCATATTTGGAATATCCCATGGAGACTATCCCCGCAGCAACTGTTTGATCTTTTTGGGATACAACGGCCGGCCCCGGTGGGATTCAAGGCTTTTCTTAAACGAGCAGTTCTGATGGCAAAGCGTGTCATCCTGTAATTGTGTCTGGTTACTGATCGACCAACAATATCCCACTGGAGATCGGCAATGATTCAAGCATGCGCTCTAGAGAAGAAAGGAATAAGGGACCTGGCCTCCAAGAGAGGTGAACAGTTCTGTCATACTTGGTCTCCATTTTGGAACTCACGTACTCCATTAGCAAGAAGCAAGATATTGAACTCTTAGATTATGAATGGGGGGGGGGGGGGTAAAGGGGGGAGGGAAGGGAGGGGAGGGGGGTTAGTTGGGATAAAACTGTTAGAAATTGATGCAAGTCAGACATTGGTTGTGTTGATTGTTTTACCTTGAGATGTCTGTAATTTGACACAGTTTGAATTGCAATAAACAAGAATTAAAAAAACTTTCAATAAACAGAATTGAACAAAATATTCAAGGAATTTAAATCCTCATTGCCTGAGGATTTTTTGGTCCTTTGAGATAGGAAGAATTTTAAGGACCCTCCATGAGTATCTTCACAGCAAGATTCCATTTCGGTTTTGGTTCCTACTCATGTATTACTTGATGAAGTGTCATCAGGTATGTCTGCATTTATAAAATCTTTGACTATACATTCAAAGGTAACTTTGAAAGATTTATGGATAGTAGTGACATGCATGGAATCTATGCTACAGGTCAATCTCACTCAAATTTTCTAAATTGGCTAAATACACTGAAGAAGTTTCTGCTAAAATTATTGAACAGGATAATAAATTGATTAGTATGGCAGGCCAGTTAAGAAAACTTGAGAATCAAACCTCCTTAATGCAGTCGGCTTCTGCTGCAGTCATTAAGGATAATTATGCTAGTCGTGTGCAGCTGGAGAAATTAGAGAATATTGCCAGGGCTCCTAATTTACATTTGTTGAACTTTCCTATTACTATGTTTCTCCTAGGAAACCTTTTTTGAAATATCTAAAAGAGGTGTTACAGCTGCCTCATTTGGAGAAAGTTGTAATAGTTAATTTATATTATCTTCCAAAAGCCTCTAGGGTTGAAAAAAAAAAAAGAAGGATCCCTGAAGCCACTTAATTCTATGAATAAAATGGAAATCCTGAGATTTAAAAAAAAAAACATATCTGCCCTTTTGTGGACAGGTTATTTATGTATTTCCAGATGTAGTGAGAGTTACACAATTGAAAAGGTAATCAATAGAAATAGAATATAATAAATCATAGATAAGAAAATAAGATGATACCTTTTATATTGGACTAACAATACATTTTTTGATTAGCTTTCGAAAGTAGCCCTTCTTCTTCAGATCAAAAATAAGCAAATTTTGATAAGTAATAGCATATATAAGTGAAACATACTTTTGAAAGCTTATCAAAAAATGTATTGTTAGTCCAATAAAAAAGGTATAATCTTATTTTCTTTTCTATGTTTTACTATTTTGTATTTCTATTGATGACCTTTAAAAGAGGACTAACACGGCTACCACATCTTTCTACAATTGAAAAGGAAAGCTACTTTCTTTCTCAAATTTCCATGTAAATGTTTAGTTACATATCAGAATCATCATTATGTGTTTGTTTGTTTTTTTTATTCTTGTCAATTAGAGGAATTTTTGAAGAATAAGGTAGTACCAGAACAGTCAGAATGAGTGTATTTGTTTTGTTCTGGGTTGAGAATTAATAACAGGTTTCTAGGTATAATATTTGCCTGCTAGATAGCGATTTTTCTTTTGTTGTTATTCTCATTTGCTTTCCTATGCTGTGGACTATTTGTATTGCTTATTCTAAAGGTTTACTTTGTGATATTTTCAAGTATTATCTTTATGTAATACAATTTTATAAATGCAAATAAAAAAATGGCCACCCGCTAATGATAGCATTGGTGCCTGAACTATACGCAGACTGTGGGGGACAGAACCTAGCTAAAACATGTCACAACTACAAACAAAGACAGAAAAGATTCTCTTATGGAACAAATTGTGAGCAGCGTTAGACAATAAGGAGGAAAAAGCCTCAAGAAGCTCCCAGCTAGAAAAAGCAGGTGCAGGGCTGCTTCATCATTGGCAAAAAATGGCCATTAATAAAATAAATAAAAAATCTGGGTTTTTATGGCCGCAGTTAAAATGGCCTTAGCAAACAGGAAAAACCTTAATTAGAGTGCGCTAAGGTTAATTTTTACCATAGCTTTGCTTAAAAAAAACCCTGAGATTATATAAATATATGCACAATTCTTTCAAGATTTTTTTTTTGCAAACCTTTTTTTGGGCTTGGTCACATTCTCCCTTAAGTGGCCCTGATATCAAGCTGCGGTAGGGCTACCGCATATGTAACACATGGCAGAACAGCACTACCACTGGGTATAATCAGGCATCCTGCAGTAGTTTTGGTTTTGGCATATGCCATTTCCTAAGCTAGAAGATATTTTTTCTTTTCTAGCAAGAGGGCGGGGAGTAGGTGTTCCTATCGGTAATTGGGCAGCACAAGCACATTGCCATGTGCTGCTTGATTACCACATAGCCTTTACCGTATTCTACATAAGAGGCAGTAAGGGCTCAGGTGGTAATGAGTTTCCCGTGCACTCTGCCAAATTTTAGCGCAGCTCAAAAATGGCCACGTGCTAATAGTGCATGTCCATTTTTTGAGGCACGCTAAAATGTTGTGGAGCATATGGGAAATCCACATGCAATAACTACCACCAGCCACTTTTTAGCTCAGCTTAATAAAAGGATCTCAAAGTACTTATCAGTCTTAAAGTTGCATTAAATTATATAATATGGAAAATGTGCTTTTTCAAAATTATGTATACAACCAAACTGTCCAGCTAGTTTGCCTTTATATTTTTTGTCTTACTTTTGCACATTGTCCTTAAAACCTGTCCTAGATGTGTTTAGATTTGGTCTATCAAATAGAATTTTGATTTTGCTAAATCAGGCCTTTTTTTTGGAGGCAATATCATATTCCAAATCAACCAAACTGAATTCAGATAGGGTTGCTACTTTAGCTAAGCTTGCAAGTTTTTGTCTAGTGGAAATCATTACAGGAGATTTTTTTTTTCAAAGGAATGAAGGCAAGAGTGGTTTTCAATAAACCTTTCAATTAAAAAGTTCCTATAGCCCTGTTTGCTTTATAGTTGCAAAGGGAAAATGAATCTGAAAGTACTTCATAGACTTTGCATATTTGACAGTGTACCTGTAAAGTATGAATACAGTCTTAGGAGTTTAGACATTGATAAATGATATCACAAGCTACAGAATAGGTTTGCATATACTATAAACAGCATTAAAGCACAGGAACCAACAAAAATAGCTTGACTAATCATTATACTACTGTAAACATTAGCAGTTTATTTTCAGATTTGAAATTCATGTTCATATGTAGCTTTGTGTAAAAGTCATGACAAGGGAATAATTTGATGATAGGAAAAGAATCTTTACAGTTACATTGATTTTATTAAGATTTTTATTTCACCTGTTAGGATAGATGTGTGTTCCTGCAAGTATAATACCAGTAGCAGCCATAACAGTTATTTATTTGTTGCATTTGTAGCCCACATTTTGCCACCTATTTGCAGGCTCAATGTGGCTTACATTGTACCGTGATGGCGATCGCCAATTCCGGTAAAAGAAATACAGAGTGGTCTAGTGTTTATGTTCATAGATGACAGAGAGGCATATTTTCAAAGCACTTAGCCTTCCAAAGTTCCATAGAAACCTATGGAACTTTGTATTTTAAGTGATCAAGGAGAGAGAGTTAGATTTTGTCCAGTTCTGGTAGGGGTTTCGATTGTTTTGAAGAGTTCAGGAATTTAGGTTGTTTTTTTCTGGTATGCCTTTGTGAACAGGTAGGTTTTTAACATTTTCTGGAAGTTTGTTAGGTCATGCATTCTTTTCGTGACGTTTGGAAGTGCATTCCATAGTTGCGTGCTTATGTAAGAGAAGCTGAATACATAAGTTGTTTTATATTTTAGACCTTTGCAGCTTGGGAAGTGGAGATTTAGGTAAGAGCGTGCTGATCTTTTTGTGTTCCTGAGATCATAGAGATCATGAAGTCCCACAATCAGTAACCATGGTCAAAAAATCAATCAACATAAAAAAATAAGAATAGCCGTACTGGGTCAGACCAATGGTCCATCTAGCCCAGTATCCTGCTTCTAGTAGTGGCCAATCCCGGTCACAAGTACCTGGCAGAAACCCAATTAGTAGTAGCATTCCAAGCTACTAATCCTGGGATAAGCAGTGGCTTCCCCATGTTCATCTCAATAACAGACTATGGACTTTTCCAAACCTTTTAAAAATCTGGATATGCTGACCACTGTTACCACATCCTCCAGCAACAAGTTCCAGAACTTGACTATTCTTTGAGTGAAAAAATTACAAGAGGACCTTATGAGACTATGAGACTGGGTGTCTAACCTGCTTATTTTCGAAAGAGAAGGGCACCCATCTTCCGACACAAATCGGGAGATGGGCGCCCTTCTCTCAGGTGCGGCCAAATCGGCATAATGGAAAGCTGATTTTGGTCGCCCTCAACTGCAGTCTGTCACAGGAGCGGCCAAAGTTTAAGGGGGCATGTTGGGAGCATAGCGAAGGTGGGAATGGGCGTGGGCGCCCTCGGCCGATAATGGAAAAAAGAAGGGCAGCCCTGATGAGCATTTGGCCGACTTTACTTGGTCCATTTATTTTCAGGACTAAATCTCAAAAAGGTGTCTGATCTGACCAGATGACCACCAGAAGGAATTGGGGATGATCTTCCCGTACTCCCCCAGTGGTCAACAACCCCCTACCACACTAAAAAAATGTAAAACATTTTTCCAGCCTGTATGCCAGCCTGGAATGTCATACCCAGCTCCATGACAGCAGTATGCATGTCCATGGAGCAGTTTTAGTGGGTGTAGTGCACTTCAGGTAGGCAGACCCAGGTCCACCCCCCCTACCTCTCACAGTTGTGGTGGTAAATGTGAGCCCTCCAAAACCCACCTGAAACCCACTGCACCCACTTGTAGGTGCCCCCCTTCACCCCTTAGGGCTATGGTAGTGGTGTACAGTTGTGGGGAGTGGGTTTTGGGGGGATTTGGGGGGCTCAGCACCCAAGGGAAGGGAGCTATGTACCTGGGAGCAATTAATGAAGTCCACTGCAGTGCCCCTTAGGGTGCCCGGTTGGTGTCCTGGCATGTGAGGGGGACCAGTGTACTACAAATTCTGGCCCCTCCCATGACCAAATGGCTTGGATTTGGCTGGTTTTGAGATGGCCAGCCTCGGTTTCCATTATCGGCGAAAACCGAGGCCGGCCATCTCTAAGTCCGGCGATCTCAACATTTAGGTTGACCATCTCTTAGGTTGACATAATGTTGAGATTTGGCTGGCCCCGACTGTATTATCGAAATGAAAGATGGCTGCCCATCTTGTTTGATAATACGGTTGGCTCCGCCCCTTTGCGGGGCCATCCCTGGAGATGGGCACCCTTAGAGATGGGCACCCCCATTCAATTATGCCCCTCCAAATGGCAGATGATGTTTAATGTGAGCAAGTGCAAAGTGATGCATGTGGGAAAGAGGAACCCGAATTATAGCTACGTTATGCAAGGTTCCACGTTAGGAGTCACTGACTAAGAAAGGGATCTAGGTGTTGTCATTGATGATATATTGAAACCTTCTGCTCAGTGTGCTGTGACAGCTAAGAAAGCAAATAGGACGTTAGGTATTATTAGGAAAGGAATGGAAAACAAAAATGAGGACGTTATAATGCCTTTGTATAGCTCCATGGTGCTACCACACCTCAAATATTGTGTTCAATTCTGGTTGCCGCATCTCAAAAAAGATATAGTGGAATTAGAAAAGGTGCAGAGAAGGGCAATGAAAATGATAAAGGGAATGGGATGACTTCCCTATGAGGAAAGGCTAAAGCGGCTAGGACTCTTCAGCTTGGAGAAAAGACGTCTGAGGGGAGATATGATAGAGGTCTATAAAATAATGAGTGGAGTGGAATGGGTAGATGTGAAGCGTCTGTTTATGCTTTCCAAAAATACTAGGACTCGGGGGCATGCAATGAAGCTACAAAGTAGTAAATTTAAAATGAATCGGAGAAAATGTTTCTTCACTCAACGTGTAATTCAACTCTGGAATTTGTTGCTGGAAAATATGGTAAAGGCGGTTAGCTTAGTAGAGTTTTAAAAAGATTTGGACGGCTTCCTAAAGGAAAAGTCCATAGACCGTTATTAAATTGGACTTGGGGAAAATATTTCTGGGATAAGCAGCATAAAATGTTTTGTACTTTTTTGGGAATCTTGCCAGGTATTTGTGACCTGGATTGGCCACTGTTGGAAACAGGATGCAGGGCATGATGGACCTTTGGTCTGTCCCTGTATGGCAATACTTATGTACTTATTTGTTTTAAAAATATTTCCATGTAATTTCATTGCGTGTCCCCTGGTCCTTTTTGAAAGAGTAAAAAATGGATTCACTGTTACCTGTTCTACACTACTCAGGATTTTGTAGACCTCAATCATATCTGCCATCAGCCATCTGTTCTCCAAAAAACAGTATTTTTCTCACAAACCACCCAGTATCCACAAGTATTGGCTTTCCGAAGTCTAAGTCTCTTGGGGTACTTTTACTTGAAAAACCAGTGCCTTAAGACTTCAATTACCACTACTGATATTATTTTGCAGTAAGTCCTCCAACATCAGCTTATTCATCTGTACTAGCACATCATCCTGAGAAACCAATCTCTGAGGAGTCCTTTTACTAAGGTGTACTGAAAAATGGCCTGCGCTGGTGTAGACACATGTATTGGATGCACAGGTCCATTTTTCAGTGCACCAACAAAAAAAAGCCTTTTATTTGGCCGAAAATGGGCATGCAACAAAAATAAAATTGGCTTGTGTCTATTTTAGTCCTGAGATCGTCCTGCCACCCATTGACCTAGTGGTAAAATCACATGGGTTAACCAGACAATAATGATCTATCTATATACAATGCCATTATTGCCCAGTTAGCACCATACAATAAGAATTTTCCAGAATACCTAATAAATACACATTTAAAAAAAAAACTACCACTCAGGCTGTGCAGTAGCCTAACAGTAGGTCAAAATTGACATGTTTAGGAGACATATACACCTATATGGCTCAAAAAAAGTGCCCTTGAAATAGCAATAACTCACTAGAGGGAATCCAAGCAATTCAAGTCCGTGTTGTAGCTACCTATTAAGATTAAGGTGAAAAACCTAATTACAGTATCAGTTAGTATATCTTGTAAATGTTCATTCCTACTATTGTGTCTTAATAATAAAATATTTTAACAAAGTTTATGAAGCCCTTAGAATCATCCCAAAGTTTCATTCCAAGACCTGGAAGCATCTCTTCCAATATGCAAGTGTTTATATACAAATGAGTATCTCAAGATTTACTGGATTTATTTTCTTTATACATTAATTTGCCATTCATCAACACGTCTATTATCTTTTCACTCATAGTTTCAGGGTAACTTTCAGTACTTTCTACCTCTATGGGCTCAGGTTCTCGCTTGTCCTCAACACTCACCACCAGCTTAGAGTGAATGGGTGAAATATAGCTTTGTCCTTTTGCAAGGGGTAGTAACCTAATATGGTTCCAAGATAGTTAGTAATTTTCTTTTCTGTTATCTTGAGTGTGTGGATTCTGTAATCAGAACTTTGTTTATCTTTACTCCTTGTCTGATTTTTGTTTTTGGAAGAACCCCATTTTCAGAGGTGGGCTTCTTTTTTGGGGTATGTTTTTTCCTTTCTACCTGTGTTTTCTCATTTTACTAAACATATGATTTTGGCCACTCAGAGGTAATGATAATTTTCTCCAGTGTATGAAACCCCATATGAAAAAAAAAAAAACAGATGAGGAAACTGTAGATCACTATTCCATTTGCCTACTGAACATTTCCACTAAATTCCATTTCTACTTGTAACAGCAGTGTTGGATGGGATCATAGCCTATATGTCAGACTGACTTCATTAAAAGTCTGCTTCAGTCCAAAAAGGGCTGGTTGTTACAGATTATTTATGGCTTTTCCATTCTGGAAACATAAAAACTGCAGCACAATTACTACTTGATCAAGTGATTTGTAGGGTCTTGTAGCCCAAACATGTTTGTTTAATTAAGTTTCCCATGTTGTTTATGAAAATTATAATTTAATTAAAAAAATGTTTTCATTTCAAAACAATGTCATAATTATTTCACACTTGTTGGAAAGAGTGGGCACATTTTTGGAAAGGTGTGAATATAATTTTTCAATAATGTGTGCCTGCCCACACCATTTTCCAATAGTACATGTTACTTATGAAAGAGAGTAGGTTCTATTGTGAAGAGTGTGTACATTTTTCCTAAGTGTGAACACTAATACAATAATTTGCTCCGTGAACGTTCAAAAGTGTCTACCTGGGATCGTAACCACCTGCTGACGTCACTGGCCAGCACTAGAACCCTGCTTGCCTGCCTGACGTCAGGAGGTGATTACGATCCCAGTGAGAGACGCAAGAAGCGCACGACCAGCAAAAAGAACAGCGGACAGTTGAAGAACAGCGGGAGCGAGCAGAGACGTCCCTATGTGCATGTTGCCCCCCTCCAAAATCGCCAACCCCCCCTCTGCTACCCTCCCCCCCCTTACCGGGGTCCCTGTGGCAGCAGTGAAGGGCGAGCAGCAGGCTCGGCGAGTCGGCTGCCTTCCCTTCTCTTCGCTCACAGCTCTGACTCTGGTCCTGCCTTGCAGAAACAGGAAATGAGGGCGGGATCAGAGACAGAACTGAGAATGAAGAGAAGGGAAGGCAGCTGACTCGCCGAGCCTGCTGCTCGCCCTTCACTGCTGCCACCGGGACCCCGGTAAGAGGGGGGGAGGAGAGGGTAGCAGAGGGGGGGTTGATGATTTTGGAGGGGGCCGACGTGCACGTAGGGGGATGAGCGGGGCCAGTGTCGGGGAGGGCTGCGGGTGGAGGCATCGCAAGGACATGTCTGTGAGACTGAGAGGAGGGTGGCGATTTTGGAGGGGGCGGGGGTCTGGAACTCTGGGGGGGAGGGGGACTGGAACTGGGAGGACGGACAGAGGGAAGGAGAGAGAGGGAGGGAACGAGGGAGGGGGGGCCTGGAACTCAGAAGAGAGGAGGGGGGCCTGGAACTCAGAGGAGAGGAGGGGGGGAATGCACCACCTGTAAAAAAGAAAAAAAAAAAACAGCACCCCCAATCAGGCCTGTACAGAACACCTGGAAACGTATGGACAAAGTGGTGAGTTGCAGGGGAGTGGGAGAGGGGAGGGAGGATGCCCTGGAAATTGGAAGGGAAGAAAGGGGGCCGTGGGACTTGGAGGGGACAGAAGGAGATAGCGAAGGGGGGGGGGGGTAACCTTGCTAGTGCCCATTTCATTTCATACAGAAACTGGCCTTTTTTACTAGTATACAATATTGGAAAATATGTCCATGTTGTTTCAAACATATGTACATCCCTAGTGATTTGTAGAGGCAATGCACCTAGGTGATTAATTCAGATAGGAGCTCTTCGTGGAGGGGCATAATCGAATGGAAATGCCTATCTCCATGGGCATTTATCTCCCACAACGGGTCCGTGAAGGGGCGGGCCAAACCGTATTTTCAAAAAAATGGACGTTTTTGAGCTGGGCGTTTGTTTTTTTTAGCGATAATGGAAACTAAAAACGCCCAGCTCAAAAACGTCCTAATCCGAGCCATTTGGTCGTGGGAGGGCCAGGATTGGTAGTACACTGGCCCCCCTGATATGCCAGGACACCAACTGGGCACCCTAGGTCAGTACGGTGGACTTTAGAAAAAGCTCCCACATGCATCGCTCCCTTACCACAGGTGCTGAGCTCCCAACCCCCCCTCCCCCAAAACTCACTACTCACAAATGTACAACACTACCATAGCTCTTAGGGGTGAAGGGGGCACCTACATGTGGGTACAGTGGGTTTTGGAGGCCTACCATTTACCAGCACAAGTGTTACAGGTGGGGGGGATGGGCCTGGGGCCCCCTGGCTAAAGTGCACTGCGGTACCCACTAAAAGTGCTCCAGGGACCTGCATACACGCAGGCCTTTAGGACTGGTTGCTGATATATAACATTGGCACACCAGTTGACACCTGAAGACTAATCTCTCCGAAAACGTCCTTTATTGGAATAACCGCCTTTACTCACAGTTAACTGCAGATCAGAGGTTGTGCCCCACTGGCAACGAGTCTCCCTGGTACTGAGATTAGCAGTAGGTCAGAGCTGGCAGAATGCTGTACAATGCCCTCTTTCAGCCACATTCAAGGGAAGAACTAAGTTGTCTAATGTGACTAACACAGGAAAGGGAACTAAAACTGGCTTACAAAAATGGCCACTACTGCATGGACTACAACAGGAAACACAACAGGGCACACTCTGACCCAGTAGGCAGGGGGAAAAGCACCATGGGAGAAGAGCCTACCAACTACCAACATCGTGAGACTGTAACACAAGCTAATGAAATCACGGAGCCCAATACCCTACACCCACCAAAATGCAATGCTGATGTGACCCTGTAGTGCACCCGAGAGCCACATCTGACCCAGGGAAAGGCTGTGACAGGATCGAACACATTCTGCTGTCATGGAGGTGGGTACGGCATTTGAGGCTGGCATAAAGGCTGGAAATAAAATGTTTGTAAAGTGGGGTTTTTTTGGTGGGAGGGAGTTAGTGATCACTGGGGGAGTCTGGGGAGGTCATCCCCGATTCCCTCCAGTGGTCATCTGGGCAGTTGGAACACTTTTTTGGGACTTGTTCGTGAAAAAAAAAGGGTCCAAAAAAAGTGACCCAAAATCGCGGTAAAAACACCTTTTTTTAGATTATCAGCTAAAGACGCCCATCTCTCCTTGGCTGATAACCATGCCCCAGTTCCGCCTCCACCGCGCCTCCGACATGCCCTCATCAGCTTTATTCGTTTCCGCAACGGAGTGCAGTTGGAAACACCCAAAATCGGCTTTCGATTATACCGATTTGGGCGCCTTTGCGAGACAAACGTCTATCTCCCGATTTAGGTCGCACTTTAGGCATTTTTCTCTTTCGAAAACAAGCTGGATAGTCTCCTTCGGAGTTTGGGAGGTTTATTTTCTAGATTAAGTATACTCCATAATTTACATATTCCTTTGTATCTTGGTTTGTAGAATAATGTAACAGGTCTAATAAAGGAGAATGTACAAAATATAGTGAGCAAGCAAGATAAAGACTGGCCAATGTGGCTACTTGCTGTATTGACAATTCAATTCATACAGGTCAACAGTGCAAGTTCTTGTTCGGTAATGAAATGACAAATCCATATACTTTTGCAATTGTTTTCCCAGATCCTTAGACTACCACTTTCAAGCTAAGAACATATTTTGCCACTCTTTGATGATGTTGAGGTACATGTTCAAATGATCAACTGTGCAGGAAAAGGGAGATTGAATGCAAGATCCTTGTCCCTTTGCCCCTAGAGTCATTGTTTTTTTGGAGAAGAATGGGATCAAGCCAATATACTCTACACAATAGCTGATATGATAGGAACTAATGTTGGTGTCTTCATTTCAGATAAATTTGGACTGAAAGTTCAATAACTTTTAAATACTTGCATGCCATATAGCTCAAATTCACTTAGCCATTGGATGGGCCTATGTAAAGTTACCCCCCCCCCCCCCCCCCCAATATTAAGAAGATAAGAATAGCCATAATGGGTCAGACCAATGGTTCATCTAGCCCAGTATCCTGTTTCCAGCAGTGGCCAATCCAGGTCAAAAGTACCTGGCAGAAACCCAATTAGTAGCACCATTCTATGCTACCAGTCTCAGGGCAAGCAGTGGCTTCCCTTATGTCGATCTCAATAAGAGTATAGACAGGAACTCATCAGAATCTTTTTTAAACACAGATACATTAACCACCATTACTGCATCCTCCACCAAAGAATTCCAGAGCTTAACTATTCATTGAGTGAAAAAAATATTTCATCCTATTTATGTTAAAAGTATTTCCATGTAACTTCATTTAGTGTCCCCTGGTCTTTGTACTTTTTGAATGAGTGAAAAATTGATTCACCTCCACCCGCTCCACAGCACTCAGGATTTTATTATCCCCCTCAGTGGCCTTTATGTCTGGATCCAAGAGGAATACAGATAAAAGAATTATGCAGGTTCAAAATATCAATTTTGTTTTGTTTCCAATCTCAGTTATGGAACTTTTCATTTTATTTGGCTTTTTTATTTCATTTGGGGAGGGAATGTTCACAATAGTGTGCAATATTGTACAACGGTATGCACTATTGATCAAATGGTTCACACTATTAATCAAATAGTGTGCACTGCTGAGCTACAGTGCACACTACTGACTATGAGAAAATGAGAAAAACGTTGAAAAAAAACTTAGAGGAGCACCTGCAAAGGTCAAAATTTTATAACAGGCATGGATACTGTTCAAAAATTCCATCCTAGAAGCCCAGGCCACATATATTTCATGCATTAAAAAAGGAAGAATGAAGGGCAAATGACAACCAGCATGGTTAAAAAGTGAGGTGAAGGAAGCTATTAGAACTAAAAGAAAATTGTTCAGAAAATTGAAGGATCCAACTGAAAATACTAAGAAACAGCATAAGGAATGGCAAGTCAAATGTAAAGTGCTAATAAGGAAGACAAAAAAGTACTTTGAAAAAAAAAATATTGTGTTGGAGGCAAAAAACATATAATAAAACTTTTTTTTAGGTATATTAGAAGAAGAAACCAGCAAAAGTATCACTTCAACCTTTATACGACTGAGAGGTAAAAGAGGCATTCAGGTAAGACAAAGCCATAGTGGGCAGATTAAATGAATTCTTTGCTTCGGTCTTCACTGAGGAAGATTTGGGAGAGATACCAGTGCCAGAAATGGTATTCAAAGCTGATGAGTCAGAGAAAGTGAATCAAATCTCTGTAACCCTTTAAGATGTAATGGGACAATTTGATAAATTGAAGAGTAGAAAATTGCCTGGACCAGATGTTATTTATTCCAGAGTACTGATAGAATTGAAAAATGAACTTGCAGAACCATTGTTAGTAATATGTAATTTATCTTTAAAATCAAGTATGGTACTGGAAGATTGGAGGGTGGCTAATGTAATGCTGATTTTTAAAAAAATATTCCAGAGCTGATCCAGGAATTTATAGACCGATGAGCCTAACATCAGTGTTGGGCAAAATGGTAGAGACTATAATAAAGAACAAAATTACAGAGCATATTCAAAAACATGGATTAATGAGACAAACAGGCTTATTTTCGAAAGTGATCGCTGGCGATCACCCGACATAAATCAGGAGATGGCCGGTGATCTCGCAAAAGCGGCAAAATCGATTTAATCGAAAAGCGGCATTTTTGACACCATCGCCACTTTCCTGTCACCGAGCCGGCAAAAGTTCAAAGGGGCATGTCGGTGGCGTAGTGAAGGCGGGACATGGGCGGGCATGGGCGTGGCTACCAGATGGCTGGCTTTCGCAGATAATGGAAAAAAAAAAGCGACGTTAAGCAGTATTTTGCTGGGTTTACTTGGTCCTTTTATTTTATTTATTTATTTTATTGCATTTGTACCCCACATTTCCCCACCTATTTGCGGGCTCAGTGTGGCTTAAACCTCAAAAAGGTGCCCCAACTGACCAGATGACCACCGGAGGGAATGGGGGATGACTTCCCCTTAGTCCCCCAGTGGTCACCAACCCCCTCCCACACTAAAAAAAAACCAAAAACCTTTTTTGACCAGCCTATATGCCAGCCTCAAATGTCATACCCAGCTCCCTGACAGCAGTATACAAGTCCCTGGAGCAGTTTTTAATGGGTGCAGTGCACTTCAGGCAGGCAGACCCAGGTCCACCCCCCCCTACCTGTTACACTTGTGGTGCTAAGTGTTGAGCCCTCCAACCCCCCCCCCCAAAAAAACCCCCCACTGTACCCACATGTAGGTGGCCCCCTTCACCCATAAGGGCTATGGTAATGGTGTAGAGTTGTGGGGAGTGGGTTTGGGGGGGGATTTGGGGGGGCTCAGCACCCATAGTAAGGGAGCTATGCATCTGGGAGCTATTTGTGTATTTTTTAAATATTTTTAGAAGTGCCCCCTAGGGTGCCCGGTTAGTGTCCTGGCATGTCAGGGGGACCAGTGCACTACAAATGCTGGCTCCTCCCATGACCAAATGCCTAGGATTTCGCCGGGTTTGAGATAGCCAGCATTTTTTTCCATTATCGCTGAAAAACAAAACCAGCAATCTCAAACCCGGCAAACTCTGGCATTTGGCCGGGCTAAACCGTATTATCGAAAAAAAAGATGGCCATCAATCTTTTTGGATAATACAGTTCCAGCCAGCTGTTGTGCCACCGCCAAAATAGATCGCCGGTGATCTATTGCGCCGGCGACGTTCAATTATGCCCCTCAAAGCCAACATGGATTTAATGAAGGGAAATCTTGCCTCACCAATCTACTACATTTCTTTGAAGGAGTGAAAAGACATGTGGATAAAGGTGAGTCAGTTGATACTGTGAATCTGGATTTTCAAAAGGCTCTTGACAAAGTACTTTATGAAAGACTCCAGAGAAAATTGGAGAGTCATGGGATAGGAGGTAGTGTTCTATTGAGTATTAAAACTGTTTCAAACAAAAGAGAGAGTAGGGTTAAATGGCCAGTATTCTCAATGGAGAATGGCAAATAGTAGGATTTCTCAGGGGTCTGTGTTATAATGCCTTTGTATTCATATCAAATACTGTGTGCAGTTCTGACCACCGCATCTCAAAAAAGATATAATGGAATTAGAAATGGTACAGAGAAGGGCAACAAAAATTATAAATGGGATGGGGCAACTTCCCTATGAGGAAAGGCTTAAGTAGCTGGGGCTCTTCAGCTTGGAGAAAAGATGACTGAGGGGAGACATGATAGAGGTCTATAAAATGATGAGTGGAGTGGAACTGGTAGATGTGAATCGCTTGTTTACTCTTTCCAAATATACTAGGACTAAGAGGCAGGCAATGAAGGTACATGGTTGTAAATGTAAAACAAATTGGAGAAATAGTTTGTCAATCAATGTGTAATTAAACTCTGGAATTCATTGCCAGACAATGTGTTAAAAGCAATTAGCTTAGCGAGGTTTAAAAAAGGTTTGGATAAGTTCCTAAAAGAAAAGGTCATAAGCTATTATAAAGATGGACTTGGAGAAAAACCACTGCTTATTTATAGGATACAAAACCCACTACTGGTAGAGCATAAGACTCACAGTGCCAATGATTTTTAGTTAGTATTGGAGAAGTCTCATACGGTCACTTAGGCAAACTTCTTCAAATCACCAATGAGGTGAGACTATATAGCGTGACAATATATCATCATCGACTACCTCCAACCTTCCGTGAGATAGTGTGACGTGCAACAGTGTCTCGTGCTCTTTTTTATTATTATTTTCTTTAATTCACAGTGTCCCGTGCTCTTTTATATTATTATTTTCTTTAATTCTTTTTCTTCTTTCGGTATTTTATCAATATATTGCACGTCCTCTTATCTCTCTTACATTCTACCGATAGGACTGCTCTGATGCTGTCTTTTTTACTTTCTCTGTTATAATGCTGGAGGCAATTTAGTGTAGCTATGGTCTCCACAATAACTTGCACGTCTATCTCTCTCTCTCTCTCTCTCTCATACATTCAGATGATACGACTGCAATGATGTTTTTACTACTTCATACTGGAGACATGGAGACGAGTTCATGTTACTTATCTGTATGTGCTCTCAGGTATAGCTGTAGTCCCGACAGACAAATGCCTGTTTCGCATTTGCTGCTTTATCAAGGGAATACCCAATGTATACCTGTGAAAGCAAACCAAAATTATGTCAGAAATTTCATATTGTTTTCTTCCAAGATTTGGTTGCTTAATTGGTTAACTCTATTATGTCATCTACTATGTAACACCAATTGGTATCTCTCACTCTGGAATGGTGACTGCCATAGCGGAGCATTGTAAGCCACATTGAGCCTGCAAACTGGTGGGAAAATGTGGGATACAAATGCAACAAATATATATATATATATATATATATATATATATATATATATATATATATATATATATATATATATATATATATATATATATATATATATATATATATATATATATATTGCACTCCTGCTAATAAAATTCAGCCCGTGGATTACAGGCTTTCTCCATTCATGTAGATTATATTTATTGTTTCATTGCTTTTGGAATATTTTCTTTTTTACACATTTTGCATTTTCCCTATTTGTTTGGTTTTTTATTTTGATTTTACAATACATCTTTCACAGCATATGTGCCCTCCTTCTCCAGTTAAATTTAAAAGACCACATCTAAAAATTGACAACATCTTACCCATATTTTGATCTCTAGTATATGAAACTCAAGGTCTCTCTCTTTAAACTAGGGATGTAATGATAAAATAGACCAATGGTCATTAGTAATTTGACTTATTGCTCTCTCTTGCATTGAGTAGGGTATGACACATTGCATCTATATTGTGTTCCACATCTGATTTTTAAATCCTTTAATAGCAACCACTGTCTCTGTTCATTATAAGCCCATTTATAAACTTTACGTATCACCCTGCTAGGATAGCCTCGCTGTTTAAACTTTTGCATCATAAAAGAAGCTTGCTGACTGAAAAAAATCCTTAGTACTATACAAACACTTGATACACAAACATTGCTCCATAGGGATATCATCCTTCAATCACTTAGGATGATAACTCATATAATGAAAGTGTGTTCTTATCTGTGGGTTTTGTAAACATAGAGGTGCAAAATGTACCCTCTTTATAACTAGTATGTACATCAAGAAAATCTACTGCCTGATCTCCTATGTGTGAAGAGAAAATGATATGGGGTTCACAATCATTAAGATAAGACAAAAAGTTATTTAGATCAACCATATCTCCATTTCACACCAAAAAAAGCATTGTCAATAAATTGCCTCCAGACTACTGTATGTTGATTATAGACAGATTGAAAAACATGAGTCTTTTCAAATTCAGTCATATATAGGCATGCAACTGTAGGAGCTACAGTGGTGGAAATAAGTATTTGATCCCTTGCTGATTTTGTAAGTTTGCCCACTGACAAAGACATGAGCAGCCCATAATTGAAGGGTAGGTTATTGGTAACAGTGAGAGATAGCACATCACAAATTAAATCCGGAAAATCACATTGTGGAAAGTATATGAATTTATTTGCATTCTGCAGAGGGAAATAAGTATTTAATCCCTCTGGCAAACAAGACCTAATACTTGGTGGCAAAACCCTTGTTGGCAAGCACAGCGGTCAGACGTCTTCTGTAGTTGATGATGAGGTTTGCACACATGTCAGGAGGAATTTTGGTCCACTCCTCTTTGCAGATCATCTCTAAATCATTAAGAGTTCTGGGCTGTCGCTTGGCAACTCGCAGCTTCAGCTCCCTCCATAAGTTTTCAATGGGATTAAGGTCTGGTGACTGGCTAGGCCACTCCATGACCCTAATGTGCTTCTTCCTGAGCCACTCCTTTGTAGCCTTGGCTGTATGTTTTGGGTCATTGTCGTGCTGGAAGACCCAGCCACGACCCATTTTTAAGGCCCTGGCGGAGGGAAGGAGGTTGTCACTCAGAATTGTACGGTACATGGCCCCATCCATTCTCCCATTGATGCGGTGAAGTAGTCCTGTGCCCTTAGCAGAGAAACACCCCCAAAACATAACATTTCCACCTCCATGCTTGACAGTGGGGACGGTGTTCTTTGGGTCATAGGCAGCATTTCTCTTCCTCCAAACACGGCGAGTTGAGTTCATGCCAAAGAACTCAATTTTTGTCTCATCTGACCACAGCACCTTCTCCCAATCACTCTCGGCATCATCCAGGTGTTCACTGGCAAACTTCAGACGGGCCGTCACATGTGCCTTCCGGAGCAGGGGGACCTTGCGGGCACTGCAGGATTGCAATCCGTTATGTCGTAATGTGTTACCAATGGTTTTCGTGGTGACAGTGGTCCCAGCTGCCTTGAGATCATTGACAAGTTCCCCCCTTGTAGTTGTAGGCTGATTTCTAACCTTCCTCATGATCAAGGATACCCCACGAGGTGAGATTTTGCGTGGAGCCCCAGATCTTTGTCGATTGACAGTCATTTTGTACTTCTTCCATTTTCTTACTATGGCACCAACAGTTGTCTCCTTCTCGCCCAGCGTCTTACTGATGGTTTTGTAGCCCATTCCAGCCTTGTGCAGGTGTATGATCTTGTCCCTGACATCCTTAGACAGCTCCTTGCTCTTGGCCATTTTGTAGAGGTTAGAGTCTGACTGATTCACTGAGTCTGTGGACAGGTGTCTTTCATACAGGTGACCATTGCCGACAGCTGTCTGTCATGCAGGTAACGAGTTGATTTGGAGCATCTACCTGGTCTGTAGGGGCCAGATCTCTTACTGGTTGGTGGGGGATCAAATACTTATTTCCCTCTGCAGAATGCAAATAAATTCATATACTTTCCACAATGTGATTTTCCGGATTTAATTTGTGATGTGCTATCTCTCACTGTTACCAATAACCTACCCTTCAATTATGGGCTGCTCATGTCTTTGTCAGTGGGCAAACTTACAAAATCAGCAAGGGATCAAATACTTATTTCCACCACTGTACTGTTGTTCCCATTGTGACTCCCTTAATTTGTAGATAGAAAGTATTTTCAAAACCAAATAGTATTTTCAATAATCAATTTGGCTATTTGATTAAGAAATGATTTTTTTATCCACAGAAAGTTCCATATTGTGACTATGGGATTCTATATATTACCTTTAATGCTCCCTGTTGAAGTACACTAGTATATAATGCTTGCATATCTAACGTTACCAAAATTGAGGCTCTAGCAAAGTTGATATCTAGCGAGCCTAAAATTTGTAACAGATGGGTAAAATCCTGTAAATATGACTGAATTGTTAAAAGACAAGGCTGAAAATAGTGATCTAAATATTGAGACAGAGGCTCCAACAATGAGTTTATACTTGACACTATTGGCAATCCCGGTGGGTCCCTCATTGATTTATGAATCTTTGAAATAAAGTAAATTCAGGGGACAGTTGGAAATGATCTATATAAGTATTTAAATTCTCTCAAAGTAATAATTCCCCATTGATTAGCTACTAATAAAATACTACAAACTTCTTGCTGAAAACTACTTGTGGGGTCAGTTTGTAATGGACTATAATACTCCTGATCTGACAACTGTCGCAACGACTCTTGAACATACTGTACTTTATCCTGTATAACTATTCCTCCTCTCTAGTCTGCCCTCAAAACAACTATGGAGGTATCCTGTTGTAAATCTTGTAAAGCCTCCCACTGATTTTTTTGTAAGGTTATTATTTGGGTATTGAAGTCTATGTTCCATTTCTTCCACGTCTTTCAACACTAACCATTGGAATGTCTGTATTATAGAATCAAGGGGCCCTGGTGTCATCAAAACAGATGGTAAATGATGTGTAGACTTACATGATGTTTTCCCTACTTCTGGAGTTGTAGTATTCCCTTCTGTATTATCAAAAAACAAACACACATTTAAAGTTTGATAGAATCTATATAAATATTTTCTAGTTTGAATGCATCATAGTGGTGTGTAGGTACAAAGGAAAGTCCAAAACTAAGCACCTGAATTTGATCTTGAGATAAAGCTTATGAAGATAATATTGTTGGTGTTCAGTCCTGGCTTGCTTGGGTTGAGTCAGGTCTAGTTTTGACTGTGGTAGGGGATGTTCCATAAGTAAAAAAGGCATTTGCGCTGATTTACCCAAATGAGAATCTCCCAATGCATGCACAGTAGAGTTAAAATTCAATGCCAAGAAGTGCAGAGTGATGTACTAGGGGTGCAGAAATCTAAAGGTGAATTACCAGATAGGAGAGAGATTGATAAGTACAACTCAGGAGAGAGACCTTGGGGTGATGGTGTATGAGGATCTCCAGGTACAATGTGACAAGGTGGTGGTCACTGCCAGAGGAATGCTGGGGTGCATAAAGAGGGGTATAAACAGGAGAAGAAAAGAGGTATTGATGCCTCTGTACCAGAGACATAGCCATGAGGGGTCAAGGCCCCCCAGTCTTAGCTTAGCCCCTCCCCCCAGTATCCATGCGTATCTTGTCTAGCATCCCTACACCCACAATCTGAGTGCATAAGTACATAAGTACATAAGTAGTGCCATACTGGGAAAGACCAAGGTCCATCTAGCCCAGCATCCTGTCACCGACAGTGGCCAATCCAGGTCAAGGGCACCTGGCACGCTCCCCAAACGTAAAAACATTCCAGACAAGTTATACCTAAAAATGAGGAATTTTTCCAGTCCATTTAATAGCGGTCTATGGACTTGTCCTTTAGGAATCTATCTAACCCCTTTTTAAACTCCGTCAAGCTAACCGCCCGTACCACGTTCTCCGGCAATGAATTCCAGAGTCTAATTACACGTTGGGTGAAGAAAAATTTTCTCCGATTCGTTTTAAATTTACCACACTGTAGCTTCAACTCATGCCCTCTAGTCCTAGTATTTTTGGATAGCGTGAACAGTCGCTTCACATCCACCCGATCCATTCCACTCATTATTTTATACACTTCTATCATATCTCCCCTCAGCCGTCTCTTCTCCAAGCTGAAAAGCCCTAGCCTTCTCAGCCTCTCTTCATAGGAAAGTCGTCCCATCCCCACTATCATTTTCGTCGCCCTTCGCTGTACCTTTTCCAATTCTACTATATCTTTTTTGAGATACGGAGACCAGTACTGAACACAATACTCCAGGTGCGGTCGCACCATGGAGCGATACAACGGCATTATAACATCCGCACACCTGGACTCCATACCCTTCTTAATAACACCCAACATTCTATTCGCTTTCCTAGCCGCAGCAGCACACTGAGCAGAAGGTTTCAGCGTATCATCGACGACGACACCCAGATCCCTTTCTTGATCCGTAACTCCTAACGCGGAACCTTGCAAGACGTAGCTATAATTCGGGTTCCTCTTACCCACATGCATCACTTTGCACTTGTCAACATTGAACTTCATCTGCCACTTGCACGCCCATTTTCCCAGTCTCGCAAGGTCCTCCTGTAATCGTTCACATTCCTCCTGCGACTTGACGACCCTGAATAATTTTGTGTCATCGGCGAATTTAATTACCTCACTAGTTATTCCCATCTCTAGGTCATTTATAAATATATTAAAAAGCAACGGACCCAGCACAGACCCCTGCGGGACCCCACTAACTACCCTCCTCCACTGAGAATACTGGCCACGCAATCCTACTCTCTGCTTCCTATCTTTCAACCAGTTCTTAATCCATAATAATACCCTACCTCCGATTCCATGACTCTGCAATTTCTTCAGGAGTCTTTCGTGCGGCACTTTGTCAAACGCCTTCTGAAAATCCAGATATACAATATCAACCGGCTCCCCATTGTCCACATGTTTGCTTACCCCCTCAAAAAAATGCATTAGATTGGTGAGGCAAGACTTCCCTTCACTAAATCCGTGCTGACTTTGTCTCATCAGTCCATGTTTTTGTATATGCTCTGCAATTTTATTCTTAATAATAGCCTCCACCATCTTGCCCGGCACCGACGTCAGACTCACCGGTCTATAATTTCCCGGATCTCCTCTGGAACCTTTCTTAAAAATCGGAGTAACATTGGCTACCCTCCAGTCTTCCGGTATTACACTCGATTTTAGGGACAGATTGCATATTTCTAACAGTAGCTCCGCAAGTTCATTTTTTAGTTCTATTAATACTCTGGGATGAATACCATCAGGTCCCGGTGATTTACTACTCTTCAGCTTGCTGAACTGACCCATTACATCCTCCAAGGTTACAGAGAATTTGTTTAGTTTCTCCGACTCCCCCGCTTCAAATATTCTTTCCGGCACCGGTGTCCCCCCCAAATCCTCCTCGGTGAAGACCGAAGCAAAGAATTCATTTAATTTCTCCGCTACGGCTTTGTCCTCCTTGATCGCCCCTTTAACACCATTTTCGTCCAGCGGCCCAACCGACTCTTTGGCCGGTTTCCTGCTTTTAATGTATCTAAAAAGTTTTTACTATGTATTTTTGCTTCCAACGCTAATTTCTTCTCAAAGTCCTTTTTTGCCCTCCTTATCTCCGCTTTGCATTTGGCTTGGCATTCCTTATGATCTATCCTGTTACTTTCAGTTGGTTCTCTTCTCCACTTTCTGAAGGATTGTTTTTTGGCTCTAATGATTTCCTTTATCTTACTGTTTAGCCACGCCGGCTGACGTTTAGTCTTTTTTCCCTTTTTTCTAATACGTGGAATATATTTGTCCTGAACCTCCAGGATGGTGTTTTTAAACAGCATCCACGCCTGATGCAAGTTTTTTACTCTGCGAGCTGCTCCTTTCAGTCTTTTTTTCACCATTTTTCTCATTTTGTCGTAATCACCTTTTCTATAGTTAAACGCTAGCGTACTTGATTTCCTAGTTTCACTTCCTTCAATGCCAATATCAAAACCGATCATATTATGATCACTGTTATCAAGCGGCCCTCGTATCGTTACCCCCTGCACTAGATCATGAGCACCACTAAGGACTAAGTCTAGTATTTTTCCTTCTCTTGTCGGCTCCTGAACTAGCTGTTCCATGAAGCTGTCCTTGATTTCATCAAGAAATCTTATGTCCCTTGGTCTGGTTTCTCTCTTTCCCCTGGTGTGGTGTGTGTTTCACTTCCTGCGACGCACGGGTGCTGCTAACCTGCATTGTTTGCTGCCAATGGAGACACCACAGTGATTAAAAGAAGCAGCATTGAGGCCTTGATTCTTCCTAACATGCTTTTGTAGAAAGACCCCTCTGAAGCTAGAGAGAAAGGATAGGAACAGGGACATAGAGAGATGTTGGACAATGTAGATAAGGATGCAGAAGGAGGATAGTGGACATGGAGAGAGAAGAAATGTCACTGCAAAGACAAGAAAAAACAGAGAAATGCAGAAAAGAGACACTGGGACCAAAGTGAATAGAAAACATACTCAAGACAACAAAGGTAGATATCTTACTCTGAATTTATTAATTGGAATATATATTGGCTTATGGAAATGCGCATTTCTGATATTTTCAATTTCTCTTATATTGCTTTATGCTGAGTCTGACTTCTTGAGGTTTCCAGTTCAGTTTTCAGATCTCTTATTGATCTCTGGTCCTTTGTGTCATATTTGTTGTGTCATTGTTTTTCATGTGTGACCAAGATGCAATATTCTGCTAGCATGTAGAGTCTGTGTAGAGATCTGTCTACAGTCCTGTTTTTCTTTTCTTTTTTTCACTAGGTAGTGTATTGGCGTTTTGAGTCTGAAGTAATATTTGCAGTGCTGCCTTTTCACAAGTAAGGTTGTTGTTTTTGAGTCCTGGGAGTTAGTGCTATTATGGCAAGGTTCTGAGTGTGGTTGTGCACAGGCAAGCCTGTGCACAGCACAGTCTCACTAGTTACAGCAGGGTGCAGTTTACTCTTTGGAATCACACTACTGATTAGTTTGTAATGAACAAAATGAGTCTACTGGGTACCAGGGTTTGTTACACTGAAACAAGTATTCTTTTATTTGTCTGCTGCTACTGTCTCATTTTTACATAAGAGATAATTTGGTTCCACCACATTTACTTGCTTAGACATGAAGCATCCTTCCGCTGAGCAAGAATGTGTTTAATTAATAAAAATATCCAGTAGTTTGGCTGTGCTGTTGATATATGCTCCAACAGGGTCAGAGATTTTCATGTTGCAATTTTATCCACCAAATCTCCGTTTATATTCAGGATAGCATAAATTTATTCCCACACTTTCTACCTGTATGGTATTAAATTTAAACATATGAATAATTGATGTGATAAACCACTATATCCAAATTTGCATGTCCAACACTTATGAGATGCAAAACCCAGTAGCTTAACAATGTTTGATGAAGTCAAACTGCCCTACGTTCTGCAAAATAGTAGGTTTGGATATTTGCAATGGAAAGTATCCTCCTTAAAGTCTTTGACCAGAACATTTCCCACTGCCTGAACTATTTGCGGATCTTTTTCCCATACCTTTCCTATTTCAACAAATAGCTTTTAAATCTATATATCTGTTGCAGATTCAGTGTTAAAACTGTATCCATTAATAATTAAGACTGCAGAAAATTATAGTCCTCTGCAAGCACAGCAAAGGATTTTAATTTGTGCTGCCCCGTCACATGGCCAGTCGTTCAAATGCCTTTATTTTGCCAATTCTTTAAACTCAGCAACTTTCATGATATTTGAAATAGTAAAAGTGTACCCATTTAATATATTCTTTCTTTTTACTATCTTCTGCTGCTCCTTGTGATTTGGGGCAAGTCACTTAACCTTACATTACCTCAGGTACAAACTTAGGGACCCTTTTACGAAAGAGCTATACAATCTGGGTTTTGTGCATTCTAACACAGGTCTTTCCCTTGTGCTCTTGATTTTAAGAAAGCTTGGGGCAAGTATTTAGGATCTCTATGAGCGTGAAAGGGAGAGTAGATGGAATGGACAGGCAGACTGGATAGGCCATATGTCGCTATCAGCCTTCATTTTTCTCTGTTTCTCTGTTTTTAATGCAGCATCTTTTAGGGCATTTCTTTTCTTTTATTGTTCTTTTCAGGTTGTACGCTGTTTCCATAAATGTGTGGTACCTGCAAAAAGTTAAGATGGGAGCACTTACCACCTTAACCCAGCATTATCCAGTTGGCATGCACTAATCCTAATGTGCTAGCTGGATAATGCAGGATTACCCACTCTCCTCCAATTACGCACCCCCTCCTAAAAATATATATATTTTTAAATATGTAGCACGTGGGTTATTTTGTGCTAACAGGCAAAATACCACAAAATGCCAAAACAAATTGAAGATCCCAATCCATGCCTTTTATGTGATGTAGGTGCTAAACCTTTGCTCTTCAATACAAAAAAAGAGGTTTGCAGTGTCTCAGCACTACTCCCGCCCACATACATGCCCACCTCCTCTAAAGTAGGTATTTTTGCTTGGCCCATAGTGCTTCTTCAATAACAACTTCAAGAAGCCACTACCTACAGGAATCTACCTTCTGATCTTACTCCTGAGCTGCTTTCTATCATCAAAGAACTAGTGTTGGAAGCTAACACTAAATCAATGTTGACCTCTAGGGAAGCTAAAATTTTAATTACAGAACATCCTAGTACTCCTAGAATATATTTCTTCTGAAGCTCATACAAATATTCAAGATCCCCAAGGCCGCCAGATTGTAGCCTTGAAAAATTCTATACTAGAACCATTATCAACATTCTTGAACTACTACCTGAAACCTGGTGCTACTCAAGTAACGTCTTATTTGCAGGATACCATGGATTTTTTGTGTTGTTTTCATACAGTTGACCTCTCAGAAGACTCAGTTTTTGTTACAGTAGATGTTACCTCCATGTATACTGTAATACCGCAATGTGTGGCTTTAGATGTGGTAGCTGAAGTGCTTGAAAGATGTTCTCCATCACAGCGGATCACTAAAGAAATTCTTATTCGATTGGTGGAACTAGTTCCACCAATCGCATAAGAATTTCTTTAGTGATCCGCTAGTTAGTCAAAAAAAGTATTCAAAAAAGTTATTCAAAAATAACTAGTGATCCGCTAGTTATTAAAAAAATATATATTTCTGGTTTCAAAACAAATTTTATGAACAGATTCAAGGTGTGGCCATGGGGGCATCTCTAGCTCCCTCCATAGCAATGTTATATCTAGCGAAGTTTGAGGAATCTTTTATATATGGATCAGAAGAGTTGAAGAACATACCCTTCTGGAAATGGTATCTAGATGACATCTTCCTTATTTGTATAAGTTTAATTCTTTTCAATCTAATTTAAGATTCACATCACAGTCCCACAAACAAGGGTTGGCATTTTTGGATGTTTGGGTATACAGGTTGGATAATAAAATGTAAGCTACACTTTTTCAAAAACCCACATTTTTCGAGTTCTCACCCCTACCACCTTAAAGCCAGTTTACCTATCAGCTAGTTTTTAAGACTGAAGAGAATCTGCTCTAACGTAACAGATTTTGAGGATCAAGCATCTATTAGGACCACACAATTTTTGGAAAGAGGTTACCCAATGAATGTCATTAGAAAGGCATACTTGAAAACAAAATTCTCACAAAGAGAATTACTTTTACAATATCAGCAGAACACTGAAGATGACAAACTTGAAGCAGGGTCCCTTGGTTCATAGGCCACTGCAGTAATCACTAGACTAATCCTCTAACCTGCTTGTTGTTTTGTTCAGAATAGCCATAATACCAGCAGCTGACATAAAGGCTGGCTTTCCTTTACAGTTCCTCTTTCAGGGGAGAGGGAGGGGGCAGCTGCCAATGGGACACTAAGGAGGGGTCATGCCTTAATTCTTCCAGTGATCAGCTGCTCAATTAGAGCAACTTTTTGTAACTTGGACATGACTGAAAGAGGTCTAGATTAAAAACATTCTTTCTAAATTACGTTTCTTCCTATTAGAAAATCACTGTTGGGCGTCCTACTTGTAGGCCCTCCCTAATCCAGCCCAAAACATGGTCCCTTGCTATTTGAACAAGCTGTACTGTAAAACGTCCAAATTCAGACTTTCCAAAATCAGAATTTGGACATTTGGAGCATATGGACTTTTTTTAGGCATTGTAAGGCATCCGTCTGCTTTGAAAAATGAGTACCTTTATGTGTCCCAGCTGATGACCAGAATTGCCCAAGTATTAATAGCATTAATTACATTGCCTTCTCTGATGTTCACCTCAGTATTTTCTAAACACATTTAGAAAATTGTTTGAGCTAGTATACATTTTGATCTTATCATTCTGCAAATCTGAGGTGTCATTCAATAGCTGTAAACAATCTCCTATGTTTTTGCCTCCTTTAATTGCACATTTGTCTAAACCAAATTTTCATTCCTATGGGGCCCTTTTACAAAGGCATGCTGAAAAATGGCCTGTTTTAGTGTAGACATGTTTTGAGCATGCGCATCATCATTTTTCAGCACACCTGTAAAAAAAATGCCTTTTTAAAATGTTTTCCTGAAAATGGACATGCAGCAAAATGAAAATTGCTGCGTGTCCATTTTGGGTCTGAGACCTTACAGCCAGCCATTGACCTAGCAGTGAGGTCTCACACAGTAACCGGACAGTAATGGTCAATGTGCATAGAATGATGATTACCACCCGATTACTGCTCACGCGCCAGAAATTAAAAATATTTTCCAGCATGCCTAGCGGACGCGCATCAAATATGAAATTACAATAAGGGCCATGTGGTAACTGGACAGTAACTCAAAATTGTCACATATGCGGCTTAGTAAAAGGGCCCCTCTGTCTTTGCTAAAGACATGAATCATGTTGAACAATGACTCAGATTTAACTTGATATGCTCCACAGTTTTAGGTCATCCATATGGAGTAAATAGTTTATTTTTCACTTGGATTTGAAAGTTGGTACCCATAGTTTTATTTAATATATTCATTAATGGAATCATCACCAGTAAAAATAGTAGAGGTGATACTGAGAGGCTTATTTTTGAAAGAGAAGGACGCCCATCTTTCGACACACATCAGAAGATGGGCGTCCTTCTCACAGGGTTGTCCAAATCGGTATAACCGAAAGCCAATTTTGGAGTCACCAACTGCTTTCCGTCACAGGGATGGCCAAAATTCACGGGCTCAACTAAGATCCTGGCTCACTCAGATGCTCCCCAAAAGCTCTTAAAAAGAGAAGTTTTCAAGGCTGTTTTAAATTTTGGAAAGGAGGTTTCAACATGCAATGATAGTGGAAAAATGATACAATGAGAGGGACAGCATAAAAGCAAGCAGAATGGTGTGTGAATTTGAATTAGGTTGTAGAGACAAAAGGAATAGTGAGATGATGTTTGGGGGAAGGGGTAAAATATTTTATGGGTTAGCACAAAATTTTAACTTTTATTCTTAATTTGATAAGAAGCCAGTGATGAACAAAGAAGTTAGGCTGCAGCATTCGATACTGTCTAAAGATTTTTAAACGATGCATGAGAGAGACCTGCATAAACTGCATAAATAACATTAATCAATTTATGAGGTGATAATGACCTGCAAAAGAGGTGATGAGAAGGAATGTCCAAATAAGGGGAAGGACTTGATATATCACCTTTCTGTGGTTTCAATCAAAGTGGTTTACATATTATATACAGGTACCTATTTTGTACCTGGGACAATGGAGGAGGGTTAAGTGATTTGCCCAGAGTTACAAGGAGTTGCAGTGGGAATTGAACCAAGCTCTCCAGGATCAAAGTCTACTGTACTAACCACTAGGTTACTCACAGCTCAGAATTGGTACACTTATATTGTTTTTTTCTGAGATATGCAGATAATCTGAGTTGTATATATTTAAGTTAATATATAATTTGTTTCTATTCAACTAAGTCAGTGAATATTTTCCTGCTGGAATATTTCACATATTTGAGTGGTTTGAGCCTACTGTTTCAAGATTTTCAAACAGTCCAATTTACATTTATCTTTCTTCACACTGTCCTTTTCTGTTAAGATAGTGACAGTAAGAGAATATATTATTTCTGGTCTCAGTATTTTTATTGTTTTAATAACAGCATAACAAAGTATAAATCATTGTTAATAGCATACAATTATCAAAAAAAAAAAAAAAGGAAAAAGGGGAAAAAAGAGAGAGAAGAAAAGAGAGAGAAAAAGGGAAAGGACTTCTCAACATGCATCACCTAAGTAGGGCAACAGCAAAGACCACTTCTCCTTGTAAGAGATATATCGATATGAGTTTTTGGTAGGAATGTTTCATATTTATAAATCTGAAATACTAAATTCCACCATTCCTATATGTAGTTTGACTCAGATTCTTCCAGTGCTGAAAGATGACTTTCAAAGCTTAAGCGAGCAAAGTATTAACAAGCAAACATTCATTATGACTTAATATAGACTGAAAACACTGGTTTCAAAGCAACACATATTTGAACAACATAGGACAAGTGAAATGAAAGATATCTATTAAAGTGAGCCATACATCATTCCAAAATGATTTAAGACATACACATTATTTCTTCTCTAACTTAGATAAACAGAACACTAAAAATTTCTTATTTTGAAAATGTCACTATTATGTTTAAAATATAAGGGGTCCTTTTACGAAGGTGTGATGAAAAATGGCCTGCGGTAGTGTAGGTGAGTGTCATGGGCATGTACAGATCCATTTTTCAGCATGCCTACAAAAAAACGCCTGTTTTAAATTTTTGCCCAAAATGGACATGCAGCAAAATAAAAATTGGCACACATCCATTTTGGGTCTGAGACCTTACTGCCAGCCATTGACCTAGCGGTAAGGTCTCACATGTTAACCGGGTGGTAATGACCTACACACATCAAATGCCACTTGGAGCATTTGAGTGGACGTGCGCCAGAAAATAAAAATACTTTTTCCGATGTGTGTATCGGAAGCACATCAAAAATTAAATTATCACAAGAGCCACATGGTAGCTGGGTGGTAACTCCAACTTGGTGTGCATTGGGTGTGCATAGATGCTTATCCTGCTTATTTTCAAAGGAGAAGGCCGGCCATCTTCCGACACAAATCGGGAGATGGCCGGCCTTCTCCTAATGCCAGCCAAATTGGTATGATCGAAAACCAATTTTGGCTGCCTTCAACTGCTTTCCGTCGCAGGGCCAGCCAAAGTTCAAGGGGGCATGTTGGCAGTGTACCAAAGGCGGGATGGGGGCGTGGTTAACAGATGGCTGGTATCGGCCGATAATGGAAAAAAGAAGGCCGGCCCTGACAGTATTTGGCCGGCTTTACTTTTTGTTCACAACCAAGCCTTGAAAAGGTGCCCAAACTGACCAGATGACCACCAGAGGGAATCAGGGATCACCTCCCCTTACTCCCCCATTGGTCACCAACCCCCCCACCCAAAAAAAAAAGTTTAATACATTTTTTTTGCCAGCCTCTATGGCAGCCTCAAATGTCATACCCAGCTCCATGACAGCAGTATGCAGGTCCCTGGAGCAGTTTTTTAGTGGGTGCAGTGCACTTCAGGCAAGCGGACCCAGGCCCATCCCCCCTATCTGTTACACTTGTAGTGGTAAATGGAAGCCCTCCAACCCCCCCCAAAAAAAAAAACCACTGTACCGACATGTAGGTGCCCCCCTTCACCCCTTAGGGCTATGGTAGTGTTGTACAGTTGTGTGTAGTGGGTTTTGGGAGGGGGTGATCAGCACCCAAGGTAAGGGAGCTATGCACCTGGGATCAATTTGTGTCCTGGCATGTGAGGGGGACCAGTGCACTACAAATGGTGGCTCCTCCCACAACCAAAATGGCTTGGATTTGGCCAGGTTTGAGATGGCCGCCATTCGTTTCCATTATTGGTGAAAACCAATGGCGGCCATCTCTAATGCCAGCGATCTCTAAGGCCAGCGCAAATGTTGATTTGGCCGGCACTGACCGTATTATCGAAATGAAAGATGGATGGCCATCTTGTTTTGATAATATAGTCGGATACGCCGCTTGACGGGGCCAGCGTTAGAGATGGCCGCCCTTATAGATGGTTGGACCCGTTCAATTATGCCCCTCCACGTGCCTTATTAAAATGGCTCCTAAAAGAATTGGACTCTTTTGAGGGTTTTTTTAATCAAGTATCATTCTGTACAATTGTAAACACTGAATAGGCAATATAGTATTGAAGTATTATTATTAACAAATCAAATCTAAGTAAAATAACAGAGCACTAAACTTTACTGAACATATTGGAAATATGCCAGATATCATTAAAGAAATATATTCTGATAACAATAGTTATTTAATCTTGTCAAATCAAAATGTTCTCAGCTACTTACAATAACTCTTCTTTAATGCTAAGAATACTTTTGTAAAAATGTGTGTGCTATATATTAGGGCAGGAAATTAAATTAGCCAGTAATGAAATTAGTAATGAAAACTTAATATGATTTCTGATAATTTAATTTGCCTTTAGTCAAAAACTTATATGATTATAAAATGAAAGAAGCAAAAGGAGAAAAATATTTGTTTTAGATGTTCTTTCTGTAGAATATGTGTAAGTTTACAGTAATATTAGAAACATATTTCATTTTAAATTGATCTATTAAATAATATTTATTTTCTGAAGACATATATGAGGCATATTTTCAAAGCACTTTGGGAGGCTAAGTTCCATGGCTTTCTATGGAACTTTGGGAGGCTAAGTGCTTTGAAAATGAGCCTGATAGGCAACCCGTATAAGAGCTTGGGGAGGCTCAGAAAAACAATAACATTCCCAACCTCTGTCTCTATTACGACCAGCTTCCTAGAGGAGTGGCCTAATGGTTAGTGTAGCGGACTTTGATCCTGGTGACCTGGGTTTGATTCATACTGCAGCATCTTGTGACACGAGGCAAGTCACTTAACCCCCCCTTGCCCCAAGTACAAAAACTTAGATTATGAGCCCTCTAAGGACAGAGAAAGTATCTGCATATAATATGTACAGTGTTGCATATGTCTAGTAGTGCTATAAAAATTATTAGTGGGTTGGGTTAATACAGCAACAGCAGTACACAAAAAGAAAAGAAGCTCAGTCTACTTCCTACATGCATGCTGCTGTGTGATCTGCCCGTCCCACCCCCTCTGATGCAGACTTCCTGTTTGTGAGTGGGCAGGATTATCAAAATAAAGATGTGCATACAGAAAGTGGCTTTGCGCTTTGATATTCTTTTTGCTACCACCACTGTTGCTGCTGCTGTTTCTGAAAAAGAGGAGCAGTGAAATCATGGGGGCTTGGGGTGCAGTGGGTATGGGGCAGTAAGGTGACAGATGGAGGATAGTGGATATGAAGGAGGAAGTAATGTGATGGAGTGACACAAGATGGAGAGAGAAGGGAGTTGCTGGATGGAAGGTGAGAGAGATATGCTGGATGGAAGGGATCATAAGAGGATAGACATAATAAGACTCAGAAATAAAAGGAAGGATAATGGGAGGGGCAGGGTGACAGAAAAAGATGGAAAGCTGTAGACAGATGCAGTAAACAGGAAATTGAAAATTGAATAGTATGCATGAATGAAATCAGAGTGGATAGAGGCAAAAAAAAATAAAATGGAAAAAAGCTAAAATGAAAGGTCTATGTTGGAGATGGATTCAGCGGAGGAAGTGAAGAAAGCAGGAGGTGAAATAAAAATGAAAAATGGACAGCAAAGCCTGGCAAGAGAGGTAAGATAACAGAAGAAAGCAGAAACCGGAAACTAGGAGAAACACAATTAGAACACTTAAGGGACCTTTTCACTAAGCTGCATTACATAAGTTCATAAGTATTGCCATACTGGGACAGACCAAAGGTTCATCAAGCCCAGCATCCTGTTTCCAATAGTGGCTAATTCAGGTCACAAATAACTGGCAAGATCCCAAAAAAGTAGTAAACATTTTATACTGCTTATCCCAGAAATAGTGGATTTTCCCCAAGTTCAATTTAATAATGGTCTATGGACTTTTCCTTTATGAAGCTGTCCAAACCTTTTTAAAACTCTGTTAAGCTAACCGCCTTTACCACATTCTCTGGTAACAAATTCCAGAGTTTAATTACACATTGAGTAAAGAAACATTTTCTCTGATTCATTTTAAATTTACTACTTTGTAGCTTTATCACATGCCCCCTAGTCCTAGTATTTTTGGAAAGCGTAAACAGACGCTTCAAATCTACCCGTTCATCTCCACTCATTATTTTGTAGACCTCTATCATATCTCCCCTCAGCCACCTTTTCTCCAAGCTGAAGAGCCCTATCCACTTCAGCCTTTCCTCATAGGGAAGTCATCCCATCCCCTTTATCATTTGCATCGCCCTTCTCTGCACCATTTCTAATTCCACTATATCTTTTTGAGATGCGGTGACCAGAATTGAACACAATATTCGAGGTGCGGTCGTACCATGGAATGATACAAAGGCATTATAACATCCTCATTTTTGTTTTCCATTCCTTTCCTAATAATACCTAACATTCTATTTGCTTTCTTAGCCACAGCAGCACAATAAACAGAAGGATACAACGTATCATCAACGACGACACCTAGATCCCTTTCTTGGCCTGTGACTCCTAATGTGGAACAGTGCATGATGTAGCTATAATTTGGGTTCCTTTTTCCTACATGCCTCACTTTGCACTTGCTCACATTAAACGTCATCTGCCATTTAGACACCCAGTCTCCTAGTCTCATAAGGTCCTCTTGTAATTTTTCACAATCCTCCCGCAATTTAACGACTTTGAATAACTTTGTGTCATCAGCAAATTTAAATACCTCACGAGTTACTCCCATCTGTAGGTCATTTATAAATATGTTAAAAAGCAGTGGTCCTAGCACAGACCCCTGGGGAACCCCACTAACTACCCTTCTCCATTGAAAATACTGTCCATTTAACCCTACTCTCTGTTTTCTATCTTTTAACCAGTTTTTAATCCACAATAGAACACTACCTCCTATCCCATAACTCTCCAATTTCCTCTGGAGTCTTTCATGAGGTACTTTGTCAAATGCCTTCTGATAATCCAGATACACAACATCAACCGGCTCACCTTTATCCACATGTTTGTTCACCCTTTCAAAGAAATGTAGTAGATTGGTGAGGTAAGATTTCCCTTCACTAAATCCATGTTGACTTTGTCTCATTAATCCATGCTTTTGAATATGTTCTGTAATTTTATTCTTTATAATAGTCTCTACCATTTTGCCTGGCACCAACGTCAGACTCACTTGTCTATAATTTCCCGGATATCCCCTGGAACCTTTTTTTTTTTTTTTTTAAATCGGCGTTACAATGGCCACCCTCTAATCTTCTGGTATCATGCCTGATATTAAGGATAAATTACATATTACTAACAATAGCTCCACAAGTTCATTTTTCAGTTCTATCAGTACTCTGGGATGAATACCATCCAGTCCAGGAGATTTGCTACGCTTCAGTTTGTAGAAATGCCCTATTACAGCCTCCAGGTTTATAGAGAATTCATTCAGTTTCCCCGACTCGTCAGCTTCGAATACCATTTCTGACACCGGTATCTCACCCAAATCTTCCTCTGTGCTAATGTGTTCATAATGCAACAAAAATGAACTATCAAGGGACATGGAAGTTTAGCATGTGCCAGCACTAAGTGCCTGCTTTTTTTAGGAGGCATAAGGGGGCAGTGTTCATTACTGTGATATGCTTCCATTAGCATGCTGCATTAAAAGAAAATTATATCAGGTAAGCATATACACTACCCATTCTGTAAGGGGTAAAGGCGTACATAGTATTCTTGCAGTAACCAATAAGCACACAGTAATATAGTTGTACAGGAACACTCACTCTCTGCCTCCATGACATATCCCCTCAAAAAATGTTACAATATTTTTTAGCATATAGTTAGCATGCACTAGTTTGGTAGTTACTGAAGAATGTTTAAGTGTGTCCTTTGGCATGCCATTTAAATCTATTTCAGGTGCATGTTGGTGCCTAATATAGCTTTGTAAAAGGTCTCTACATTTTGTGAAGGGGAGGATAAGGGTTTTGCACAGATGGAAGTGGAGGAGGGAGAAGGAAGGAGGCTCAAGAGCCGAGGGAGACAGAGCAGAGCCCTACCTTTAATCATTCCTCAGAGAGAGAGAGAGAGAAGGGAAAAGGTAGTGCCCCCTAGAAAAGGGAGGTGGGAGAAGGACTACATTTCCCAGCATCCCCGGGGAAAACCCTGGTATAGGGATTATTGGCCCCAGCATTCCCCGGGAGAAGGCTCTGACAAGGCAAGGGAGGGGCACCTGGAACATAATCAAGTAAAAGAGGAACAGCAGGCCAGGGTAGAGGAGAATGAGCCCATGGACTGGCAGGCTGCTGGAGAGAAGGAGCATGAGGCAGGCTCTGAGGAACCCATGGACCTTTCTGCCTGGGCTCATGCCTTGAAAGCTAAACTGAAAAACCAGGTGAACTCTTGGTGTCAGAGCTGGGCTGAAAGTGGAAAGGGGAAAGGTCATGCGGGAGGAGGGTCAGTGAAGTAATAGAGTGACCCAGAAAGGGGGGGATCTTTTCCTCTTTCCCAAAGGAGTTCAGGCTGTGTTTTTGTGAAGAGACTGTGTGTCTGAATTGAGTGCTAAGGCATTGAGCCCTGTGGATTTTGAACTGTTGGGAAAACAAACCTTCTTTTGTGTGGGGGAGGGGAAAGTAGCTACAGTTTTTTTTTTCCTTTTGTGGGCTGAGGCCCAAGAAACTTTGAGGTTTTTGAACTGTTGCAGAAACCCAAGCATGGGGCCCAGCTACCTGGGTTCCTTTTGGTTGTAAAGTTGGACTACAAAGGGATCTATCTTTGGGGACTGTTAAATTGGCTCCAACTGTTGTTTTTTTTTTTTTTTTCGTGAAGCAGCAGAGAGCTGCACGTTTTTTTTTGCTGCTGTACCTGGGTCCTGGGAGAAAAGCAGGAGCAACTGCTTGAAGGGCTGCAGGATTCCTTTTGCAAGTTACTGAACTGTGAATCCCTGACAATAAAGGAGCTTGGTGACTTTTACCTTTTTGAAGTTTATTTTCTTTGAGCCCTGCCCTGTGGACTGCAGTGGGCCGGGAGGCTGAGTGGCCAGGGTGGAGGCAAGATCCCGAAGACCCTCGGACGGAGGGGAGGATCTTTCACAATTTGTATCTGAGGCAATGGAGGGTCTCAAGGAGCACCAGTGGAATTTGAACCTGGCTTCCTGAGTTCTCATCTTGTCACTTTAACCATTTGGTGTTACTAATACAGATAAACACATATTCCAAGCATGTTTGGTAACTCAACAGTAAACTAGAGGCTAGAAGATCTGAAACTTAGTCACATTTGGCAACTAATTACAAAAAATGATAGGCAAATCATTTTATAGTTGCAATTAACTACAGGATTTCAGTTACAGTGCTGCTGAACATCATTGTTCACACGGCCAAAAGAAAGATGCTAGTCTAGGGCTGACTGGGAGCCAAGTGTTAATTTATGTCCATATATTTTCAGAATACTGAAAATATTTTTCAGTGTAATATGTTGTATTATATTGGTGGATATTATTTTGATTTTTTGGCACATAATTCCCTGGAGTGTATTCAGTGTGTATAATGCCATCAGTGATATTATATTGTTGATGCCAGAACTAGGGGGAGGCAGTTGGTGCATCTGCACTAGAGCAACACATTGAAGGGGACCCCTGATAATGTGGTTAGCATGATGAAGGACCTAGCAAAGCTTGAAGACTGGTTCAGAATTGGGCAGCTAAAATTTAATGATAAAAATACAGCGTCCATGCATGGTTTGCAAAAACCTGAGGAAATGGTACAATTTAGAGTGTGAAAAAAGTTGGGCATGAAAAAGGAATGAGACTTGGGTGTGATCATATGTGATGATTTTTAGATGGCCAAATAGGGAGGAAATGCAACAGGTAAGCTAGAAGGATGTTTGGTTGCTTAGCAAGGAGAATGGCCAGTAGGAAAAAGGTGATGCCTTTGTAGAAGACTCTGGTGAGACCTCATTTAGAATGTTGTATACAATTCTAGAGACCACAGCTTCAAAAAGATGGAGTCTATCTAGAGTGGGAGTGGAAGGGATGGTAGATGGCATGGATTGGCAGACTGGATAGGATTTATGGTCTTTAGCTGCCTTTATTTTTCTATGTTTCTAATGCCTCTTCGGTGAGTGTTCATAGGGAGGTAGCTTGTGGAAAGTTGCAGAAGGGGACGGATCATTGGGCCATTTCTAAGCCCTTTTCTAAGCCTTTTTTAAAAGAATGTTATTTCTCTTTTAGGTATTGTACCCAAAAATAAACCAGGTAAATTTCAACTTATGTATAACCTTTCCTTCTCAGAGAATGCTAGTGTAAATGATTTCATTGATCTGTGGTTTTTGCACAATGCATCCTTTGACACAGTTCAACTTTTGTGGAAGGCAAGTATAAGTATTGGTGCTTTGATGACAAAAAGAAATATTGAGAGGGCATTTAGATTTCTGTCTAATTATCCTGATTCCTTTTGTTAGGGTTTGTTTGAAGGAAATTATTATTTTGATTGGTGGGCAGTGCTGTGGCAAGTACATGTATTGAGGCATTATCCATCTTTCTGCACTAGGTTGTGGAGAGGATGTCAGGTAACAACATGATCATTCATTATTTGGATGACTCCTCTTTTGTGTGTGCAGTGGGAACACTTGTTTCAGAAATCTAGTGGAAGTTTTTCAATGTACAGCCAGGAAGTTGGGGGGTTCCATTAGCTTTAAATAAATCTGAAAGACAGTATGGAACAATTTGTCAAGGGTCTGAAGACATATTTGTTAAAGCATGGGGTTGACATCATTGTAATGGACTGAGTAAGATCAGTTTCTCTGTCTGTGAATTTTTGTAATGTATGCTTTTATGTATTCTGCTTAGTTTTAGGCGGAATAGACATTTTTAAATAAATAGTGTCCCTTTTATAAAGCCACAGGGACGGCTAATGCACGGGTAGTGAGTCAAATTGGCAATACTGCCAGGGTAGTGCGTATGCCCTATGGTAATTCTGACTTTGGCACACACTGAATCCCACGGTAGAAAATATTTTTCTATTTTCTACCACACAGGCGTTCCCGTTGGTAGTCAGCAGCGTGGCTATATTGGCTTGCGCTGCATGGTTACCACACAGGTAGCGCGTCAGCCCTTACTGCTAAGTCAATGGCTGATGGTGAGGGCTCAAGCCGTAAATAGGCGTACACTAATTTTAATTTTTGCGTACACCCATTTCTTGGCCCACTAAAATATGGCCTTTTCCACAGCTGGGTAAAAAATGTATTTATTTATTTGTTTATTGCATTTGTATCCCACATTTTCCCACCTATTTGCAGGCTCAATGTGTGGCCCAGCGTGTGCCCAGAAGACGCCACTTTTTACCGCAGCTTTGTATAAGGTCCCAATAGTGTTGACCTTCTTGGGTATTGAATTGGACTCAGTTCAGATTTTGACACTATATCAGATGCACTCACTCATTGGTCTCTTTAATTTTCTTGTCAGATCATTGCAATGGGTAGGCTATTCATTCAGAGATTGATTCGACTTACTGTATTACTAGGAAGCATAATTTTTTTTAGGATTCTGAAAAAATTATTATGGATATGGATCTCTTTTCTTAAGAACTTCAATGGGGTATGAGTTTGGTTTTCTTTGGTATCATCTTGGGATCTTGAATTGTTTTCATATGATTTGGATGGATGAGGTTTTGGAGTTTATTTTCAGGGCACATGGTGGGTGTAGGAGTGACCTGTTTCTTGGATTCAGTAGAGTTGATACAAGAATGTGTCTCTGTTGGAATTGTTTCCTGCATGGGTTACACTCATAATTTGAAGTGAGAGGTTGTCTAATTGACTGGTAGTGTAGAATTCAGACAATATGGAGGTAGCGGAAACCATTAATAGGCAAATGGCAGTATATCTGTTTTTGGCTGATGTGCTGCTGTTTTTGTGCTGCCATGAATGTTGTTTTTTTTTTTTTCCTGGCAACAAAATATATTCCTGGAGTGTCTAAGTAAATTGCTGATGCTTTGTCACATTTCTAGTGGCCTCTACATTTCCAGTGGCCTCAGTTTTAAGCTTTGGCTCCTTTGCAGATGATTTGCCAACTGCCATCCAGGAGGAATTGTGGAACACCATTCAGAGGTTCTTGGAAGCTTGCTGAAATCTTTAATAGCCATCCGTACTTGGCATGCCTATCAGTATGGATGGAAGATATTTCTTTCTTTCTTTCTTTCTTTCTTGCTTTATGGTGCATTCTATGCCTTGGCACATTTCATTTTCATTATGCTTAATATTGGAATTCATTAAGTTGGCTCATGTTACAGGATGGCCTAGTCATGCTGTGGTCTCTACTTCAACATGTGTATATTTTCTCTACAAGTTGTAGAGTTTCAGCAATCCCACTACCTATTTTGTTGTGAAGAAGTTGATGCTGTTCAACAATAGGGATGGAATTTGGGCATAGCTTGGTATGGCTTCCTATTTTACCAAATGAAATGCAAAGTTTATTTCATGCACTTACTACATTATATTCTTCGGCTTTTAAGCTCATCTTGTTCCAACTGGCATTTTATTTTGCTTTCTAAGGAGATCTAAGAGTAAGTGAATTAGTTGTAACTTCAAAAATGGATCCTGGATGGATAGGATTGTTGTTCAGTGATGTGATTATCTCAAACAGTGGGGTTATGTTGAAGTATCAGTGCTCCAAGATAGATCAAGTTGGCATAGGTGATGCTGCAATGGGAAGCAAGTTTGACTTGTCCATGGAAATGTGCAATGTCCTATTTAGCAATCCATCTAGTAGCAGCCTTGTTTTGGTTAGCTCATCAGGATCGGTCTGTGTATAAATTCAAAATTTGCTGCTATAATTAAGAGAGGCCTAGCTTGGTGTGAACTTGACCTCAAATTGTACGAGACCCATTAATTTGTACAGGGGTGTCTAGCATAGAGGCTATGTTGGTTGGGTCATCAGCTTTAAGAGGGTAGGGCGTTATTCCAATGCATACCAATTTTATGTACACTGAACAGTTTCTTGTCACTGTAGGTAACTAATTTCATATGTCAGTTTCTTTTGCAGTATCTTGTCTCCCAAGATTTGTGTCAGGCTGTGTGGACATTCCTGTGTTTTGTGGGCACAGAAAAGAGCTAATCAATCCCATGAGGGACTATATTTTGGTTTGGCACATTTGGGTGTGAAGATCAAATGGTTCAGTTTACATGGTATGTTGTGGGACGAATTACTTCCATTGTTACTTCAAGCAAGATTATTTTCAACTCCTTTCATTATTTTGATCCATTTGGGGAGAAATGACATTTGTATTATTAAAGGTGTGGATCTTATTTGTCAAATGAAAAGATCTTTGTTGGTGGTCAGATGCTATTTTATAGATGCTTTTTTCATTTGGTTCCAAGTCATTTTTACACTCATTTGGAGGGATGCCCGGGATATTAAGGCAATTGAGAAGCTTCATCATTGAGTGAATGCTAAAGTCTCTCTCTCCTTTTGTCAGTCATTTGTTAATCATTGACTGTCCTGGTCTATATTGTTCAGATAGGATACACCTCTCAGACATTGGACTGGATAGTTTTTTGTCCACCATTCAGGACCTTTGAAGGAATGTGTGCAGCATAACATGTCATTGCTAATGGTGAGATTTTTGACTAGTTATCCTTGTTTTGTGACTGATAAAAGGAGAAGTGTGCAGAGTATTTTAATATGTGCAGAAGAAGATTAGTCCCATCTGTCTCACTATTATAGGAGGGGTAAGGGACCAGGCTTCCTCATACAGTGAGCTGAATCCGTGCAAAATGTAGAAATTCATGCCATTGGGATATAGGAGGAGCTACTACTACTACTTAGCATTTCTATAGCGCTGCCAGGGTTAGCAGCGCTGTACAAGTTTAAACATGGGGAAGGACAGTCCCTGCTCAAGAGAGCTTACAATCTAAAGGTAACACACATCTCACTTTGCTCCCTTATCTTGTCCCCTGAGCCCTCCCAAACCAATCCAAAACCCATTACCCCCCACTCTACACCGGTACAGCAGCCCTTATGGGTGAAGGGGGCACCTATATGTGGGTACAGTAGGGTTTTGGTGACTTGGGAAGGGTCACCGTTTTCCCCACAAATGTGACAGGTAGAAGGAGATAGGGACCTGAGTCCCCCACTTCATAGTGCACTATACTACTCCAGGGACCTGCATGCTGCTCTGATAGACCTGACTTTAACATCTGAGGCTGTCATAGAGACTGGTAAGTCATATTCTTATTCACATGTTTTGGGGGTGGGAAGGGGTCAGTGACCACTGGGAGGTATTGGGGGATCACCTCTGATTCCCTCCAGTGGTCATCTGGTCATTTAGGTCACATTTTTGTGCCTTATTTATTATTTTAAAAAAACAGGTCTGGCTTAAAACATCTTAGCTTTAGTCCTGTATGGTTTTGTTTTGTTCCATTATGGCTGAAAAAGTCTTAGGAACACCCAAATCCTACCCTCAACTCACACCTGATATGCCCCCTTGAGATTTGGACACACTGAAAAAGAACAGTATAGAAAAACATCTAAAAATAGGTTTTGAAAATACTGATTTGGGAGTTTTTGTGAGGAAAAATATCCAAATGCTGCTTTATGCCACTTTTTAGATGTCTTTCTCTTTCAAAAATGAGCTCCAAAGCCATAAACCATTCCCAAGTAAAAACCAGTGGACTCTCAATTCTTAATTCAACTCTTCTTAAATGTAGCAGTCATAGCAAATAAAGAAAATCAACTTACAGTTCAGTTCTTTGAAAGAATTGTTGCCTTCTGCAAATAGTCTGTGTCCAGTCACCTCAGAGGCAAGGAGATGGCCAGAACCTCAGCCCAGCTGAGAGGAAAAACTGTAATACTCAAAGAGGAAAGTGTGGATAAACTTGGGGAAATGACCTGGGAAAGTGCCTTGGGAAAATGACCTGGGAAAGTGCCTTGGGCAAAATGTCCTGGGAAATGGTGGAGAATTTTGATGGAATCACAGATTCTGGAGGGATCACCCTGTAGAACAGCTGCTGATCACAAAGTTATGCTAGGAAGACTGGGAGTGTCTTGCACAGCTCCCGGAGCAGAGAGGGAGGGCTGGTCCTAGCTCAGATCTAATAGCCAATAGAGAAAGCTCACAAGCAGTCAATCATAGGAAACTACAAACTATAAGGGGGAGGGAAGTCCCAGTATCCAGTGCACTGGCTTCCAATCAAAGAACATATCACCTTCAAAATCTGCACCTTGGTCCACAAAATTATCTACGGCCAAGTCCCAGGATACATGACAAACCTCATCGACCTACCAATCAGAAACATAACCAATACATCTCGAAAATACCTAAACCTCCACTACCCAAGCTGCAAAGGACTCAAATACAAAGCAACCTACGCATCCAGCTTCTCCTATATAAGAATACAACTATGGAACACACTGCCAAAAGCGGTGAAAACAACCTATGGCCACCTAAACTTCAGGAAATCGCTAACAACCTATCTATTCAAACAGGCATACCCCACCGACCCAACATAGATACCTACACTCTGCAACACAGCAAAACCAAAGATCGAAATGGACACCACATAACCTTTCTTCCCCTTAACCCCCATTGTACCTGACACACAATATACCTTATTCGACCACAATATCACTTTGTATTTGTTTCTCTTCCAGACTTGGCGAATGCCTTATTCAACCACAATATCACCTTGTATTTGTTTCTCTACCGGACATGGCGAATGCCTTTACAGTACTATGTAAGCCACATTGAGCCTGCAAATAGGTGGGAAATGTGGGATACAAATGCAACAAATAAATACATCTATTACACAGACAATGCAATTAAATACAAATAATACTAAATATACACAGCAATGTGCCCTGCTTCCACGAACATGGGGGTAGAACACTGGTACCTGCATAACTGTCAGCTCCTTTCACACTTTGTCCCTATAATGCTGCTCCCCTGCCCGGATTTAAGATAGCTGGTTAATGACAATATTCAGTGACACTGCCAGTAAATATCGGCAGCCGGTCAGCAGAGCATGATTTAAGCAGCAGGAACCTCTCCTATTTCTTAAATTGCTTAATAACATGAGGGTTAGACCAGCATTTTAATGTTCATGCTAACAATTTATCCTGAATGCTAGAGGGAAAAGAATGATTGATAGGTAATAGCTCATGAATGTGATGGCTATTTGGTGTCCTAAATTTTTTAATACATGCACAACACTCAGCTCCTATTTTTCTGGTCTAAATACAGTATTTATAATAGAAGCTACCACATGATCTGGCCATCAGTACTGCATGAACAGAGGGGGCCACAATTAGGCACTGGCATAGTGATACAAAATCAGGTGACAGCAAAAGTGATTTGGAAATAATATGTTGTGTGTTAGTTTCCTTAATTATGTTCCTACATACCCTCCCCTCTTCCTCTCCTGGCTGCTCACTTAATTCAGTTCCCTGCTGTATTGTTGCTAGTGCCACTCTAGCTGCTGCTGCCTAGTGAGATTTAGATGTGCCATCACTCTCAAAAAGGGGGGGGAGAATAAAAGGGTAAATAGCTGGGGATGGTCAGCAACGTTTAGCTGCCACCAACTCTGTGCCCAGATATTCCATAGCAGGCCATATGTGGGAACTGGCATTCAATATCCAGGTATGCATGCATAAATGGCACTTATCTGGTTAAAGCCAATATTCAGCCCTTAACCAGATAAGTGAAATCATACAAAAATAGGAATGTGTTTTCTGTGTCTGATTTGTCTAGTTACCTAATCCTTTACTGGATTCACATAACTGTTTAAAACCTGGTGTATGAAAAGGATAGGGATGTTCTATATTCTGTAAGTGTTCTGCCCTACCGTTGAAGACCAGTCACTGCCTGGTCTCCCTCTTGAAAATATTAAACCTTGGGATATTAGCAGGTAGCTATTAGCCTGAGCTGTCATAGGAAGCTGGATTGTTTATTATCAGTTTAAAACACTAACTTAGGGTTCTTATGTTTAAAGGGCTATAAGACCAAGTAGTCAGTAGCTACAAGGTCTTTCATTAGGCCCAAGGATAATGTTTTTTTTTTTCTCTCTCTTTTATCGGTCCTCAGTTGTTGCTGTAATATAAGTTTTACTACACCCATGAGTCAGGAAGTATTTTGATTGTTATCCTTAGGCTAGGAACCTAGACTGGCTATGTTTTGCCCACTGTTGTATTGTTTGAAATAAAGTGCCTTGTTTCAAGGACTGCTGACTCCATTTCCTGAGAGTTTTAGCCTGCTGATTCCCTCACATAATTTGTTCTTTTTTATTTAATTTAATTTTTGTGTGTGTTTAACTGGTATTAAGATGTATATTATATACACCTACTGTCAGATATCTAAAAGCATTTAACAGACTATCCAGCAATATTTAGCTGGCTATCTCCTGCTGAATATTGCTGGTTAGCTCTTAGTGGATGGCCGATTATATCACGGGATATAACCGGCTATCCACTGATATTCAACGCATTGAGGGATAAGTTTGGCAGCCAAATTGGGCCACCAAAACAGCTAGAATATCTTTGTCCAATTTAAATTTAACTAACCAGTGCTGAATATTGGCTTAGCCAGTTAACCGGCCAAAAAAATACCATCTGTTCAATGCCGGTATGGAAACAGCCTGGCATTGAATATCCAGGCTCAGCGCAGACTGCGAGAGGCAGCCTGGCTACCTCCTGTAGTCTGAATATCAGGCCTCTTCAGGGGGTAAATGATTAGAATATAAACACTGCCATGGGTAAGTCTAGATGTACCCATGAAAGTGCCAGCAGGGTGCCAAAACACTCTTCTGTTATGGTATGTGTAACTTACACAGAGGTTAAATACAAAGATGTATACACATGAGTGCAGGTGAGGCTCCCAGTTGTGCACATAACTTACAGAACAATGCAAGGTATGCATGTCCCTGTTAAATTTAGGTGCCTGTATCTTACAGTCAATCAAATATCTTTTCTCTGTAAAAGCATCAGAACTATATATATATAGTTCTGATGCTTTTACAGAGAAAAGATATTTGATTGACTGTAAGATAAAGGCACCTAAATTTAACAGGGACACGCATACCTTGCATTGTGTATGTGTGTGTATATGTGTGTGTGTGTATGTATGTATGTATATGTGTATATATATATATATATATATATATATATATATATATATATATATATATATATATATATTGTATACAATATATATATATAGTTGTGTGTGTGTGTGTATATATATGTCCCTGGAATATATATAGTTTAAGGATATTCTGTTATCCTGATACTGTTTCTTTTAGGCATTGAGAGGGTAGTTCTGCAGCTAAGTTCCTCCATTTAGTCACTCCAAGGATGCATGGGAGAATGTTATTCTACAAATGCATCTGGGCACCCCGGTTCCGTTATGAAAGTATATCTCAGTATCGGCATGCCTAACGTTCAAACACCCGCAGTTAATACAGGTACCTAAATGCAACAGGGACATGCATATCTGTTTCTTAAATAAATAAATTCTGGAAAGGAAATATAGCCTTTCCATTTGTGCAGGTTCAGAATATATAAATGGATGTAATTTCTTACTGTATAGCTACAGTATTTATAGTGCAAGAATGGAGTAGACACCCAATAGCTATGAGTGACTGTAAAACCACCTGATGCTTTCACAGAGAAAAGAAGATATTTGAATGTAAGATTTGCATAATGAAAGACATGCCACCATAAGCTATATCTACTGAAATTAGATAAAAAGTTGGGTTCAGTAATAGATGAAGCACCCTCTCCCCACCCACCCCAGCTGTGTTACATCATCCACGGAGAGGCCCCGATATATATGTTAGACCTCATAGACCTACCAGCAAGAAACACAAAAAGTTCTTCACGCACTTTCTTAAACCTCCATTACCCCAACTGTAGGGGACTTAAATACAAATCATTATATGCATCCAGCTTCTCCTACATCTGCACGCAACAATGGAATGCACTACCGAATGCCTTTAAAACAACACATGATTTGACATTCTTCCAGAAGTCACTGAAAACTAACTTATTCAACGAGACTTATAAAAAGAATCCTTCATAAAAGACTTACCATCAAATCTGTATTAGAACTAATCAACATTGAACTCCTTAATTTGGCTACTTTTATTATTCAATGCTATACTTTATCCTACATCTTACATATCTGATATGAATTACTTATTTCTTCTAATTTTCTTGATACCTTATGTACCTTAATTGTAATAATACTCTGTTCTTCTTATTCTGTTAATGGCAATTGCCATTGTGGCATAATACAAATGCAGCAAATAAATAAATAAAATGTACAATCATTCATTAGAACAAAAGCTTTTCTGAAATACAGTTTGGTTACTCTGACAGAGTTAGCTTTCTAGTCATAAGAACATAAAAATAGCCATATTGGGTCAGACCAAATCTAGCCCAGCATCTTGTTTCCAAAGGTGACCAAGTCAGGTCAGAAGTACCTGGCAGAAATCCAAACAGTGGCAACATTCTGTGTTACAGATTCCAGGGCAATAAGTAACTTCCCCATGTCTCTCAATAGCAGACTATGGACTTTTCCTTAAGGAACTTGTCCAAAACCTTTTTAAAACCCAGATACGCTAAATACTACATCCTTTGTCAAAGAGTTCCAGAGCTTAACTATTCATTGAGTGAAAAAAATATTTTCTCCTATTTGTCTTAAAAGTATTTTCATTTAACTTCCTTGAGTGTCCCCTAGTCTTTGTACTTTTGGAACAAGTAAAAAAAATTGATTCACTTCTTCTCATTCTATACCACTCAGGATTTTGTAAACCTCAATCATAACCCCCCTCAGATATCTCATTTCCAAGCAAAATAACCCTAACCTCTTTAGTCTTCCCTCATATGAGAGGAGTTTCATCCCTTTTATCAATTTGGCCACTCTTCTTTGACCCTTTTCTAATTCTGCTATATCTTTTTTTCTGTTAACTAGAGCTAAGGGCGACAAAAAAAAAAAGCTGTGGTAAGCACTAACACATGTGGTAACACGTGCTTAACAAAGTTTAAAAAATGTCTTATTTTTCCTTTTTTAGCTAGAGTTCTCTCTTTGGGTGGCTCCTTTACTTAAAGTTTGCCTGTAGATGGTAGTGTCTTTAGATTCTGTTGTTTATGTTTTTTTAAACCCTAAAAAGCTGCAAGAATTTATTTCTGTTAAAGAAGGTAAAAGAATGCACCTACTTGATAAAGAAATGCTGTTAGATTGGCTGCGATTGTTAACCTTCTTTCTGTCTCTATAGTTAGTCTCAGATTAATTATTTGGGGTTTTTTTTCCTTTTGTTTTATTTCCTTTTATCTTGGGCCAGAATTATTTGTGGACTAATTTAAATGGGATTTTTCCTTTTTTCTTTTCTCATGGAATTGAGGGCCTTGTTTACAAAGGCACGCTGGCATTTTTAGCGTGTGCTAACCATGTAGATGCCCATATGAATATTATGGGTGTCTACATGGTTAGTGCACCCTAATTTTTAGTGTGCACTTAAAATGCTAGTGCCCCTTTGTAAAACAGGGCCCTGAGAGTCTCATGAGTATTTCCTGTTTGGTAATTTTCTATTATCATTCATAAGTTTTTTTTCTTTGAATGCAAACCTTATAATGCATATAAAATGTAAAAAAAAAAAGTCTTACCATGGGGGCGCTCAGGCATTCCATGGTAATTTTGGGATTGACGTGTGATAGGGGTGGGTCTGGGGGCAATGAGTCAGTGTATCATGTGCTAATCAGTTAGTGCAGCTATATTGCTGTGCACTAACCGATTATGTGCTTACCTCAGCACTAACAGTGACCTTAGCTTAAGGGAATAAACCATATAAGGGCACGATAATGCCCCACTTGGAGTATTGTGCCCTTTTTTGGAGGTCATATCTCTTCAAGGACATAAAAAGACACTACGATTCAGAGGAAGGTGGCAAAAATGGTACAGTGTTTGTTATAAGATGTATGAGAAGAGATTTGAATATGCATACACTCAAGAAAAAGAGAGAGAGAGGTGATATGATTCATATATTTGAGTACTTGAAAGGTGTTAATATTCAAACAAACCTTTTCCAGGGACATAGAGGTAGAACTAGAGGAAATGAATGAAGGATGCAGTGAGGTAGTCTTAAGAGTAACATGAAGAAATACTTTTCTACAAATAGGGTAGTAGAAACCTGGAATGCCCTTCTAGGAGAGGTGATAGAGTCAAAAATAGTGAGCAAATTCAAAAATGTATGGGATAGACATAGGGGATTCCTAAATAGAAAGAGGATGGAAACACAACATGGCTACTGAGGAGTTATCTTGGGAAAGAGTAGCGGGAACTGATACCAAACAGAATTCTACAGTCTGTGTCCCGCAAACGGCAAAAGACCAAAGAAGATTAGCCAAATCCAGCATGGGGAAGCTGAGGCCTGGGGCTGATGCCAGACAGATTTCTATGGTCTGTTTCCTGCAAATGACAAAAGATTGAAAGAAGATTAGCCAAATCCAGCATGAGGGAACTGAGGCCGATGCCGGACACACTTCTACAGCTAGTGTCTGGCAAATGGCAAAAGTCAGGTGAAACTTCAGCAACTCCACTGTGCAGCTCAGCGGGGAGGGAAAGACATCTTGATTGGTAAGTTGAATACTGTCAACAATACTTGGGAATGATATATGATTATAACCAAGACTTCATCATGTTTGACTATCTATATGGTTGGCATAGCAGAGACTTGACAACCAGTGTTTAAGCATGGGTGATTGAGGCCCTCACAGAGTGGTGAGCACAGCTCTGATCACCATGTTGGACAGACTGGATGGACCATACATGTCTTTATCTGCCATCATTTACTATGTTACTGGCCCCATCTTCAATCCCATTTATATTCTATATTGGCTCATACCATTTCCTTCACTTTAGCAGATATGTTTCCATGGACTATTCTTTCCACGTCCCCCATACAAAACCTGCAATTACTGCCACATGCCTGTAAACAAACAATAAACATACGTGGAAGCACATTTATATATGGAAAACTACAACTAGCAAACATCTATCTTCATACGTGTGTGCTTATAATTTGCAAAGACTGAATTTCTTGCTTTATTATACAAACAGTTTGCATTAAGCAGCGTAGTTGAGCATTAAACTTGTGAACAGACTATTGACATTCCAGGCTCCATGCACATAATAGATGAACATCTTATAGTTACTAGTTGCAATAGATGTGCTCATTTTTAGCTAGTGGGAGAAGACCCATATTAATGTCTCAGATGACATCAAGCAGCCAGCTGTGCTGTAGAAATCTTTCAGCAGCTTGCACGTTTTCATATAAGCAAGAAAAAGAAATGTCAATTTTTCCTGAACTGATTACAGCTAGAAGAATTGAGGCAGAAACCTTAAATAAATTACTTGGATTATGCCTCCCACATCTGCCAAACTCTTGAATAAACCCTGAGGCAAAAGACTATAAGTCACTTATATTTCACACGGAAAAATGATGCTAGGATTGGTGACTCAATTTTCCTCATTAACTCTTCAGCAAATCTGGAAGGAAGTGTTATAGGGGCCGTGGGAGGCAGCCCGCATAAGGATCTAAGCGCTGATCCTGGATATTCAGTGCCGGGACACTTCCAATGACTGGCATTGAATATCTGGTTTCAGTTTTGTCCGTAGTAGCTTAACTGTTAAGCTTGCTATTTATATGGCCTATCTTAACCAAAAACCTTGAAAAACACAAATGGGAACCTAAACTTCTGGAAAGGCCTAAAAACTCACCTTTTAAAAAGGCACACCTCACCGATCCAACATAAATGCCAAATCTCTGCAACACAACTTAACTAATGCACGGTTCAACCAGGACACATATCTTCTGTTGCACGATCCTCCAATGTGGTTGCACCACATTAGCTTTATCTATTTCACCACAACGTACCTTACATCACTTTGTATTTGTCTACACTGGAGTCCGCAAATGCCTCTCCGGAAGTATGTAAGCCACATTGAGCCTACAAATGAGTGGGAAAATGTGGGATACAAATGAAACAAATAAATAAATAAACAGCTAAACTTAGCCAGTTAAAGCTGAATATTTGCGCTTAACCAGCTAAGTCATGTAACATAGCCGTTTATTGGCTAGCCGCTAAGCACTAATATTCAGCAGAGATAACTAGTTATCTTGTGCTGAATATTTAATGATTAGCCAGCTAAGTGCTATTTAACCAGACAGGAGGCATTCCTGGCCTGTTAAATAATGTTGACTAATGGGGAGATAACGTTTAGGAAAGCAAAATCGAAAGGAAAAAGTATAATTTTACCCACAGATGCTTGAGCTTTGATTATTGCCCAGCCTCTCAGAGGGCAAAAGCATGAACATTGTTCAACACTGTGCATATTTTAAACATTGAGGCAGTGCTGGGATCAGAAAACGAGCAGATTTGCATACTCGGGAGTATTTCATAACAGCTAATTATGGGGGCCTTTTTTTTGAAAATATCTTTATTGAGACGGGGGACTTTTACTAAGCTGTGTTAAGCAGTTTATGTGGAGTTTATTGTGTGGTAGCACAGACCTCTTTGAAGTCCCAGTATTTCCTGATAAAAGGATGCTGCCTCCACGTTCTTGGAAGTTTGGCGGCATTAGCAGCATACAGCAGGCACTATGTTACTGTGAGCTAAGTCTTTGTGATGTTTTGATTTATATTGGATGTTCACTGTCTTCAGGAGTGACCTTTATTATTTCTTTTCGCAGGTTGTAAGGCTCTAATCCCTTGATAAAGCGATAGCAAAACAGATGTCCGCCAGGACTTAGTGAGCCAAAAGGTAAGTGCTGTCCTGCATTATTTTTCAAATTTACCACCAGTCACTCATTATATCAGTATAATGTAAATTGCCTTGATGGATTAATTATCATTTAAATAGCAATCACATTTGCAGTTATATATTATATGGATGGAGGGGAGGGGGGGGGGGGGTTGTCAATGATTACAATTACCAAAGGGTTTTTCAAATAAATCACCCCTGAAGAGAGCAGTGGGGTTAACCCAGTGATAGATGAGTCTTTTTTTCCCCTGTCTCTCCATATACACATAGATTTTCATGATGAATCATTGGTTCATTATTTGTTGGGTTCTTTTGATATGAATGGACTATATTGAGAGCCTTTGCAATGCAATAGCCAGAATGTTGGTTACATTTTAACCTGTCCTTGCAATTTAATTTATGTTGGTCAGAGTAGCCGACCTATAAGAGAGAACATAATCAAGGATATTTACTCAAAATGTACAAACACCTCTGGATCAGCATCTGTGTCTAAGCCCCATTCTATCTCAGATATCCGTTGGAGGGTTATAGACCAGGTAGTTGAAGGGTGGGACGGTGGCTCAGTGGAGAAACTTTTGAATTATAGGGAGCAATGATGGATATTCCACTTGCAGTCTGTAGTGCCAACAGGACTTAACTTAGAGGTTGAGTGGATGATGTTAGTTTAGTCTGGGGTTGAGGGGAGGAATTTAGATAGTGATGTCACACTGTTAGTGATAAATTCAAACAGAGCAAACGTGGGCGCCAAAACCAGTAGAAGTAATATGCACCAGTTAGCTGACGCTTAAAATCTTAGGTTTATGAAATGTTACTTGGTGAGAATAATAATTGATATGCTTGTTTTATTGCAATGGGAGGCCCTTGAAACAGCTTGGCGAAACATGATTCATGTCGGACAGTTACACCCCACCCGATAATACTTCAAACATTGCTAAGATAAGTATTTGAAATTTTTTGAAAACTTTTATATGAAAAGTGGATTGGCACTGAAGTTAAATATGATATATTAGTATTGAAAAATTATATTCTACACTGTCTGATTGGTGAAGAGGTTGGTGTTATAAATCTTGTGGGTTTGGTATATATACTGGTAAGTTACACTGCTGAGATTGGCAGGGGTGCTATAATTGATCACTGTGGGAATCTCTCTGATATTGTATATTTTCTAAACAGTGCAGCTCTCTCATCAGTGCTGTTAGAAAATATATGATTCTAATTTTATCTGCACTTCCTTCTGCCAGAAAGTGCACATTTAGGTGCACTTAAAAAAAAGAAAAAGAAAATCGGTCTGCTGGAGGAGAAATGAGCTATTGGAAGAGACAATATGTTATATTTGTACTTTGATGCACATTTCACTTTCAGGGATGGAAACACTCCAGTAAGAAAATCGTACATAATAATATCTTGTGTCAGCTTGATTTGTTTTCACCCATTATCTATATGAATGTGGTACTGAACTAAACTCACATTAACTTAAGCAAATAAAATGTTACCACATGTGAGAGATATGGAAGTGAGAAAAAAAAACTACATTAATTTTGTTCCTATTTTGGACTAAAACAATCCTTAGTAAGTGTTTTTCTTTTATTGCTAATTGAAACCTGGAAGATGGGAACCATTGATAGCATTCATAAAGTGCTAACATATTTTTGGTTATTATGCTTTTAGCATTCTAAGTAATTTCCTAAATCAGCACTTCAAACATCCTCACTCATCATAATTGAAGTAAATCAACTTTCTCTAAATGATAGCCTGTCTAAAGCAATATAGAAACATCACATTCAGCATCTGACATTCTATGTCTTATAATTTGTTTATCTTGATGTGGCAATATTTGTAGGTTTTAAAAATTCATGTTCAAAGACATATTCAGGTGGCACTTCAAATAGAGACCAACTGAATTTTGGCTTCAGTTTTGGTGCTGAAACTGGCCCCAAATCCTCTTTCTTTCTGATTTCAGTTTTGGCCACAAGGTTATTTTAACTTTCAGTCAAGTTTTCAGTTTTGGCCAAATAATCTGTGCTTTGTTCCATGTGACACGTCTCCCTTCCTCCCTCCTCCTCCCCCTAAATATGAGTTGCCCCTCCTCCTCCTCCAAGACCCCTTAAGTGCCTCCATGGCCTTTCAGTCCTTGGTGGTCTAGGGGTGTAGTTGGAGCAAGAACGATCCCCAGTTGCTCCTGTACATTCTGGCTCTGTTCTCAAAATGGCTGCCATGACTGGGGCATCACTCCTGCTATGACTACACCACTAAACCCCAGGGTTTGTAAAGAAGTCTTGGGAAGGGGGAGCGGCTACTCTTTGAATTTTTATTGTTGTACTGCAGTTGCAAGTAATGCTGTTATGATCTTACAGAGTAGTTTATTTAGAGGAGCATAATCGAAAGGTCGTCCAAATATGAATTTGGGCGACCTCATGAAGTTGGCCAAAATCAGGTAGGTATAATCGAAAAATAATATGGGCGCCCTTAGACATTACATTATCGCGTTTGAAAATGCCCAAATCAGGGGCGCCCGAAGTATAGGAAAAAGGACGCCCTTAGACATTCCATTATCGCAATTGAAAACGCCCAAATCAGGGATGCCCAAAGTATACGAAAAATACAGCAGTTATGTGACAAATGCATCCTTGTTACTGTACTTTATACTTCTCAATGTTCCTTATATTTTCCCCATACCTGGATGTCCACAACTACATGCACTGTACTTGCAGAACATGCAGCTATGGGAAATATAAGGAACATACATATTTATTGTGTATATATGAAGTTCGACCACTTGTTAATGATCCATATAAGGAAAACTCCGCACGTAGGCCCTGCACGCGTGACAACAGTCCATGAACGTCCATGTGTCATGGCTATCCATGTGTGGAGCCATTATAGATACCAAGACGTGCACGTACTGACCTGTCCATATATGGGATGGTCGTCCATATATGGAGCTGTACATGTAAAGACGTTCATCAGGCATGGGCGTCCATATAAGGCGATGCACGTTTTGCAACGGTTACTTGGTGCAGCTGTGCATCAAGCACAGACACATACTATTCAGGCACCACCACCACCTTTCCCCCAGGAATCTCTCCATCCAAGCCTGGGGTGAGATAAGGGACAGGTTGGAGAGGTAAGTGTTTGCTGACCCCCTCCCCCCCCCTCCTGGGCTATCAGGGCCCCTTTCTGTAGCTACACATATAAGAGCTCACTCAGCAATGTAAGCACAAACTGTAGTCTGCATTCAAGGGTAATCAGTGATATGTGCACATGCACATTCATTAATAGAATCTATGTACTAGAAAGCAAAAACATTCCCACATCCCTACAATACTGCACACAAACGGTACTCTCTATCTTCATGTCCACCTCAATGACATCATCTGTACCAATGTAATGCCCCCCCCCCCCAATCAGTGTTGTGAGTCTCTCCTATTTGGTTTCCAAATGAATTTGTGTGCTGAAGGCAAGAAAGGCCATCCCCTGACTCCTGGTGTACAAACTTTAATCTTGCAGAAGATTTGGCATTCAGAGGGACTTTGAGTCCCTCTGGCGGAGGGTCCGCCGAAACAAAAGAGAGAGCCCTCACATGATCAGGGCAGTGAGACGGCGCCTCAGAGCGTGACGTAAGTATTATAAACAAGGCACCTGTACTCATTTGTAAATGTATTTAATAATGCAAATGTGCTGTACAATATCAATTTCCTTGTGGCTAATAGGCAACTAGTAAGTCATAACACCTCTGTCCCAGATCAAGGCCTGAGGTTGCAGCTACCCTCCCATGAGTGTGGCTGCAACTTCCAACTAACCTCCTCTGAGATGAATGAGATGACATGCCTCACTTCTGTATCCCCCTTTCTGGGGTGGATACTGTTTCATGGTATTCCTGCCTGAGGTCCTACTCTTAGTGGATGTCACTGCTTCATATTAAAGTTATGTGCTTCCCCCCAAAAAAAGAAAAAATCAAAAACCCAAAATGGTCAGCCAACCATAGTCACAAATCATAATGCAAACATGCTGCTGAGCAATGAGTGTGGTCTGCCTATGTACTCTGTGTCAGACATATACAGGGTGGCAGCAGCGGCAGGAGGAGGCCGAGGAGGTGGAGGCTGAGGAGGAGGAGGAGGCCGAGGCTGAGGCATGGGAAGATATGCCTCCTCTGGAGGGGGAGGAGCATTCACCAGCCCCAGCAACACCACCAGCGCCACCCACACCACCAGCCCCAGCAACACCACCACCATCTCCACCCACAACAGCAGCTACAGACAACAGTGCCGCAGTACTACAACTCCTGCAGCATCTGGTTGCTATAGTCAACCAGTTGCTGCAGGATGTGGCAGCACTGCAGCACTCTGTAGGGAGTGGCAGGAGACCCACAGCAGGCTTGTGCTGCTGGTAATAGAGCTGCTGTGGTGGAATTTGGAGAGGGAGGGATAGGGGAGGGAAGAATTTTTTTGGGGGGGGGATGTTGGGGGGAAGAATTTTAAATAGTTTATTTTATTATATATAGTTACAATACAGTGTTACACCTTTGGCACTGACCAGGGTCTGTGTGTACTTTGTGCACTGCATATGTGTTATTATCAAATACTGGGTTGATGTGAGAGAAGGCAGCAATCTGGGTTGCATGACAGGTGACCTGTGACAGAGAAACTTTGGTATACACCATGTGATAAGTGTGGCCATACAGAAGGCCACGTGTTCATAGGTGGTCGGTGGCCCAACTGTTTGGGGAGGCTAAAGGGGGTGGGGTTAGGGGTGGGGCCAGGGGTGGAGCTTAAATCCATAATTGTCTGATAACACACAGAAAAAAAAAAATAAAAATAAGTCACAATTAATACCTTTTATTAAATTTAGATATTAGATATGTATCATATGTCAAAGAATAAAGTGGTTGCTCAAAGCATATACTAACCACTATGCACAACTTTGTGCAAAAACACACTCAGAACCTTACTGTACCATAAATATTACACTGGTCAGAACCTAATACACCAATATACCACCCATACGGAAAATGCAGACCGTCAACAATATGAAACAAGGGATCATAATTTCACAATTCGAAGAAGGGCAACCTTCGAAACTAATCAAGAAATGTATTAAGTTATGTCCAATAAAAAAGGTATCATCTTATTTTCTTTTCCATGTTTTATTTTGTTTGATTTCTATTGATAACCTTAAGAGTGGACTAACATGGCTACCACACTCCTACTAAAAGACAGCAGAAATATCAATCAACATCAAATCCCTGATGAGTAACATCAAAACAAGAGAGCAGTAAGGTTTCTGTGCTATAATCACATCTAAAACCAGAATAGGCAGTGAAGAAACCATCCAATAGTTCCATTTCCATGTATTCAGTATTATATACCACATTATCCAAATCAGAGTTTGGTTTGAATTTATTTACCTCCAGTCTGTCTGTCCTCCTCCAGGTAATATACTCAGTCCCATCTAACTTGGAGTATCCACTACTTCAGTTAGTAGAAAGACTTATGAGATACTATATAAGGAGAGACAGACACAGAAGGCTATAGTAATATGAGAATAAGCATTTATTAAACTTACCAAATGAAGATTTTATTTCAGGTTAGAAGGTACAGATAATCAGTAAAGTCAATCAATACAATCCATAAGCAATTCTCATATGAGAGGGTAACTGGGCCACATTGTGCATTTCCACAGCCATTACTTCTCTAACTACTAATGATTGCAACTGTTACTTTTATACCTTTCTGATTACATGCTTTTTCATCACAGATACACATTTCTTGTGCAATTAGTGATTTTCCATATTATCAGCACTTATTTACTGAAAACTTACTTAATTTTACATTTACAATAATCTTGCCTAATATAATTACCATAATTTAGGTCATTATCATTTGCAACATTATTTTCCAGTAACTATAGTTCTGCTTTTCTCTTACCACCTGCTTAGTTACCAAGAATTCCCCTTATAACAGCAAAAGCTATAAATCATATTTCTCAGCATACTGCACGTACTTCCTCTCTGTTTGTTTTGAAATCATTTAGAAGAACATTTGTCACACTTGTTAACTGGCATCTCAGTGACTGTCCTTTTGAACTTTATTGAGGCCTAGCTCAACACACAACTAATCAGACTACATTTGTAAGCCTGTTCCATGGTTCATGTCCAGCATGTTCCATATTAACAGGTTCGATGCGGCTGTCGTAACAGAGAACTGCAATCAACAGGTTTTACAGAGTAACAAAAAAACCTACTGTAACAAAGAATCTACTGTGTAACTAAGAATTACCATTGTAACAGAGAACTGTAATTAACAGGTTTGCAGTGTAACAAAGAACCTGCCATAACAAGGAATCTGCAGTGTAATAGAGAACATACTGAACAATGTAGCTGTTTGGAATGCCCTCCCGCGGGAGGTGGTGGAGATGAAAACAGTAAAGGAATTCAAACATGCGTGGGATAAGCATAAAGGAATCCTGTTCAGAAGGAATGGATCCTCAGGAGCTTAACCGAGATTGGATAGCAGAGCCGGTAGTGGGAGGCGGGGCTGGAGGTTGGGAGGCAGGGATAGTGCTGGGCAGACATACGGTCTGTGCCAGAGCCAGTGGTGGGAGGCGGGACTGGAGGTTTGGAGGCAGGGATAGTGCTGGGCAGACTTATACGGTCTGTGCCAGAGCCAGTGGTGGGAGGCGGGACTGGAGGTTTGGAGGCAGGGATAGTGCTGGGCAGACTTATACGGTCTGTGCCAGAGCTGGTGGTGGGAGGCGGGGATAGTGCTGGGCAGACTTATACGGTCTGTGCCAGAGCCGGTGGTGGGAGACAGGGATAGTGCTGGGCAGACTTATACGGTCTGTGTCAGAGCCGGTGGTGGGAGGCGGGGATAGTGCTGGGCAGACTTATACGGTCTGTGCCCTGAAGAGCATAGGTACAAATCAAAGTAGGGTATACACAAAAAAGTAGCATACATGAGTTGTCTTGTTGGGCAGACTGGATGGACCGTGCAGGTCTTTTTCTGCCGTCATCTACTATGTATTATAGGCGAGCATAATATTCAAAATCTGGCAAACAAGAAAATGTCAGTGTTGATTCACTTGGGAGGTTGATTAATGTAATCATATAAGTGAAAGTTAAACCCTAGAGAGTTGTGAAGACAAGTACCAGCTTCTTGAAACTTATTCTGCCCTTGGGGAGCCAATGGAGTGCTTGCAGAAGGGGAGAAGTTGTTTCATAGCAGTTGGACCTGAAGATCAGGTGGGCAACTGTGTTTTGAGAGTTTGCAATTTTTTCAGGCTCAGATCTTTGCATATAAATGATTACAATAGTCCAGCTGGAACAGTATCAGAGTTTAAACTAGGACATGAACAGTTGCAAAATTTGTTTGATCAATCATGCATGTTCAAAACTCTGCTGCCCGTCTCATCTTCCGCCAGGGTCGCTTTACTCATACTACCCCTCTCCTCAAGACCCTTCACTGGCTCCCTATCCGTTTTCACATCCTGTTCAAACTTCTTCTACTAACCTATAAATGTATTCACTCTGCTGCTCCCCAGTATCTCTCCACACTCGTCCTTCCCTACACCCCTTCCCGTGCACTCCGCTCCATGGATAAATCCTTCTTATCTGTTCCCTTCTCCACTACTGCCAACTCCAGACTTCGCGCCTTCTGTCTCGCTGCACCCTACGCCTGGAATAAACTTCCTGAGCCCCTACGTCTTGCCCCATCCTTGGCCACCTTTAAATCTAGACTGAAAGCCCACCTCTTTAACATTGCTTTTGACTCACCTCCACCTACCCTCCTCTCTTCCTTCCCGTTCACATTAATTGATTTGATTTGCTTACTTTATTTATTTTTTGTCTATTAGATTGTAAGCTCTTTGAGCAGGGACCGTCTTTCTTCTATGTTTGTGCAGCGCTGCGTATGCCTTGTAGCGCTATAGAAATGCTAAATAGTAGTAGTAGTAGTAATGCATGTGTGGTAGGAAATTGGATGAAAAGAGCTTGATATAACCAATAATTTGGTTTTCTTTCTGCTTAATGATAACCTGAGGTTGGAGGCCCAATTATCCATTATGTGTAGGCTGATCTGGATCCTGTCTGTGATGTCAGTTAGGTCATCCATGAAGGGGATGTATATTGTCACATCATCTGCGTAAATGTGCAACTTCAAATAAAACAACAAGAGGAGAAGAGGAGCCTCATGAAACCGTGAGAAGCAAAACAAACCAGTGAGGTGAGTCCAAGGGGGATAAAAGATGCGTTATTGTAAAAGGTAATGACAACCCAGGAGGATAAAAGCTACTTTATTGTAAAAGGTAATGATGACCCTTGGACTCACCTCACTGGTTTGTTTTGCTAAATGTGCAACTTCAGCACTGTTTCTTCAATTTTCTATTGAGTGGTGCCATCAGGATATTGAATAATGCTGGAGACAGTGAGGCATATTTTCAAAGCACTTTGGGAGGCTAAGTTCCATAGGTTTCTATGGAACTTTGGGAGGCTAAGTGCTTTGAAAATGAGCCTCAGTGTAGAACCTTGTAGTACACCACAGCCTGGGGCCCAATTAGGAGATATATCCAGTGCTGATTTAACTTGGTATGTTCTGGATTTGAAGAAACTGGTTATTCATCTAAGCACAGGACCTCTGAGACTGATATTGTCCAGTAGGTAGAGGAGTATATTGTGGTCTATTATGTAAAAAGCTCTTGACATGTTGAATTAGAGTATTAGTACTTTCTTTCCTTTGCTTATGTCCACTTTGATGTTGGCCAGTGATATTAGAAAAGATTCCATGCTTTGGTGTGGTATGAAACCTCACTGAGAGAGGTGGAGGATGGACTGCAAAGATAGGTAATCCATTGTTAGTTAGGTAAGTATCCCTTCCATTTCCTTGACTAGGAGTGGGGTGGATGCCACTGGTCTATAATTTGTAGTCTCTCGCTTCCAGGCCACGGAGGTTTTTTAGGATTGGGTTAAGAATTATGCTCCCTTTGGTCTCCGGGAAGTGACCTTCTCACAGTGAGTAAGAGTTGTGTTTGGTTAATATATCTATGAACCAGGCATAAGTAATGTGGGGCATGTATCCAGTATACAGTGAGATTTTGCATACATTCTGAGGGAGGTTTGTACCTCTTAAGTTGATCGTATTGTGAAAGAGTTCCATGTTCTATTGGCTTGTGCTGCCTCTTTATGTGGTATTCTGAGGTCTAGATGGCTCTCTAGTGGGAGTGTGGATATTGGGAGGCTTGATCTAATGTTGGTCACTTTATGTTTGAAATATAGGGCTAGGTCCATGGTGTTAGGAAAGACTTCATTTGTGGTTACCATAGTACTAGTGTCAAGAAGGTTGTTTACTTGATCATAGAGTTTTTTTATGTTAGGCAGCCTGATCCTATGTATGCATTGTAGAACTTTGATTTTGCTTCTTTGAAGAGGTATTTGTAAGTTCTTGATGCTTATTTTCATTTGGCTTTGTTTTCTGTTGTGCTCTCTTTAATCCCCCTTCTTTCTAGTTGTCTGCAATGTCTTTTGATAGTTGGTAGCTCTTCGTTTAACCAGGGAGATTTATACATTTGTTTTTCAGGGGCTATTTCATCTAGTGTAGTCATGCTCTGGAGATCCCAACTTTTGAGGAAGTCTATGCTATTGGGTTCTAGTGGTGGGTAGTAGGTTGAGATCCTTTCCCAGAATTTGGCAGCTTTTACCTTACCTCTTGTGGGAACCTTGGTGGGCTGTATTTTCATTCTCTTGTTTGTTCCTACTTAAGAACATAACATAAGAAAAGCAATACTTGGTCAGACCAATGGTCCATCTAGCCCAGTATTCTGTTTTCATCAGTGGCCAAGCCAGGTCACAAGTACCTGGGAGAAATCCAAATAGTGGCAACATTCCATGCTACCAGTCCCAGGGCAAATAGTAGATTCCCCATGTCTGTCTCAATAGCAGACTATGGACTTTTCCTCCACAAACCTGTCCAAACCTTTTTTGAACCCAGATATACTAACCACTGTTATTACATCCTCTGGCAAAAAGTTCCAGAACTTAACTATCTTTTGGTAGTCGGTAGCTTTTTGTTTAACCAGGGAATAGATTAATGAGTACATTTGTTTTTTTCCATTTTTCAGGGGCTATTTCATCTAGTGGAGTCATGCTCCAGAGATCCCAGTTTTCGAAGAAATCTGTGCTATCGGGTTCTAGTGATGGGTAGTAGGTTAAGATCATTTCCCAGAATTTGGCAGCTTTCATTTTACCTCTTGTGGGAACCTTGATGGGCTGCATTTTCTTTCTCGTGTTTGTTCCTACTTAAGAACATAACTTAAGAATATAAGAAAAGCCATACTTGGTTAGACTAATGGTCCATCTAGCTCAGTATCCTTCAACAGTGGCCAAGCCAGGTTACAAGTACCTAGGAGAAATCCAAATAATGGCAACATCCATGCTACCAATCTCAGGGCAAACAGTATCTTCCCATGTCTGTCTCAATAGCAGACTATGGACTTTTCCTCCAGGAACCTGTCCAAACCTTTTTTAAACCTAGATATGTTAACCGTTGTTATTATATTCTCTGACAAAGAGAAGATCTTACTATTTATTGAGTGGAAAAATAGTTCCTCCTATTTGTTTTCCAGTTTAGGGAGCAGGTACATTTGTTGTGGTATATCTTTGTGATTATACAATCTGTGTGTGAATAGGTCTAGTAGGTGACCCTTGCAATGGGTTGAGGTCTTGACTGGTTTGAGAATATTCTAGGATGTTAGGAAGTTAGATTTCCCAAGTATATGGATCATCTGGATTATCTAGGTGAATGTTTATGTCACCTATGAACAGCACATTGGAGTGAGTGGTACATATATTAGAAAATAATTTGTTGGTCGTCCCTGACTTTCTCTCAGCTGCCAGGTGGTCTATAGAATAGTATGCAGCAAACTGTATCCTTGAGAGTAGGATCATTTATTGTGAACACTAGTATTTCTATGGATTGATTGAAATGACTTGTAGATGATTCGCTAGGCCTCCTCCTTTTAATGTGGTCCATGTCGTGTAGAATTTTGTACCTCCGGGTGCATAAGTCATCCAATATAGAGTCATTATTAGTATGCAATCAGGTCTCTATGATTAGTGCTAGTCACAGCTTTTCATCTTCCACCCATGCCCTTATGAATTGCTATGTTGTATTTAAAGAGTCTTTTTAATTTGTGCTCCAACACTGGAATGTTTCTTAGACTGTGAAACAATATCTGAGAAAAAAAGAAGCATTAACTATACTTGGAAAGGAAGGGCAAATCCCATTTTCATAGCTTTCATGACCGCTGTGAACAAAGATGCAGTACACAAGAAATTGAATTCAAAGATATAGAAACAGAGACTTCTTCACTTAGTGACATCCCTGCAAATTCCTCCAACAATACCTCAGATTCATCTACCGAATCAATAGAAGGCACAGTAAGTTTATAAAATGTTCAGCAATTGTCATGGAAAAATGTAGCAAAACCCTTGCATTTCTGAATATTAAAATTATTTTTTCCTCCTATGAAGATATCTGTTCTAAATTATCTGTAAGATTTATTTCTAACTGCTTGAAAACTGGGATCTTCATTCATCAACATTTTTCTGACAACTCTCAAACATCATAAGTACAGTTTATAGTTTGTTATACTGCAATGTCTGGTGAGCAGGTTAATGTGGTTTACAATAACATCACAATACATTTTGCATTTCTCCTTTTTGTTTTTCCTCAAACCTTTGTCAAACCAGGATACTGATTTCAAAGAATACTGGAAAACTGAATGTATGGGTGCAACCTAAACTCAACCCCCATTACTCTAATCATCCAAAGAATGTGTCTGTAATTGAGATATCCAAATGCTACCCAAATCCTGTTGGAATGTAATTGTATTTTACATGCATTGCCTGTCACCTATTATTTCTCTGTGATTACTCTGTGACCTCTGATGTGAATTACTTAGAGAGGTCACACAGCTATGTAACTTCCTGTTGGGGGTTAGACACAGCACATGGAGCACATGGAGCACATGGAGCACATGATCTCTCCTAACCTGAGAGGATCTATGGTGGTGTGAGCATCCATTACCATCTAAGCACATGGAAGGAGCTGATAAGACAAATGTATAGTAATATGTATATATAAGCCTGTCTGATTATAATCTAACTACAAACTGTGAGTAACAGATGTTTTGTTACTTCAACTTTAAAGTGACTCAGCAGTGAATCATTCAGGGGTGAATGAGAGAGAGATGAAGAAAGAAATTAACATTTCTAAAGCTGAAGCTGTGTGTACTAAAATCTGCTAATTATTTACTACAAATAATCCAACAAAAGGGTTACGGGCCCAGGGCCAGGAATTGAAAAAGAAGAGAAATATTACCAGGCAGAAAAAAAAAAGGCCACATTTTTCTCTTAAGTTTTAAAGGAAAGATTCAGTCTGTCTCTCTCTCCCCCCACACAGCAGACAGAAGGCTAAGAAAATGGCTGAGGGAAGAAATTCACCATTTTTCTATTCTCTCAAGGTGCCTAAATTAACTGAGTTTAATTATCAGCAGTGGGAATTAAGATTCATATGTCTCCTTCGAGCAAAAAGATTAGATATATGCTTAGACCAAGACAGAACAGCTGAAAATATGGCTGAATGGGACAATGCAAACTATTATGTGAAGTGCATGCTTTTGGAAGCTCTCTCAGAGAAACAAGCCATATTAGTGGAGGGAAAAGATACACCAAAGGACATTTTATATAAACTGAGAACTATGTATGCAACTACATATGCAAAGCAGCAACCAATTTGGCTGGCAGAGTTGAATGAAACCAAATTAAGGGATAAAAGTAAATGTAATGATCACATTATGCATCTTATGTCTTCATTTCAAAAGTTAGAACTTTCTGGAATTCCCATGTGTGATGCATTGAAAAGAGCATTTCTTTTTACCTCACTATCAAAGAAGTTTGATGTTTCTAGGTCTGTAAATGAGGCCATTGAAGGGCAATCTTTTGAACAGGCAACATCAAAACTAAGGCAGGAATGCATAATAAATGATTCTGAGGAGATGTGTTCTCAAAGCAAGTCAGAGAGAAATGAAACAAATTTCTTGGCAAAGAACAGAGGAAGGCGGAGCTATGGGAAAACTCCACCCAAGGGCAAGCTGATTTGCTACTCATGTGGAAAGGAGGGACATGTATCTAAATGGTGTAAGGAAACACAAAACACTCCCTCTAGCTCACCTAAGCCAATGGAACTAAAGAATTTTCAAACCAGGAAATGTATGAAGGACAAAGATAAACACAAGGGCTTTCTAATGGCAGAAAAATCTTTGACTATGGTAAATAATAATTCAAATGAAAGTACTTGGATTTTGGATTCGGGGAGCACATGCCATTTAACCAATTGTAAGGATTTCTTTCAGGAAATGTGTCCAGAGGAAGGTATTCTTAAAACTGCAAACGCAGGGACTGCTAAGATCCAAGCAAAAGGTATTGGATTCTTAAAATGCAAAGTGTCTAATGAAGTTAAAGAAATTCCTGTAAGTGATGTCTTGTATATTCCCCAAGCAGTTTGTAATATGCTTAGTGTATCTACATTAGATAAGAAGGGATTTGTGATTCATTTTGAAAACAGTAAGTGCACAATCTCTAAAATGATGAAGTGTATGCTGAAGCTTTTATGCATAATGATGTTTATAAGCTGAACATTTCAGGTGAAGCCTCACATATGGCGCAAGTAAGGAAGAATGATGGTAAATGTAGTCTGGAAATCTGGCATCGCCGCCTGGGACATCGTGATTCTAAGGTGATCCAGGATCTTTACAGTAAGCAACTGGCCACCGGCATTCAGATAAGTGCAGATGCTGGTAAAATGGAGAAATGCATAGACTGTGTTACTCAAAAAGGTGTGAGACCCTCATTTCCTGCATACACAGGAAATAGGAGTAATAAAGTACTGGACTTAATACACAGTGACTTATGTGGACCGTTTAATATCCCATCATTGGGAAATAACAGATTTGTGCTAATATTCTTGGATGATTTCTCTAGATACTGTGTGGCCTATTTGCTGAAAGAGAAAAGTCAAGTCACAGACATGCTGAAGAAATACGTAGCCATGGTGAGCAATAAATTTGAAAGAAAACCAAAGGTTCTTCAGACCGACAATGGTGGTGAGTTCACTTCGCAAAGCATGCGCACATTTCTAGAACAAGAAGGCATTCAACATATCACAACAGTAGCTTATACACCAGAGCAAAATTCTGTTGCAGAGAGAAAATTTAGGTCACTTGTGGAAATGACCAGATGTATGCTGTCAGATAGCAATCTCCCTAAAAGACTATGGGGGGAAGCCATTCTCACAGCAGTGTACCTACAAAACAGAATGCCAACTAAAGGCGCTGAGCGCACACCACATGAGACATGGCATGGTAGGAAGCCAAACCTGTCACACATAAGAACATTTGGAAGTACAGCATATGCACATGTACCAAAGCAAAGAAGGCATAAGCTGGATTCCACAACAGAAAGGGGCATTTTAGTTGGCTATGCTCCAGGACACAAAGGATATAGAATTTTGAATCTGAAAACTGGCATCGTTGGCATAAGACATGTTACATATTTTGATGAAAACAAAAGGGTTGATAAAGGCTGGATTATCCCAGATGAGCCTTATCATCCAGAATATGAAACTAGAACCATAATAGACATGCCAGTGTATATAAATGCCATACCAAGGCAGATGTCTGAAAGCAACTCATCTGTATCTAACGAGGAACAGGCAGAGGAAGCAGACACAGAAAGGATCATTGAAGAAGACAGTACAGTTGGAGAAGGGGAATCAATTGGAGAAGGACTCTCAGATATAGAGGATGCGGAAAGGTCGGACCAACCTGTTGTCAGACGCTCATCCAGGGAAAACAAAGGTGTTCCAACCCCAAGACTGTCTTACCTAACAAAGTCAGCAGAAGCTCAAGAGCCCTTAACATGGGATGAGATTGAGAAAATGCCAGCAGAAGAAGCTGCTGAATGGCATAAAGCTGCAAAAGAAGAAATTGATGCATTGGATAAAAATAATACTTGGATTCTTACAAAATTACCTCCTGGCAAGAAAGCTATAGGATGCAAATGGGTATTCAAGTTAAAAAGGAATGCACAAGGAAAAGTGGAAAGGTATAAAGCCAGATTAGTCGCAAAGGGATATCTTCAAAAATATGGAGAAGATTTTGATGAAGTGTTTGCACCTGTAGTGAAACACACGACAATTAGAACACTTCTGAGCATTGCAGTCTCAAAAGGCATGCAATTCAAACACATTGATGTGAAAACAGCGTTTCTTCATGGAGATATAACTGAAGACTTGTACATGGAACAACCAACAGGTTTCATAAATACAAAACAAAGACAGCTAGTGTGTAAATTAAACAAAGGTCTTTATGGATTAAAGCAAAGTGCAAAATGTTGGAATGAAAAATTGCATGAAATATTGACAAATTTAGGATTTAAGCAAGGTGAAGCAGATAAATGTTTGTACACTAGGTGCACAAATGGACAATATGCATACATTTTAGCTTTTGTTGATGATCTGCTCATTGCAAGCAAAAGTGAGCAAGAGTACAAGGACATTGTAAAGTGTTTAAACCAGAATGTTGAGATAAAAGAACTGGGTAATGTGTCATACTATCTTGGTATAGAAATTGAGAAACAAAATGATGGTTCTTATCTTCTAAGCCAGAAGCAGAAAATAAATGAGCTTATTGAAAGTTTAGGTATGCAAGATGCCCAAGTTGTAAGCACTCCCATGATCACTGATTTTCTGAAGGATGAAACAGTAAGAGAACCTTTACCAGATAACATCCAATATAGATCAGCCATAGGTAAGCTTTTATATCTAGCTACCACATACAGGGCTGATATAGCAAATGCAGTAGGAATTTTGAGCAGAAGGGTCAGCTCACCTACCAAATCAGATTGGACTGCAGTTAAAAGGATGGTAAGGTATTTAAAGGGTACCATTGATTGTAAATTAAAGATTTCAGCCAATAGTAATCCAAAACTAATATGTTACTGTGATTCAGATTGGGCAGGGGATCATTCTGATTATAAATCCACAAGTGGATATGTGTTTATGTATGGAAATGTACAAATTTCATGGGCCAGTCATAAACAAAGTATTGTGAGTTTGTCTTCTACAGAAGCTGAATATGTGGCCGTATCGGAAGCGTGCAGAGAACTGATGTGGATTGAAAAACTTTTGCTGGATTTCGGAATAGCTGAAAAGAGACCAATCCAGATAATGGAAGATAATCAGAGCTGCATCCGACTGTCACAGAATGACAAGGTTCAGTCACGCACCAAGCACATCGCAACGAAATACCACAACGTGCGAGAGTTGGCGAAAGAAGGGGTCATCAGTCTACACTATTGTCACACCAGTGAGATGACAGCTGACATCATGACCAAACCGTTACCCAGAGAACATTTTGTGAATCTGCGTATAAAGCTTGGACTTTGTATGAATAAATAATTGCATGACAGTTATGCATGAGAAGGGGTTTGTTGGAATGTAATTGTATTTTACATGCATTGCCTGTCACCTATTATTTCTCTGTGATTACTCTGTGACCTCTGATGTGAATTACTTAGAGAGGTCACACAGCTATGTAACTTCCTGTTGGGGGTTAGACACAGCACATGGAGCACATGGAGCACATGGAGCTCATGATCTCTCCTAACCTGAGAGGATCTATGGTGGTGTGAGCATCCATTACCATCTAAGCACATGGAAGGAGCTGATAAGACAAATGTATAGTAATATGTATATATAAGCCTGTCTGATTATAATCTAACTACAAACTGTGAGTAAACAGATGTTTTGTTACTTCAACTTTAAAGTGACTCAGCAGTGAATTATTCAGGGGTGAATGAGAGAGAGATGAAGAAAGAAATTAACATTTCTAAAGCTGAAGCTGTGTGTACTAAAATCTGCTAATTATTTACTACAAATAATCCAACAAATCCCCCCCTGAAAGATCCCTGATGATCCCATTCCCTATAGGCTCCCATCATGGGCTTATCTCTCTCAAACCTTGGTGGTCTGGGGGTCCAGGCTTCAGCCAGCTTGGGTTCAAAATGGTACAAGCAACCCCTAGCAGTAGCATCACGTTACGATTACTAGGGGTCAAGTTGATATGTAAGGGCAAAAGATGGCTTGAACCTAATAGTATTTACAAATCTAGGTAGTTTACATAATACAAACATAATAAAATTTTACAAGTAGCACACTGTACTTCACATTAGACAAAACATAAAATATAGCCAATAAAAATAAATAAAAAAACAAAAAAAAAACATCAGTCCTTAACTGTTAGCAAAAGCTTATATAAATATCTGAGCCTTTAAGTACTTTCTAAATTGTACAATAGAATATGTTTTGTGCAAATCTTTAGTTAAGGAATTCCAGAGAACAGGTCCTTCAATATTAAAAATAGAAGAACGATACACATCTAATCGAAAAGAAGGAACTACTAAAAATGGCTTACCACCAGATTTCAAAGGTCTAGTTGGAGTGTGAATTTTCAGGGAACTGTCCAAAATAAGACTACTGCTAGGGGTTACAATTGCCATTTTGAATTCAGCACCAGCAGGAGCAGGAGTGACTGCGGAGTGCTCCTGCCCTAGAACCCCTAGACCAACAGGTATTGGTTGAGTTAGGCCCAGAAGGACCTACAAAAAGGCAGGGATCTTTTTTTAGGGGGGGTCTCCAGAAGGGTCTCTGGGGAATATTTCCTGGGGGATGCAATTCTTTGAGATTACCTTTGGGACATGATGAAGGGTCTCTCCTTTGGAAGATTCTTTGAGGGATACTCTTTGGGAGGGGTATCTGGGGGAGGAGGAGCAATGATTATTTTGAAAACTCAAACATCTTCAAGAGATTTTCCTGGGAGCATTGGACAGCACACTGTGAGGTTATTTTATTTATTATTTTTATTTATTTATTTGGATTTTGCTCACATCTTATTCAGTAGTAGTTCAGGGTGAGTTACATTCAGGTACACTGGGTATTTCCCTGTCCCTGAAGAGCTCACAATCTAATTTTGTACCTGAGGCAATAGAGGATTAAGTGACTTGCCCAAGATCACAAGGATCAGCAGTGGGATTTGAACCTAGCAACTCTGGTGCATTATCCATTTACTTCAGGAGATAATATCTTTTGGTACTAAGTTACCACAAGTTAGCGACTCCTGTGAAAAACTGAGCCGAGTTAAAATGTCATATTTTATCACAGATTGCAAAATTGATTTAATGTGCATGTGCCTACAAATTAACTGGTGTTGTCAATTTGTGTATACTAAATAGAATTAATGCACATTAAATGTTTGTATTATTATGATTAGGTGAACCACACCAGAAAAAGTTACTGAAATTGGGGGGGGGGGGGGGGGGGAGAGGGGAGATGAAAAAATATGAAATGAACCAATTTTTTTCTTGTGCATTACATTTCATTCAATCATCCTTTTTCAAATTCTGAGATCAAGATGAGTTACCCAAGTTATTTCCTTACAGTCTCAATGGCACTTGAGGCTTGATTTACTAAGGTCACAAGACATGCTGGCAGGTGGGAGAAACAGAATCTGAATACAGGAGTATTGAGGAATTTGATAGGGCAATAGCAAATTAGGCTGGGAGATCAGGGATTTGGGGGAAATCCAAACATTTGCAGGTTCAGAAAGCCCCATACTGATTGACCTACCTTCTTGCCCATGCCAAAATCATTGGATCCTGAGCTAATCAGGTTCACATTTGGCATGCAACCATGTTAAAATGTTTGTGCTGAGGTTGACCAATTAATTATGTACTACATATATAATAATACTTCTATTTATTTTGATACCCAGAATATCTTTGGAAAAAATATGTTGCATCAAGGTCAACAATTTATCTTTACAGTTAGGTTTTGTAGCATACAAAATATTCCACAAACTTTAACCAGTATTAAAACCTATCTAGCTTAAATTAGGAGCTGAGTAGTTCACACATTTGTAACAATATTATAGCTTATATGGAATACTTAAGTCCAGAAGGTGTTCCACAGTCCATAGGAGATTTGTAGAGACATGTTTAAAGAACTGCAAAATAATACTGATAAAATGATATAATTTTATTGTAATAGTGGTGAATTGTACTTCCTGCTGTTTGCACTTTCCAAAAAGAAAGTAGAGAGAGAGAGAGTCAAGCTACCTATTAACATAAACATATTCATGGGAAGTGATTGACTCTATGTGGAACATAATTTTCATTTATATGAATTCCATAGCTTACTAGCAGAACCTCAAAAAACATATTTAATACTTTAGTTAAGACTGTTAAGTCTTAATTCTCAAAAGTTGTTGCAGTTTAATTCAAATTCAAACTCTTCATAGATTTCAGGTTTGTTCATGAAGGAAGACATACACACACACATATTGATTGACTGATTGATTGCCTTCTAAGTTGGAGGTTATTTTTATAAAGTACAAATGCACTTAACTGCAAGTGTTATGACCTCCCAGGGGAAAATACACAATTTTAAATGCAGCACTACAGAGGAAAATATACTTTGAAGAAATAAAGCAATTTCTTCAATGTTTTTTGAATGACCCCTTTGAGAGTTGTTCATTATATAACTCTATTGTTGTTCTCATTGGGGTTTCTCTTTAGTTGATTCAGAATTTGTTTCTTTGTACACCAGAGCAAAAAAAAAGTTAAGAACCAGTAATTATATATTAATTACTTAGTAAGGTGATTGTTTCCCATTCACACAGCATACTTCTAATTCTAGGTGTTTATACATTCCAGATGTTACAAAACAAACATTTGTATTGGGAAACCATATAGCTCTACTGTTGCCAATACTATGGACAGCAGAACAGATCAGAAACAGTTGAGGTAGATTATATCAAGCAATATAGCACTAGCTGGAAAGCTTTGTGAAAGAGGAAATCCATTTCTCAAGCTGAATCCTTAGCTCCAGTGGCATTCCGTGCTTGGCTGACACCCAGGGCGGATCGCCACTGCACGCACCCCCCCCCCCCCCCCGGGTGCAGTGCAACATGGCGCCCCCCCCCCCCGGTGTGGAACAGCACCCCCCCTGGCATCAGCACCCCCACTGGCGTGCACCCTAACCCCCCTCCCCGGTGCAGCGCCTCTCACTCCCCCCGACAGTCCCCACCTGCCTACCAGCTGAGCTCCAGCCAGCACCTCCAATCTGCCGTGCTGCTGACTTTAAATGAAGAAAACCGTCTTGTCGTTGGCCCTTCAGTCACTGAGTCCTGCCCTCGAGGGCCAACGACGAGACGGTTTTCTTCATTTAAAGTCAGCAGCACTGTAGATTGGAGGTGCCGGCTGGAGCTCAGCTGGTAGGCAGGTGGGGACTGTCGGGGGGGAGTGAGAGGTGCTGTGCCAGGGGCGTGGGGGAGAGTGGATGGAGCACCCCCCCCCACCCGTTGACACCCTGGGCGGACCGCCCCCACCGCCCCACCCTTGCTACGCCACTGCTTAGCTCCTCTCAAGCTGAATTCCCAGCTCCTTCCACAAAAGGAAATATGATGGTGTTTGGCATCACCAGGACTTTTTTTGAGGGGGTACTTGGGGGTACTGAGTACTGGCACCTTTTCCACTGTCTGCTAAACTTGACCCATGATTCTCGTATTTTAATGAAAGAGCTCAGGTTCTACATACAAATTCTGCCTTGTCATAGATTCTATGACTGGTTGCAGGGGTCCTGGCTATTGTAGGGTGGGTCCCTCAATCATCACCCCTGAAAGGTGGCCTGGCATTTGAGTACTGGCACCTTTTTTGCTAGACAAAATGCACTGGGCATCACTGTCCTGGGGCAAGTGGCAGGTAGCATGAACGATGGTGACATGGCGCATTAGGAAATTATTGTCTTGGTTGATCATTCTCTACGGGTAGTTGAGAATGTGGGGTTCGAGAGGTTACTGCATCATTTAGCTCCCAATTATCATACACCCTCCTGGACAATATTTAGTATATGGGTGATCTATAGCTTATCCTGCTTATTTTCAAAGGAGAAGGGCGCCCATCTTCTGACACAAATCAGGAGATGAGCGTCCTTCACCTAAGGTTGCCCAAATCAGCATAATCAAAAGCTGATTTTGGGCATCCTCAACTGCTTTCCATCGCGGGGACGACCAAAGTTTAAGGGGGCGTGTTGGCAGTGTACTGAAGGCGGGATGTGGGCATGGTTAAGAGATAGGCGTCCTTGGCCGATAATGGAAAAAGAAGGGCGTCCCTCATGAGCATTTGGCCAACTTTACTTGGTCCATTTTTTTTCACGACCAAGCCTCAAAAAGGTGCCTGAACTGACCAGATGGATGACCTCCCATGACTTCCCCAGTGGTCACTAAGCTCCTCCCACCCCGAAAAAAACAACTTCAAAAACTTTTTTCTTTTTAGAGTATGTCCTTCGCTATGCCTCCGTCCCTGCGATGTCCAAAATGTGGATGTTCCTGTGAGAAGGACATCTATGCCTTTGCTATGCCTGCAACTCCCTCTTTATTTATTTGGATTTTGGATCACAAGTAGCAGCACTGGGATTTGAACTGGCCACCTCTAGATTGCAAGACCAGTGCTCAAACCACTAGGCCACTCCTCCAATCCACTCCACTCCCTTGAAATTTGGCCATCCTTGTTGGGGGGGGGGGGGGAAGTTTGTGTGTGTCAGTGGAGGCATAATGAAGGCGTGGACATCCTTCTTTAACAGGGACGGCCAAATGTCAAGGTAGTGGAGTGGCAGAGTGGTCTAGTGGTTAGAGCACTGGTCTTGAAATCTAGCGGTGACCAGTTCAAATCCTGCTGTTGCTGCTACTTGTGATCCAAAATCCAAATAAATAAAGAGGGTGTTGGAAAAATAGCAAAGGCATAGACATCCTCACAGAAACATCCACATTTTGGACAACCTCAACTGCTGTCACAGGGAATGAGGTCCTCAACTGCTGTTGCTTCCCCTCCTTAGGAAGGAAATCGTGTGCAAATGAGCTAACAGCGAGCAGCTCATTTGCATGCAATTTCCTTCATGCATGCCCTTTCCTTTCCTGATCGGTAAGGGAAGGGCTTTTTCCATTCAGTTAGTAGGACCAGTGCACTATGAATGCTGGATTCTCCCATGACCAAATGGCTTGGATTTGGTGGTTTCTGAGATGGGCGTCCTCGTTTTCCATTATCGTCAAAAACCGGGGTGACCATCTCTAAGGTCAACCTAAATTTCATGATTTGGGTGTCCCTGACCGTATTATCGAAAGGAAAGATGGACGTCCATCTTTCGATAATACGGGTTGCTCCGCCCTTTTCCGGGCCATCCTTATAGATGGGCACCCTTAGAGATGGGCACCCCCGTTGGATTACCCCCCCTCCATATCATCAATGATATGTGCTGCTACAGGCACAGATGACCAAGGCAGAAATTAGAAGCATGCAATTTACCAACAACATCTAATGTTTGCCATTGGTGGTAGCTGAGAAAGACAGAAACAGTTTGTAAGTAGAGTTGGTTGCACAAGAAGGAGAGTACTGGTGAGTTGTGCAACACACGCAACTGATGAATGATAGCCATAACTTTATCCACATCTTAACTGAAATAAGGGCAATGCAAGAGAAAGGGGTGGCATCTAGGTGTTAGAGAGACTATCATGCTCATTTTCGAAAGAGAAGGACGCCCATCTTTCGGCACAAATCGGAAGATGGACGTCCTTCTCACAGGGTCATCCAAATCGGTATAATTGAAAGCCAATTTTGGACGTCCCCAACTGCTTTCCATTACAGGGACGGCCAAAGTTCAAGGGGGCATATCGGAGGCATAGCAAAGGCGGAACTTGGGCGTGCCTAACACTTGGACATCCTTGACCCATAATCGAAAGAAACAAGGACATCCCTGATGAACATATGGATGACTTTACCTGGTCATGTTTTTCTTACACCCAAGGCACAAAAAAGTGCCCGAAATGACCAGATGACCACCAGAGAGAATCGGGGATGACCTCCCCAAGTGCTAGGCTTGCCCAAGTTCCGCCTTTGCTATGCCTCCGATATACCCCCTTGAACTTTGGCCGTCCCTGTGATGGAAAGCAGTTGGGGATGTCCAAAATCAGCTTTCAATTATACCGATTTGGACAACCCTGTGAGAAGGACGTCCATCTTCCGATTTGTGCCGAAAGATGGGCGTCCTTCTCTTTGAAAATGAGCACGATAGTCTCCCCCGAGTGGTCACTAACCCCCTCCCACCCTCAAAAAATATCTTTAAAAATATTTTTGGCCAGCCTCTATGCTAGCCTCAGATTTCATACTCGGGTCCATGACAGCAGTATGCAGGTACCTGGCACAGTTTTAATGGGTGCAGTGCACTTCAGGCAGGCGGACCCGGCCCATCCCCCCTACCTGTTACGTTTGTGGAGGAAACAGTGAGCCCTCCAAAACCCACCACAAACCCACTGTACCCACATATAGGTGCCCCCTTCACCCGTAAGGGCTATGGTAGTGGTGTACAGTTGGGGGTAGTGGGGTTTGTGGGGCTCAGTACAAAAGGTAAGGGAGCTATGTACTTGGGAGCAATTTATGAAGTCCACTGCAGTGCCCCCTAGGTTGGTGTCCTGGCATGTCAGGGGGACCAGTGCACTACAAATGCTGGATCCTCCCACGACCAAAGGGCTTGCATTTGGTCGTTTCTGAGATGGACGTCCTTGGTTTCCATTATCGCTGAAAATCAGAAATGACCAAATCTAGGGACGACCATCTGTAAGGATGACTAAATTTCAGGATTTGGATGTCCCTGACCGTATTTTCAAAACAAAAGATGGACATCCATCTTATTTTGAAAATACGGGTTTCCCCGCCCCTGGATGGGGATGGTTTACGAGGACATCCTCATCAAAACTTGGACATCCCTTTCGATTATGCCCCTCCACGCTTCTTGGCTATTTAGTAACAGCTGTCAGGTAGAATATGATGTTGAATGAAGGGGCTTTAACGTATGAGAAGCTTTGCACACTTTCTGAGCCTGGTAGTAAGAGACTACCTGGGCATGGGGATCAAGGCAAGTGACCCATGCGCTGAAGGTAGTGATTGAGAGGTGTCAAAAAATAGCAGGGTATTTACCTGGTAACAGTACAAAACCTATATTGGATGATGGTGATTTGATGATTACAGTTTCACTTGACTTGGCATCCATGTTTGATATTGTGGACCGTGGCTTCTTTTGACCTGATTGCAACAGATAGGGCTTAGAGGAACTTTTTTGATGTGGTTTACAAGCTTTTTATCTGGATGTACTTTTTTGGTGATAGAGGGCTTAGAGACATCTTCCTCTAAAAAGCTTAATAATGGAGGTCCCTCAGGGGATTGCCCTTGTTGCCAATCTTATTTAATATATTTAAAGCTCCTTACTTGGACTGATTTAGGTGTATGAAGTTAGGCCATTTGTTTATGCTGATGATTTGCGTTTGAAAGCTAAATATGATTTAGGAGATTTGCAGAATTGTCTATTAGCAGTGTCAGATTGTTTACGGGTTCACAACTTAGAATGTTGATAAGACTGTAGCCTATTGGCTTATAGAGAAGAGAAATCATCCTAGTAAAACAGTTGCTTTATTTGGTAAAGATATGCAGATTGTGGAAACATTGTTGTTTTGGTGGATTTTTGGCTTAATTTTGATGATCAGGTGAATGCATCGATTTGTCAGTTATGCGACCTTTCGTAAATTACAAACAGTTCATAATTTTGTTGATGAGCAGGCTTTTTTGGTATTAATGTATTCACTTTTTATGTCACAATTGGATTATGATAATGATGTGGTTGCAGTTATGGCTTCAGTGGTGGGGGAGGGGAAAGAGGGAGAGAATACCTGGCCTCCTCAGTCCACTTTTGCCTCCCCCCCCCCCCCCCCACAATGCACTTCTGGTCCCTGTGTAACTGAGTTTAAAAGGAGTTTAGACAAGTTCATTCAGGAAACGTTAGCTAGCTATTACCTGGCTAGACTACAGGAAGCCACTATTTCTCCATAACAGTAAACAACAAAGAAAAGATCTTGATTTTTAGATCTTGCTGAGTACTTTTGACCCCGACTGAACCCTTTCAGAGAGAAAATAATGGGCTTGATAGACCTTTGGTCTGACCCCTCTTGGCATCTCCTATGTTCTTAAAATTCTTTATACATTCTTCTAAAACTAAGAACTGGGCCAATCAGCATGTGAAGATACTGAACCATTCTTTCAGGATGCTTTCAAAAACACTGCAGTATACAAAATATTGCTTCATTACTACCCTTAGAACATACTGTTCACATCCCACTCAATATCTACTCAACAAACATAGCTGCTGCCTTTTAACATTAGTAAAAAAAAAAAAAAAACACCCACACACACAGAATCCAATATACACAGATTTTATCTTCTATTTAAACTTGATTTATGTTTAAACTTTCAAGTCTATTCAGTACTATATTGACTTTGTGAATGCAGGTGGCAGACCTCCTAGCTTTATCTACAGCTTTTTTGTCAGATATATAAAATAAAGTCAAACTGGATGAGATGTAGAAGTTTTCCCAGTTCTTATTTCTGCACTAACAACTCCTATGTGCCTGTATAGTCTTAGAAGAAATTAGGAGGAGCTAAGCGGAAAATAGAACTGAGCATGTTCAGCATATTCCCTTCGGTAAGTATCATGCTTATGCAGTGCTAGAACTTTGCAATTGCATGTTTAACTATGTTTTCCATCAGGCAATACTATCAACATAAGTACATAAGTATTGCCATACTGGGACAGACTGAAAATCCCTCAACCCAGCATCTTGTTTCCAACAGTGACCAATCCAGATCACAAGTGTCTGGCAAGATCCCAAAACAGTACAATACATTTTATCCTACTTATTCTAGAAATAATCAGTGGATTTCCCCTAAGTCCATTTTAATAATGGTCTATGGACTTTTCCTTTAGGAAGCCATCCAAACCTTTTTTTAAACTCCACTAAGCTAACTACTACTACTAATCATTTATATAGCGCTAATAGATGTACGCAGCACTGTACACATTATATGCAGGTACTTTCTCTGTCCCTAGATGGCTCACAATCTAAGTTTTTGCACCTGGGGCAATGGAGGGTTAAGTGACTTGCCCAAGGTCACAAGAAGCTGCAGTGGGAATTAAACTTTGGTTGCCAGGATCAAAGCCCACTACACTAACCATTATTTATTTTTATTTATTTATTGCATTTGTATCCCACATTTTCCCACTTCTTTGCAGGCTCAATGTGGCTTACAATACATCATGAATAGTGGAAATGAATTAGAAAATAGACATTTAGTGTTACAGAAGGGTCTTGGGTAACATCATAATGAAAAAAAAAAAGAAACATAATAGTAGTAAAACAAGCAGATATTATAAGACAGTTCTGAATATATGTGGAGGAGTTGTGTATATTCACATTTGTTGATCTTTTTGGTATGCCTTGTTAAAGAGATAGGTCTTCAGTAGTTTGCAGAAGTTAGTTAGTTCATAAGTCGTTTTTAAGTTGCGCGGCAATGCGTTCCATATCTGTGCGCTCAAGTAAGTAAAGTTTGATGCGTGCATTAGTTTGTATTTTAGACCTTTGCAGTTGGGAAAGTGCAGATTAAGGAATGTGCGGGATGATCTTTTAGCATTTCTGGGTGGTAGGTCTATCAGGTCTGACATGTAGGCTGGTGCATCTCCGTGAATGATTTTGTGAACTAGGGAGCAGATTTTGAACATGATACGTTTTTTAAGTGGGAGCTAATGTAGTTTCTCTTGTAGGGGTTTGGCACTTTCATATTTTGTTTTACTGAATATATGTCTAGCTGCAGTGTTCTGTGCTGTCTGAAGTTTCTTGATTATTTGCTCTTTACAGCCAGCGTAGAGTGCGTTGCAGTAGTCTAGATGACTGAGCACCATTGATTGTACCAGGTTACAGAAAACAGTCCTTGGGAAGAAAGGCCTTACTCTTTTTAATTTCCACATTGAGTGGAACATCTTCTTGGTTGTGTGTTTCGCGTAGCTCTCAAGTGTTAGGTGCTGATCGATGGTAACTCCAAGAATTTTTAGGGTGTCTGAAATTGGAAGGTTCAGATTTGGTGTGTTAATGGTGGTGAATTTGTTTGTGTTATGTTGGGAGGTGAGTATTAGGCATTGGGTTTTTTCTGCATTAAGTTTCAGCCAAAATGCATCCGCCCATGAATGCATGATATGAAGACTTTTGTTGATGTCATTGGAAATTTCCTTTAAATCTTGTTTAAATGGGATGTAGATCGTTACGTCGTCTGCGTATATGTATGGGTTGAGGTTTTGGTTTGATAGTAGTTTGGCCAAGGGTATCATCATTAAGTTGAATAGAGTCGGCGAGAGGGGGGAATCCCTGTGGGACTCCGCATTCAGGTATCCATGTTGCTGAAGTAGTCGAGTTGGATGTCACTTGGTATGATCGTGTGGTTAGGAATCCTTTGAACCAATTGAGAACGTTCCCTCCAACTCCGAAGTACTCAAGGATGTGTAGTAATATTCCATGATCAACCATGTCGAAAGCGCTTGACATGTCAAATTGTAGAAGTAGTATGTTCTGTTTCAGTACTGTGGTTACACCAAAATCCTGATTGGGAGTCGTGGAGTATTGAGAATTTATTTAAATAGTTTGTGAGTTGTTTGGTCACCACCCCTTCCGTTAGTTTGATTATTAAGGGAATGGATGCTACTGACCTGTAGTTGGTTAGTTCACTGGCACTTTTCTTTGCATCTTTGGGTATGGGGGTGAGTAGAATGTTTCCTTTCTCCTTCGGGAAGAGTCCATTTTGTAGCATATAGTTCAAATGTTTCGTTATGTCTGTTATAAATTGTTGAGGAGCAGATGTCATAAGGTTTTTTGGACATATGTCTAGTTTGCAATGAGATTTGGCAAATCTTTTGAGCGTTTGGGAGATGATTTACTCTGATAATGTCTCGAAGTTGGTCCAGGTTCTGTCTGCTGGGTATACGCCAGGGTCTGGGTCTAGGCAGTCAAGGAATTCAGCATAATCAATGGTACTGACAGGTGTTTTAAGTTGCAATTGTACGATTTTCTCATTGAAGTATCTCACGAGATTGTCTGCTCCTGGTGTGTCTCTGCTGTTGGTTGTGACCGGTGTTATATCTAGTAACTTATTCACGAGTTGGAAGAGTTTGTGTGTGTCCTTGTAGTTTAGTCCAATTTCAGTTTTGTAATATAGTCTTTTAGTATGTCTTATGGTATTTGTATTTTCTTTGGAGTTGTTTCCAGGCGTTAAGTGTGGGTTTGTCTTTCTTTTTATTCCATGCACATTCTAACCTTCTAACTTGTGTTTTAAGTTTTTTCAGTTCTTCATTGTACCATGGTATTGATTTCTTTCTATGTGCGGTTCTGGTTTGGATTGGAGCAATATTGTCTAATGTGGATCTGCATATGTCGTCCCATTCTAGGAGGAATTGGATTGTATCTGCCTTTATTGTCCATTCGTTATAGTAGACCTGTTGCCAGAATATTTTTCCTCTTTTGGTGTAAGTTTTTTGTTCTTGTTTATTCAGTGAATCCTTTGTTCACCATTGGAGGGAGATGTGTGCTTTATAATGGTCGGACCACTGTGCGGGTGTCCATATTGTGTCTGTTAGTATAAGGTTTGAGTCGGGATCAAATTTGTGTGTAACAATGTCTAGTGTGTGTCCTTTGGTATGAGTTGGCTGCATGTTTGCCCTGTGAAGATCCCATAATTGTAGGAATTCTTCGCATTCTTGGGTGTTTGTTGAATTGAGGTCTTCAAGGTGCAGGTTGATATCTCCTATTATGATAAGATTTGAGGTAGAGACACAAGTGTTTGAGATAAAGTCCATGAAGTGTGTTTGGGAGTCTTGCCAGTTACCTGGCGGTCTGTATAGCAGGTGTTCTTGCAAGTTTGGGTGATTAATTCTAACCCAGGCGATTTCAAGTTGTGGCAGAATGGATTCAGCTGTGGTTGTGATGGTGAACTCAGATTTGTATATTATGGCTATTCCTCCTGCTCTTTTTCCATTTCTTGTCCAGTGGGTAATTTTGTATCCTGGTGGGCATAAATCTAGGATTATGGGGTCTTTGAGGTCATGAATCCAGGTTTCAGTGATGAATAGGAGGTCAAGATTGTCTGTAGTGATCCAGTCTGTTATAATCTCTGTTTTATTTACTACTGATCTGGTGTTTACGTATCCCATTTGGATTGGTCGGTAAGGTTTAATTTGGGATATGGATGTGTTAATTTTTATTATTTTTCCTGTTTTCTTAGTATCTGGTTCTGTTGTGTCCTTTCTTCCCTTTCTGTTGGTTATTTCCGAATGTATTTGTTTTTCCTTTTAGTTGGTTGTTATTCTTTAGGACTGATGAGCTGTAATTGGGTTGTCTGTAGAGTTTTTGTGCTGTGGATAAATTGTTGTTTATGTTGGGAGTGGTCCATGCGTGGTGGATTAGGGGGAGGAAGTAGATTATCATGAGCAATTTGTTGATGTTCGTGTTGGCTATAGTTGGTAAAGGTTGGTTATGCCTGGTGGTGTTAATAAATGAAGTTTTGTGTGAGCATCAAGCAGTATCAGTATTTAGCATATATAAGCAAATTAAGCATATATTAAGCAAGTTTGTGTGAACATCAAGCAGTATGCAGTATGAATATTAAGCATTAAGTCAATGTAGTATCTAGCAGTATCAGCATTACGTAGTAGTGTCAACATTAAGCAGTATCAGCGTTAAGCAGTGTTAACATTGATCAGAATCTTCATAAGCAGTATATGAATGTGGTATGCGCGGACATTCTGCAATACATTAATAACTCTTATACTTTGGTGTATTGATTATTATTAGACTTTCAGTGGCTCACTGTCCATGCTACACTATTCTCGTATTTCACGTTTGATAGGGTATAATCTGTAGCCACCCAAATGTTTCTCACCTTCGAAACGGAGCCTTTTGGACCGCAGCGTTTTATTCAGTTCTGTAAAGTTTCTCCCAGCAACTGGCAGATCTTACAAGCAGCACTTGTACGCTTCTTACTTCTTTTTGTCCCCATTCTCAGCTTTGCAAGATTGGGTAAATAATATAGGAACACTTGCATGTATAGTCTGTAGGCGGTGTGCAGAGTTCAGACGGTGCAGTTATGTGGGGGTTGCGGGGTTTCCGTCGGGAAGTGAAGGGATTTTGCGCCGTCCTCTCGACTTATGGTGCTTCATCCTCGTTTCACTGTGCGGTCACTGCAGGTGGTCGGCTGCCAGTGCTCCTCGTCTTCAGCGGGTGGAGGGCACCGTTTTTAGCCTGTGATGTCGGGGGCAGTGGAGGGTGCTGTTGTTCGATTCCCGGCCCACTGCACTAACCATTAGGCCACTTAACTGCTTTTACTACATTCTCTGGAAACAAATTCCAGAACTTAATTACACATCGAGTGAAGAAATATTTTCTCCAATTCATTTTAAATTTACTACTTTTGTAGCTTCATTTCATGGCCCCTGGTAATAGTATTTTTGGAAAGAGTAAACAAGCAATTCGCGTCTACCCATTCTACTCCACTCATTATTTTATAGACCCCTAGCATATCTCCCCTCAGCCATCTTTTCTCCAAGCTGAAGAGCACACTAACCGCTTCAGCCTTTCCTCAGACGGAAGTCGACCCATCCCCTTTATCATTTTTGTCACCCTTTTCTGTACCTTTACTAATTCCACTGTATCTTTTTTGAGATGCGGTGACCAGAATTGAACACAATATTTGAGGTGTGGGCGCACCATGGAGCGATAAAAATGCATTATAATGTCCTCACTTTTGCTTTCCATTCCTTTCCTAATAATACCTAACATTCTATTTGCTTTCTTAGCCGACACAGCACACTGAGCAGAGGGTTTTAACCATAGGCGCTCGATATAAGAGGCTTGGAGAGGCTAAGCCTTCCCCCTGCTGCAGCAGAATGGATCAGCTGTGGAGTCCAGCTGCTCTGAGGGGATAAAATTGTTGATTTACCTCCATCCTCACAGCAGGAGCTGCAGTGAAAGCCCTCTAGCAGTTGTAGAAATTGGTTTATGGTTTGTTTACCTTACTGCTGGGAAAGCAGGGGGGAGTTGGCTGGAGGTGTCCTGGGTTGCCAGGGAGATATTTAACGAGGATGACTTCCTGACCTGCACTGAGGACAGATAGCAGCAGAACGGATACTGGGCCAGCATGATCAGAAAAAGTCACCAGACAACAAAGGTAGAAACGATCATTTTATTTTCATTATAGTGTTTGGAATATGTCAACTTTGAGAATCAGGTGCTCAACATTAAACGTTTATATTTATTTATTTACTTATTTATGGCATTTTATCCCACATTAAACATGAATTAGGGTGTTTTGTGGCTCTACATGAGAATTGTGATGATATGATCCCTTGTTTCATATTGCTGACAGTCTGCATTTTCCATATTGGTGGTATATTGAAAAATGTCAGGAAGTATTTTTTCACGGAGAGAGTAGTGGATGCTTGGAATGCCCTCCCGGGGGAGGTGGTGGAAATGAAAACAGTAACGGAATTCAAACATGCGTGGGATAAGCATAAAGGAATCCTGTGCCGAAGGAATGGATCCTCAGGAGCTTAGTCAAGATCGGGAGGCGGGGCTGGTGGTTGGGAGGCGGGGATAGGGCTGGGCAGACTTATACGGTCTGTACCAGAGCCGGTGGTGGGAAGCGGGACTGGTGGTTGGGAGGCGGGGATAGTGCTGGACAGACTTGTACGGTCTGTGCCAGAGCCGGTGGTTGGGAGGCAGGGCTGGTGGTGGGGAGGTGAGGATAGTGCTGGGCAGACTTATACGGTCTGTGCCTGTGCCAGAGCCAGTGATTGGGAGGTGGGGCTGGTGGTTGGGAGGCGGGGATAGTGCGGGGCAGACTTATATGGTCTGTGCCCTGAAGAGCACAGGTTCAAATCAAAGTAGGGTATACACAAAAAGCAGCAAATATGAGTTATCTTGTTGGGCAGACTGGATGGACCATGCAGGTCTTTTTCTGCCGTCATCTACTATGTTACTATGTTATATTGGTGTATTAGGTCTGCCCAGTGTAATATTTATGGTACAGTAAGGTTCTGAGTGTGTGTTTTTGGACAAAGTTGTGCATAGTGTTTTGCAGTTGAGCGATTGTGGTTAGAATATGCTTTGAGCAACCACTTTATTCTTTGACATATGATACATATCTAATATCTAAATTTAATAAAAGGTATTAATTGTGACTATTTTATTTTTTTCTGCGTGTTATCAGACAATTATGAATTTAAGCTCCACCCCTGGCCCCACCCCTAACCCCGCCACCTTTAGCCTCCCCAAACAGTTGGACCACCAACCGCCTATGGTTTTAACATAGCATCAACAACGACGCTGAGATCCTTTACTTGGTCGGTGACTCCTAACGTGGAACCTTGCATTACGTACTAATAGTTTGGGTTCCTCTTTCCCACATGCTTTGCTTTGCACTTGCTCACATTAAATGTCATCTGCCATTTAGACATCCAGAGGCATATTTTCAAAGCACTTAGCCTTAGCCTTCCAAAGCACTTAGCCTTCCAAAGTTCCAGAAATCCGGACAAACGGGCAGATTGGCAAAAACCCGCCCGGTTGCCTGGACATGTCCTCAAAAAGAAGACATGTCCGGGTAAATCCGGACATATGGTAACCCTACCTTCACTCATCCCCTTCGGACCTATCTCCTTCTTCTCTCCTTTTTTAAAAATTTAAATATTAGTATTCTTACATTTGTTTATTTTATTTTAATTAATTTGGTGCCAGGAGACAGGTCTATGAGGGTTGGGGGTAGATTGGCGATGTTCTTAGGGGGTATAGGTTTTTTTATTTTGACAATTATACCCCACATTATCCCAACATGCTCGAGTTCAATGTGGCTAACAGTAAATAAACAACAGACAAGGTTTACAAAGTCATAAACAAAATATCAAATATAGACCATTGATAGCTAGTTATAATCTAAGCTACACCATCAATGGATAGAAACCTCACAAAGAGGAACGTTTTCAGTCTTTTGTGAAATACCAATAGAAATCAAACAAAATAAAACATGGAAAAGAAAATAAGATGATACCTTTTTTATTGGACATAACTTAATACATTTCTTGATTAGCTTTCGACGGTTGCCCTTCTTCGTCAGATCGGAAATAAGCAAATGTGGTAGCAGATAGTATATATAAGAGAAACATCAAAGCATTACTTTGACAGTCTGACAGAGTGGGAGGGTGGGGGTATGTCAAGAAATGTATTAAGTTATATCCAATAAAAAGGTATCATCTTATTTTCTTTTCCATGTTTTATTTTGTTTGATTTCTATTGATAACCTTTAAGAGTGGACTAACACGGCTACCACACCTCTCTACTGTGAAATACCAAGTAATCAGGCTGACCCTTGATTGCCATTGGCAGCGAGTTCCACCATGTAGCACCCTAGTATCTAAAGTCAGCAGAGTGAACTGATTTATAATGCACTCTCTTGCAATCTGGAAGATTAAGTCTAAGGTAGTTCCTAGAACCAGAGGTTATATTGCATAGGGGAATAGTTATTAAGAGCTGCATATAATCCAGTGTGATGCCATATAATATTTGAAAAACAAAATGTAAAAATTAATCCTGGCTTTAATAGGCAACCAGTGCAGCTTGCATAATAAAGGAGTGGCTCTATCAAAACATGATACCTTGAGGACAAGCCTAGCTGCTATACTTTGGGCAATTTGCAGCCTTTTTAGGACACCCTCCTTACATCTGGCATAGATGGAATTGCAGTAATCGAACTGAGTTAAAACCAGTGATTGAACTAGCAGTCTAAAGATGTCAGTTGAGAAATATGATCTGATTCTCCTCAGCTTCCAAAGAAAACTGAATGATTTTTTTCACTACTGAGGAAACCTGAGACTCAAAGGTGAGGAGAATGTCAATTAATATACCCAGTATCATAAGGGTTGTGATCGTTTGTCACATGTTGTTTGTTTGTCTGGGGCAGCAGTCACAGCCTCTTCTTAATTAACAAAATTGTCTTGAAACAAAAATTTATTTAAAAAAATATATATAAATAAAAAACCTGCTAAAGAAACAGGGACACCTCTGAGGATTGAATGCATGACTCTTGGAGACTGGCACTTGAGACTTACAGCTGAAACCACAGAAGTAAACAAAGTAAAATCTATACTATCAAAGAAGCCAATGTATAGTTATCCTCTGGGATACAAAACCACTGGTGCAAAAAGGTATTATTTTGCCTATTTCATTTGCCTTCCTTTAATTCTCTACTCTGCTTATGCCATGTGGGCACTGAGGACTCTTCAGCTGCACAAAATGCATTTAATTCCAGTGGAAAAGGACTCAGCAAGTATTCTCAAATAACTACTAATTAGCTGAAAAATAAACAGCTACACAAACTATATACACCTAAGAATAGAAGCCTTAATTATAATGGTGGCAAAAACAAATGGGTTTTTGGTTCACGTGACATTTATTGGTTAAAAAATGATTATATTTATCTAATGTATCATGTTATCCAAAAGTTTGTTTAGTTCAAAACAGGACACTAATTGGATCATATATGAACATCTTAAAATCATTTGTTTTTTTGATGCTAGAATTATTATTATTATTTTGGTGACTGGCCATTCTTTTGCTTTAGACAACTTACATATATGTCAGATATAATATAATTTAATTCACCTGGTGTTTTCTGTTGAATTCGATTTACAACTATACTCCTAGCAAACTATAAATGTTACTCACAGTCACTCACTGAGAGGAAAAAATACTTCAGTTACCCGGTACTATTTCATTCATTTAGTGAGAAGTACCGCTCCACTCAGCTGTTGTTTAACTAGATTTCTGTACTGCTGCTAGCGGGCATCCTCATGAGTCTGTAAAAAACCTCACATAAGTTCTATTTCTAAATTAACCCTTTGAGTGTACTAAGTACATAAGTAATGCCATACTGGGAAAAGACCAAGGGTCCATCGAGCCCAGCATCCTGTCCTCAACAGCAGCCAATCCAGGCCAAGGGCACCTGGCAAGCTTCCCAAACGTACAAACATTCTATACATGTTATTCCTGGAATTGTGGATTTTTACCAAGTCCATTTAGTAGCGGTTTATGGACTTGTCCTTTAGGAAACCGTCCAACCCCTTTTTAAACTCTGCTAAGCTAACCGCCTTCACCACTTTCTCCGGCAACGAATTCCAGAGTTTAATTATATGTTGGGTGAAGAAAATTTTTCTCTGATTTGTTTTAAATTTACTACACTGTAGTTTCATCGCATGCCCCCTAGTCCTAGTATTTTTGGAAAGCGTGAACAGACGCTTCACATCCACCTGTTCCACTCCACTCATTATTTTATATACCTCTATCATGTCTCCCCTCAGCCGTCTCTTCTCCAAGCTGTATAGCCCTAGCCTCCTTAGTCTTTCTTCATAGGGAAGTCGTCCCATCCCCGCTATCATTTTAGTCACCCTTCGCTGCACCTTTTCCAATTCTACTATATCTTTCTTGAGATGCGGTGACCAGAATTGAACACAATACTCAAGGTGCGGTCGCACCATGGAGCGATACAACGGCATTATAACATCCTCACACCTGTTTTCCATACCTTTCCTAATAATACCCAACATTCTATTCGCTTTCCTAGCTGCAGCAGCACACTGAGCAGAAGGTTTCAGTGTATTATCGACGACGACACCCAGATCCCTTTCTGGGTCCGTAACTCCTAACGTGGAACCTTGCATGATGTAGCTATAATTCGGGTTCTTTTTTCCCACATGCATCACCTTGCACTTGCTCACATTAAACGTCATCTGCCATTTAGCCGCCCAGTCTCCCAGTCTCGTAAGGTCCTCTTGTAATTTTTCACAATCCTGTCACGATTTAACAACTTTGAATAACTTTGTGTCATCAGCAAATTTAATTACCTCGCTAGTTACTCCCATCTCTAAATCATTTATAAATATATTAAAAAGCAGCGGTCCTAGCACAGACCCTGAGGAACCTCACTAACTACCCACTCTGTTTGTACATTAGAATAAGCAATTATCTTACTGGATGTATTCTAGCGGGTTTGCTCTACAGCGAGCTCCTGTTTCGCTTTTGCTTCCTTAGGAGCTGAACCCTCAATATCTGTGCCCTGTGAAAAGAAAAATACATTTAGTGCTGTGTGGAACACCTGTTTTGAAACTCATGTACTCGCTTATTCGTTTTTATGCAGCTTTTACCTCTTGCAGTGTCGGCTTCTTTTTCTGTCTCCACTGCTTCTCTATACTAAAACATGGCGCCCTACTGTTGGTTTAAAAAGCGGGACACCAGCGGCCTCATCCAATCAGAGAATGTGTTCTAAATTAAAGAGAACTTCCTTTTTTTACGGCTCAATACTCCTGGTCATACATAGGGAGTATCTCTGTCCCTACCATCTTGGTATTCATAAGAAACTTCCACTCTACCCTACTGTTAAGGCCAACCGGGGCTAAAGACCCCAATCTGTATATCCAACATTGTTCTTTTTGTATTCATTTTCTGTGTCTTCCCCCCCCCCCCTGTATTGACTCTGGTATGTGATCTATGATGGTACACCGATATTCTCCAAAACTATGTGATTTATCAATACTATGGGTGACCGTGGGGGCTTCTAAACGTCTATACTTCAAATTATGTTTATGATCACTTAATCTCAGTTTTAATGATCTCGTCATTTTTCCAATGTATATTTTTGGGCACATACACATTAAAATGTAGACCACGTGGGTAGTATCGCAATCTGTTGTGAACCTCAAGTGATATTTTTTCTTATCTGGTGGATTAATGAAGACATCCCTGGGGGTCATCATTATGCAGAATTTACATTTCGCACAAGACTTATGTCCCATCGGCCTTTCCGTATGCCTCGCCGGCATTCTCTCTTGTAATATCTCTCTCAGATTTTGGTTCCGAGTATACAAGATCCTTAACTGTTGATTTTGAAAGGCTGGGTGCATCTGCGCTATTTTCCAAAGTTTCCTAATTGTCTGTGCCACCCGGCGATTCTCTTGTGAATATCTTAAAATGCAAGTTTGCATCTGCTCTTCTGTTATTCTCTTTCTGCTCGTGGTCACTAGTAACTGGTCCCGATGATTATATTTTGCTCGTGTATAAGCTGGTTGTACCACTTGATTGGGTTGAGCGGAACGGTACTTCTCACTAACTGAATGAAATAGTACCGGGTAACTGAAGTCTTTTTCCTCTCAGTGAGTGACTGTGAGTAACATTTATAGTTTGCTAGGAGTATAGATATAATATAATATAAAATTTATACTTAGTCTTTAAGTGTTCCATATGCAAGCTTATTTTCAAAAGAGAAGGGCGCCCATCTTTTGACACAAATCAGGAGATGGGCGTCCTTCTCTCAGGGCCGCCCAAATCGGCATAATCGAAAGCCAATTTTGGGCGTCCCCAACTGCTTCCCATCGCGGGGATGACCAAAGTTCCTGGGGGTGTGTCGGAGGCATAGCGAAGGTGGGACTGGGGCGTGCCTAACAGATGGGTGTCCTCGATCAATAATGGGAAAAAGAAGGATGTCCCTGACGAGCACTTGGGCGACTTTACTTGGTCCATTTTTTCTTGCGACCAAGCCTCAAAAAGGTGCCCGAATTGACCAGATGACCACAGGATGGAATCGGGGATGACTTTTCCTGACTCCTCCAGTGGTCACTAACCACCTCCCACCGAAAAAAAACAACTTTAAAAACCTTTTTTGCCAGCCTGAAATGTCATACTCAGGTCCATCGCAGCAGTATGTAGGTCCCTGGTGGGGGGGAGGTATGAGTGTGTCAGCGGAGGCATAGAGAAGGCGTGGATGTCCTTCTTTCCAACATTCTGGACATCCTGAACTGCCCCCCCCCCCCCCCACAGGAACAGCCAAATTTCAAGGTGGAGGAGTGGTCTAGTGGCTAGAGCACTGGTTCAAATCCCACTGTTGCTACTTGTAATCCAAATAAATAAAAGGGGTGTCAGAGGCATAGAAAAGGCATGGATGTCTTTCTCACAGAAACATCCAGGCAGGGACATCCTTTATCCCTACTCTTTTAAAAAAGACATCCCTGATAAGCACTTGGACATTTTCACGTGGACTTGTACTTTTCTAAGGTTGTAGACAGCTATTATACGCACAGCTTGTCTGCATGTATGAAGCCGTGTTTGGCATGTGTAGAGCAGCCACACATAATGCTTGGCTGCTGTGCACTGGCTTCCCCTTCTTAGGAAGGAAATCATGTGGAAATGTGCTAACAGTGAGTAGCTCATTTTCCATGTGATTTCCTTCATGCATGCTCGTTCCTTTCCAAATCGCTAACGGATCGGTAAGGGAAGGGCTTTTTCTGTTCAGTTAGTGCACCAGTTAGTCCACTGCGGTGTCCCCTAGGGTGCCCGACTGGTGTCCTGGCATGTCAGGGAGACCAGTGCACTACGAATGCTGGCTTCTCCCATGATCAAATTAGTTGGATTTGGTCGTTTTTGAGATGGACGTCCTCGGTTTCCATTATCGCTGAAAACCGGGGACGACCATCTCTAAGGTCAACCTAAATGTTGAGATTTGGGCGTCCCCGACCGTATTATCGAAATGAAAGATGGACGCCCATCTTGTTTCGATAATACGGGTTGCCCTGCTCCTTCACGTGGACGTCCTGCGAGGATGCCCTCAGGAAATCTTGGGCGCCCCGTTCGATTATGCCCCTCCATGGAAATTCATCCAATATACAGGAGCTATATTAAATTAAAGATTTACAGATTTACAGCTAGACTAGATGTATTTGCTGCTTTCAACTCCTAACTCCTACTCACCTTTTCAAAACCCTCACCTTTTTTATCCTCCCTTCAACTGTCCCTTATCCCTGATATGCTCTGTCTGTCCTAACCCTAATCCCTCACTTGTCCTGTCTGTCTGTGCTAATTAGATTGTAAGCTCTATCGAACAGGGACTGTCTCTCCATGTTCTAGTGTAAAGCGCTGCGTACATCCAGTAGCGCTATAGAAATGATAAGTAGTAGTAGTAGTATTTAGACTAGGCTCTTACCAGCTTCTCACATTTTGTGAGATGAAATGTGAAACTGTATCCATAAACAGAAGAAATATTGGAGCCCTTTTAGTAAAGTACGTTAAAAAAGTTAGAGCTCCTTTTACAAAGCTGTGCTACCATTAGCGGCAAGCTGAATGCGAAGAATCCCATGGGAATAGAATGGGCTTCTTTGCATTTAGCACACTGCTAATCAGTAGCACAGCTTTGTAAAAGGAGCCCTTAACATGTAATTAATCCATGCAAAATATGTCCCTAACTGGAAGTGATCTGCAGCGTACTCCTATTTGTCCTCCTACAGCTGGCCCAATAAAAATGTCTCTTTGGCGTGTATGCACACCTAGGGGAGTTGGCCCCAGCTGGCGCAGTACCGCAAACAGGATGCTGGACCAAAGAAGGACCTCGATGCACCACACACACAGACTGACCCCCACGGAAATGCTGCAGGAAGTATGGAGAAGTAAGTTGGCGCCCAGGCATGGCCACAGTCATGACAGGAATATGTCATCGGTGGAGAGTACAATGTAAAATGAGAGATGGTTGCTTCTCAGAGTATCATAAAAACCCCATTAATATTATGCGCTATCTCTTGCCAATATGATTACTTTGAAAGACATAATACACCACAGAATATTAATGAATAGGGAGAGAGTGGGCATTAGCTTAGATTGTAAGCTGTCTGGGGACAAAGAAATACCTACTGTACTTGAATGCAATTCACCTTGTGTTATTACTGAAAAAGGTATGAGCTAAATCCAGAGAAACAAATAGGAGGTTTTGAGCTAGGGCAACCAATTATCTGCCCAGATTTCTTTTGGGTCTTGATTTCTAGCAGATTTACCAAAACTAATTGGGTAAATCTGCTAGAAATCAAGACCCAAAAGAAATCTATACAGTGAACATGTATTTCGGTTCTCACTGACTCATTATTTCAGAAAACATTTGGATAAAAATTTGATGGGCAGCATCACCGTCCCAGCCTTACTCTTAGAGCCAAATTTCAGAATAAATTGATTCAGTTATTTTCAGACAGATATTGAAGAAAACATTGGAAGGTTGTTTCCCAAAATGCTTATAGTATTTTCTCATTATCTAATTCATAAAAAATCAATTTTACATAGCAACATTAGAGATGAGAAAACAAGAAGTCCACAAAAGTAGCATTAATTTGGAAATGGAGTACAGAACATTCAGTCTGTTGTAAAACAGGTGTATCTCCATCCCCAGGAATGCATTAAAAATGTTGCCTCAAATACACATGCAGGTGTCTTAGAATACGTCTTTGACCCCTTTACACATGTAGTCTATTATCAAGGAAGCAGTGGGAGTGTGTATATGTGGGGAAGAGGAGGGTACATGAGGAATGCCCATCAAGCAGTCACTTGCATGTGCAGGTGACAATCTGGTGCTACAAACTGCAACTGCTGCTTTCCCAGGTGAAGCAGTCCATATGTAGATTTTTCCTATTTCAGGAATGTCAGTGTGCAAAATATATACATCTGTATTCTATTATATGTGCCAACTTACTTGTGCCTCCCTTCCATACATGGCACATACTTTTATGTGGGGCCTGGAACATGTGATTCCAGTTTCTGATGTGTCCAGTGGCCTCCAGTGACCTATTTTAGAGAGTACTAGCATGGCCACCAGGATGGAAAGACATTTTCCAAATACTGAAAGCCTCCTCTTGGTCCCCCCGATGCTCTTGAATGAGAGCAAATTGTACAAGCCTCCTGGCTTGAGTCCACAAAGCTGCCAAAAGGATATTGGAAACCCTAAGGAAGATGCTAGCAAGGAAATACCATATCCATCAATCCTGTCCTGTGCAGATGGTCTCCCACAAGACAATATATCTGTAGGTGTGAACTCCGGGGTTACCTATTTAGGAACCTCCTAGAGTTGTGCTGTGGATCTGGGATGGACACTAAATCAATAAGAACCCTCTGATGGTCTAAGGGTGTACAACTGATAGATATGGGCAGAGTACCAAAGACTGCAGATCCAGTGCACAAGGAGGAATGAGAGCACATAGATCCACAAACAGTTTTTGCCACTTGTTCCATCAAACTATAGTTACCCACTCCAAATACCACCCTCTCCAAAGAAAATGGAGGAGTGGCCTAGTGGTTAGGGTGGTGGACTCGGGTCCTGGGGAACTGAGGAACTGAGTTGATTCCCACTTCAGGCACAGGCAGCTCCTTGTGACTCTGGGCAAGTCACTTAACCCTCCATTGCCCCATGTAAGCCGCATTGAGCCTGCCATGAGTGGGAAAGCGCGGGGTACAAATGTAACAAAAAAAAATGCAAAGTATTCTGAGATCCAGAACTAATACATGCACGCAGTACCCTACAGAATAATCATAATTCAGGGGTAAAGTGTCCCTCGGCCTAGGAGCTGACTGAAAAAAGGCAGAGTGCTTTATGGGCCTAAGTTGTGATCATGATAGGAACAGAGGTAAAATCTCTGTACCATCTCCCTCTCCCCCATAGGTTGCCTGCACTATCAGATAAAAATCAACTATAGGAATCCTGCCTTGCAGATGGGATGCAGGCCTAAGGCATGCATCTCAAAGCCATAGGACTCAAACTTATTCATATGTTCTCACAGACTGCTGCAGCTGACATTATGGTTCTTGCAGCTGTACAGCTGATGTCCTATTTGAGTTTGCTTGACTGATGGTTTCAGCTATTTTGACATATTTTTCTTCAGGGTGATACTGTGTGGTTGTTCCGTATGCTGGTTTCTATGTAGTGGTTCTCAATGTGGATAGGTTCGTGTCTATCAACTTTAGCACTGAATATCAGGAGGGAGTAAAATGCCTGGCACTTAAGGGCAATGGAAACAGAGGGATCCTTTTACAAAGGCGTAGTAAAAAGTGGCTTGCGGTAGTGTGGGTGCGTGCTTTGGACGCGTGTTGGGCCATTTCTTTACCACATTTGGAGAAAAGAGGGTTTTTTGATGGTCTGGGAAATGGACATGAGGTAAAATTAAAACTAGTGCATGCCTATTTACAGCCTGAGCCCTTAATGCTTCCATTGACTTAGCGGTAAGGACTCGCGCAGTAACCATGCAGCACACACCAACTGCCAGTTATCACTGGGAACCCTCTCCGTGGTAGAGGATAGAAAATTATTTTCTACTGCAGGATTCGGCACCTGACAAACTCAAAATTATTTGGATTTTGCTGACACCTTTTCAGTAGTAGCTTAAGTTACATACAGCTACACTAGGTAATTCCCTATTCCTGGAGGGCTCACAATCTAAGTTTGTACCTAAGGCAATAGAGGGTTAAGTGACTCGCCCAAGATCACAAGGAGCAGCAGTGGGATATGAACCAGCCAACTCTGGATGTGAAGACCAGTGCTCTAACCACTAGGCGGTATTGCAGTACATGCACTGAACCTGTGAATGCATTGTGGAAACCTATGTAGTAAAGTTTGCATTCTTACTATTATTGTTATTTTTATATAATATATTTTAATGATGATCTTTCTTATACATTTATTGATTTTGTGATATTCATTGTGTTATATCTTAGGGTTGGGAACCCTTAGTTCATAGTAGGAAACTACGAGAGACTGAATCTCCACAGGCAGACAACGAAGCGGCTACAGGCAGCCCGGTAAAGACAAGCACAGAGGGCAATAGGATCCAAGTCCACAAGCAGAAAAGCCGGAACCGGAACTCAAGGACACAAGTGACAAGGCTGAACTGGAACCAGTGCACACAGGAAGTAAGGCAGAGTTAAGACCCACACACATGGGCAGCAAGGCCGAACTTGAACCTGTGCACTCTGGAAGCAAGGCTAAATACTGGAACCCTCACTCACAAGCAGTGAAGCATAATACTGGAACCCCCCCCCCCCCTCCACACACACACACACACACACACACACACACACAAGCAAAGAACTGTGATACTGGAACCCACACATACAAGCAGTAGACAGCTGCACTAGAACCCACACACACACAAGAAGTTCGAAACAAGCTGGAACCCACTTGTTCTAAAAATGTCAAAACTGGTATTTTCAAAACCTATTTTGCAGATGTTTATTTATGCAATTTGTCTGCAGTGTGTCCAAATCACAGGGGGCGTGTCAGGGGCACTTCGAAGGCGGGATTAGGGCATGCCTAACACTTGGATGTTTTACAGCCATAATAGAACAAAAAGGACTAAAACTAAGACGTTTTGGTCTAAACCTGTTTTCAGCATGAATAAGGCACCAAAAGATGCCCTAAATGACCAGTGGATGGAATCAAGGGTGACCTCACATACCCCTCCCCCCCAGTGATCACTGACTCCTTCCCACTCCCCAAAAATATGAATAAAAATATGACTTACCAACCTCTATGACATCCTCAGATGTTAAGGCAGGTTTATTAGAGCAGCATGCAGGTCCCTGGAGTAGTGTAGTGGTTGGTGCAGTACACAGTGGATGACCCAGGGCCCTATCTCACTCTCTCACACTTGTGGTGGAAACTGTGACCTTTCCCAAAGTCACCAGAACCCTACTGTACCCATATATGGGTGCCCCCTTCACCAATAAGGGTTATTGTAGTGATGTACAGTGGGGGACAGTGTGGTTTGAGTGGGGATGGCTCAGGGGACAAGATAAGGGAGCAAAGGTAAGATATACATCTGGGAGTATTTTCATAAAGTGCAAAGAAGTGCCATCTAGGGAGCCCCATTGCTCTCCTGGAATGTCTGGGGAACCAGTCTACTAAAAATGCTGGCTCCTCCTACATCCCAATGGCATGAATCTCTACGTTTTGCACATATTCATTATTATTATTTTTTTTTAAATGGAGCAAAAAATAAAATGTCCAAAGCATAAAACCTTGTTCAAAACAGTATTTTCAAAAAATATATAGATGTTTTTCTTTTTTGAAAATGACCTCCTTTCCTATTTGGATTTTGGCCGTTTTGTGCAAAACGTCCAAAGTCAGACTTAGATGTCATATCGAAAACGCCCTTCTACATCACTTAGTCAGTCATCTGACTAGCCGGATAGCTGGCAATCTCACACTGAATATAAGCACTTAGCTGGCTAAGCACCATTTAACCGGCTAATTGCTGTTCCTGGCCAGTCAGATGGTTTTGAATATTGGGGGGACTGTCTATATTTAAACACCAATTAATCAACGTGAATAACCAGAAAAAATACAAATTATGTCATAACTCATAACTACCTATCTATTTCATTTATCTAATTTAAATAAATAAATAAAAAAGATTAGAATTACAATGGTTCTAAAAAGTATTCCCTGATGAGTACTAATACATACTGTATGCAAGGAAACCTAAGAAAAAATGTACCTACATGTTTGTGTTGCCCTGGACATATTGAAGAAAATGTTAACTTTATGACCACAAAAAATTGCATCCATATGTTGAAAAAATAGTTTTAATAAAGCAATTTTATCTTTCTCTCTATTTACTAGGCCACATTGTAGGCGCACTAGCGTTTTTAAGCACGTGCTAAAAATTAGTGCATGCTAATGCTAGAGACACCCATATATTCCTATCAGTGGAGCAGCGAGGTGACGCGCAGGGGGAGCAGTTGCTCCTCCAAACAGATTTTTAGAAAAAATGGCACCTATGCACCTCATTCCAATAAATATTTTTTATGCCCCCCTCCTGAGTCTTCAGTCTTTTCCTGTCTATTCTGCCCGCTCTCTCCCGTCCGCGTGGTCACTTTTTACTGCCCTGAAGCGTTCTCTCTCCGGCAACGACGATTCACATAGTCAGCCTTCTGCCAGTATTGGGGCTTATCCTCAGGCGTGTCCCACCTCGGCGGAAAACAGGAAGTTACATTAGAGTAGGCGGGACGCACCTGAGGAAAGGCCCCGATGCTGGCAGAAGGCTGACTATGTGAATCGCCGGTGCCGGAGGGAGAATGCTTCAGGGCAATAAAAAGTGACCACGCAGATGGGAGAGAGCGGGCAGAAGAGAGGGTGAAAGATGCAAAACTTGGGGGGGGGGGTGGATAGAGAAGAGCTACCCAAGGAGGTTTAATAGACAGGAGTGGAAGTGAGCCTATCTAGTCCACTGTAAACAAGGAAGCCAATTTGGTTAATCTATTTCCACCTCCCCTCATACAGCTGTCGTTGCCGTTCAGTTCACTCAAATCAAAGCAAGCAAACTTATGAGCTACTGCATACACATTGTCATTCTTGATTGTTTCTCCATCTGTAATAAGGCTAAAGCTGTTTCAGTTGGATAGTCAGTGCCTTAAAAGCTGGAGGAGAAAAGAAATAACAATTGAATATCACTAAAACAGTTTCAAAAAATGATTGTAGCTGGTAGAAACCACAATTATAAACTCTATAGTTTGTGTTAATTTTTTTTCACTGTCCTTCTATACAGATGTCCAGATTTCAGTGAGGCTATCCTGTTTCCTGATGGGTTCATCTTAACTGTTGTAATCTGCCTTGGGAAGCCTGGAGTTATAAAGATGATAGAATATACTGAAATTAAATGGAAGTAGAATTAAGCTCTCCTTTCATTGGGGCACATGGAATCACATCTTCATCTATTTTGTAGACGTTTACCTTTTAGATACGCAAATGGATTATTCTGTTTTGAACATGTTTCAGGGGCAAGTGGTTTTATAAGTCAAAATAAAATTAAATACTTTGTTTCATGCAGATCTATTTTGCTTAAACATAAATGGGCTATAAGCCCGTAATGCAGTCCATTGGTTTTCTTATATTTTGTTCTTATGATGACTTCTACTGTGGCAAAACTGAAAACTCTATCTGGTTGATAATAAAAGGAACACTATACACCATAAAAAGTTGTTTTGTGGTTGTACATGAGCAATTGTGATATTGAATAAATAAGTGTATGTTTCTGTCCCTAATTATGCATCGTACGTTTATATAATCCTTTCAAGAAATCCAGTTAATTGTTTAACATTAGTTGAACATAACCACAGAGGCATGGTATGGTTGCATTTTTAATATGGTGATACTAGGGCCCAGCTAAGGAACAGGGTATTTTGAGTTAATCTTCACTGGACCAAACTAGCTTTCCTTGTGCCATCACTATCCAGCAGGATAGGAAGTGTCTTAAAAGGTGGAGGATAAAGGATATATATACAGTGCAATCCACTTGTGCAAGGGTCTGGGACCAAATAAATGTATGCAGTTAACCGGAGCGTGCACTTAACCGTTTTGACCCAAAGAAGCTTGACATCTGATAAACATATGTACAGTACTGTTTATTATTATACGTACAGTATACAGTCTCCATTAACTGACATTAGACTTACTTTAATCAGTTATAGTCCTCTGTACACTAATGGGTCTGTGAGTTCCATAGACTACATCTGCCAGACGGTAAAAACTGTCATATCGCTGACATTCAGTGGCCTCCAGATAGGCCCGCACGGTGTTGAGACTCTCCAATGCTCTTGCAAAAGTGACAGGTGGGGGTTGTTGAATTTTGTCAGCATGGAGTGGAGGAGTAGCCTAGTGGTTAGAGTGCTGGACTTTGGTCCTGGGGAACTGGGTTCGATTCCCACTGCAGGCACAGGCAGCTCCTTGTGACTCTGGGCAAGTCACTTAACCCTCCATTGCCCCAGGTACAAATAAGTACCTAAGCCACATTGAGCCTGCCATGAGTGGGAAAGCGCGGGGTACAAATAAAAATAATAATAATAATAATAATAATGTGCCTCGCTGCTCATTTCAACCTCTGTTTCATCATCAGCCATTGTTGCCTGCATGTAAGCGCATATTTCCACATCAGTGCTGTCGTCAACTGTTTGTAGATCATAATCAACAGCTATGTAGCGATGAAACTCCTCTTCAGTAACACTGGCTGGGATGTCATTAACCTGTTCATCTGAAGCGTTTGCAGCAGTTGCATCTGTTTCGTCCTTCTCCACATCCTTAACAAAGCTTGCCCGCTTGTAGCAGTTCACAATGGTTGCCTGTGTAACATGATTCCAGGGATTCCAGGCTTCTTTCTGCATATGCAGGGAATCCAACAGTGATAGATTACAAGTCAGTTCAACAGCACGTTTATCCTTGCCAGTCTGGTCATCCATAACTCTCATCAGACGACGTAGCGCAAGAGCTCGATAATGTTTTTTGAAATTGGCTATTATGCCCTGATCCATAGGCTGGATCAGAGAGGTAGTGTTTGGTGGCAGGAAGACCACCTTGACGTTAGACAGCCTGACATCATCCCTGTGTGCAGCACAATTATCACAAAGCAACAAAATCTGATGCCTTTGTGCCTGCATTCTAGTGTCTAACTTCTTTAGCCACTGCTTCCAAATTTCCCCAGTCATCCATGAATTTGGGTTAGCCTCCTATGACACAGGAAGTCACTTAACTTTCTTGAAGCAACAGGGCTGTTTGCTCTTTCCAATGACGAGGGGTTCCAACTTCTCACTCCCATCCATATTGCAGCAAAGGAGAATCGTCAGTCGGTCCTTCGATGTTTTACCTCCAGTAGTTTCGGCATGTTTAAATGCAAGTGTTCCATCAGGAATCATTCACCAGTAGAGACTGTTTTCGTCAGCATTGAAAATGTCACGAGGTGCAAACTCGTTCAAGATGGTAGGAAGAACTGAAACAACCCAATTTTCAGCATCAAAGTCATCAGTGTCTTGTTTCTCACCATGCTGTTTCTTGAATTTTATGTTGTTCCTTTCTTTCCATCTTTCCAACCAGTGGCTTTGAATTCAGTTAGTCGAAGACTTTCAGCTAGCTGGTTAGCTTTCTCCAGACAGGAAACTGCTCCTGACTCGAGAAAACCACCGAACAAGAGCATCTTCTACCTCCTCAGCTTTTCCCACCCGTTTTTGTTTCCGTTGTGGATTTGTATTGTTTTGCCAGTCTTCCAGAAGCTGGTCTTTCTGCTTCAAGGCACATGAAACTTGACTGGGAATGACACCATATTCTTTAGCAATAGATGCTTGACTTTGTTTGTTTTCTAATTTTTTAAGAGCTTCTATTCATTCAGCCAGTGTTCAAGTCTAACAGTTCCGCAACGGCGACGATGACGACCCTAGTGTACACTCTTACAACATTCCTTCACTTATTCTGCCTGTGGCAGCTAAAGGGGCGGTAAATTTGAAATCTTGTTGGTTGTCACGCGCCAATCGGCTTCCATATTCCGTGCGCGCACTTATGCAGAGTCTTTCCTGCAGAGGAGCGGTCTTAAACCATGCATATAAGTGAATCTTGCACTTATCAGTGGTGCGCTAAAACGAAGTTTGTCCCCATAGAAATTGATGGTGCCAAAAACGGGACCAAAGTACGGCATGCAGTTAAACAGAGCATGTGCTTATCCGACGTCCGACGTGCACTTAAATGGAGTGCACTATATATATTTATTTATTTTGTTTGGTCTTATCCATAAGTGTGGCTGGCTGAGGTAAGGAATTTGGTATTAGAGCTAAATTTAGACTTTGGAACTCTCATTTGTCTTTTAGGAAGCCCAAATAGTATCTTCCCTTCAATCAAAATGGGTATCTCCAAAATTGAAACTGTGAACATGAGCAATAATTTTGCAGTAAAGGAATGGATATTTCTTAGAAGGTAACCATTACAAAATCATAGAGGTACAACTATAGGTACTAAATCAGGCAGCGATCTGTTTCAGCCTCCTCACATTTTCTTATTAATCTGGTTTCTAAGCAAGGACACAGACACCTGTTCCAGCAGCAGGTGGCATTTGTTTAGCATAACTTTGCCTGCTGAGTTTTAATCAGCCTGCAATTCTAGGCACAGCTGCCAGGACTGGGTATGTGATACCGAACTTTCCTGTGCTGTTGGAGTAGTTGAAAAAGATACACTTTCATACCTGAATTTTTTTTGCAGTCTTTGGTTTTGGTGGACTACTTATAATAGATATCTAAACAGAAAAATAATTCATTGATGGAAACAAAAAAAAAACTATTGTTATTTCACTTTTAAAGTTTTCAGTTCTTTCTCTAAGTTATGATTTGTTAGAGAAAAATTTTGGATTTATCTCCTGCCAAGGCATATGAGCAGGTAAGTGTCCTAGTAATGCAATTTGTAAATTCAATAAAGGGTCCTTTTATTAAGCTGCTTTCCCACGTGCCAAAGGCAGCTATAAATTCAGTCTTTTTCAATTATTTCTTTTTCAGGTTGTGCCCTAATGTAAACATTAGTGCACAGCCACAAATAATAATAATGCAGGAGCCCTTACCACCTCTTATTTAGGAGGTGCTAAGGGCTCTCACATTACATCATTATTCAGGTAGTGTGTGCCAGTGTCAGCACACTGGCTAAGTAGTTCTTCCACACCCATTCTCCACCCCTGACACACTCCCTCCCCAATAAATAAATAAATGGTGCATGGTTAGCGCACTCAAATGGTAAAACTAATGCAAAATACTTTAATGTGTCCTACGTTAGACCATTTTCCCCATGTTATGGATAATGTCTCCTATAAAAAGAAAGGAAACTATCTAGCTTATTTTCAAAAGGGAAGGTTGCCCAAATCGGCATAATCGAAAGCTGACTTTTTGCGTCCTCAACTGCTTTCCATCGCGGGGACGACCAAAGTTCACGGGGGTGTGTCTGCAGTGTACCGAAGGCGGGACGGGGGCGTGGTTAAGAGATGGGCATCGTCGGCTGATAATGTTAAAAGAAGGCCGTCCCTCATGAACATTTGGTCGACTTTACTTGGTCCCTTTTTTTTCACGACAAAGCCTCGAAAAGATGCCCGAACTGACCAGATGACCACCGGAGGGAATCAGGGATGACCTCCTCTGACTCCTCCAGTGCTCACCAACCCCCTCCTACCCCCAAAAATATAAAAAAAAACATTTTTTGCCAGCCTCTATGCCAGCCTCAAATGTCATACCCAGCTCCATCACAGCAGTATGCAGGTCCATGGAGCGGTTTTTAGTGGGTAATGCAGTACACTTCAGGCAGGCTGACCCAGGACCATCCCCCCCACCTCTTACACTTGTGGTGGTAAATGGTAGGCCTCCAAAACCCACCCAAAACCCACTGTACCTACATGCAGGTGCCCCCCTTCATCTCTAAGGGCTATGGTAGTGATGCACAGTTGTGGGGAGTGGGTGTTAGGGGGGTTGGGGGTTCAGCACCCAAGGTAAGGGAGCTATGCACCTGGTAGCAATTTGTGAAGTCCACTGCAGTCCCCCCTAGGGTGCCTGGTTGGTGTCCTGGCATGTGAGGAGGACCAGTGCACTATGAATGCTGGCTCCTCCCACGACCAAATGCCCTCGGGGGCACTGCAGTGGACTTCACAAATTGCTCCCACGTGCATAGCTCCCTTACCTTGGGTGCTGATCCCCCCAACCCCTCCCCCCCAAACCCACTCCCCACAACTGTACACCACTACCATAGCCCTTAGGGATGAAGGGGGCACCTACATGTGGGTACAGTGGGTTTCAGGTGGGTTTTGGAGGGCTCCCATTTACCTCCACAAGTGTAACAGGTGTGGGGGGGGATGGGCCTGGGTCCGTCTGCCTGAAGTGCACTGCGGTACCCACTAAAAACTGCTCCAGGGACCTGCATACTGCTGTGATGGAGCTGGGTATGACATTTGAGGCTGGCATAGAGGCTGACAAAAAATGTTTAATATTTTCTTTTGGGTGGGAGGTGGTTGGTGAGCACTGGGGAAGTCAGGGAAGTCATTCTCTATTCCCTCCAGTGGTCATCTGGTCAGTTCGGGCACCTTTTCGAGGTTTGGTCATGAAGAAAAAGGGACCAAGTAAAGTCGACCAAATGCTCATGAGGGACACCCTTCTTTTTTCCATTAATGGCCGAGGACGCCCATCTCTTAACCACGCCCCTGTCCCACCTTCGGTACATGCCGACGCCCCCCCCCCCCCCCGTGAACTTTGGTCGTCCCCGCAATGGAAAGCAGTTGAGGATGCAAAAAATTGGCATTCGTTTATGCTGATTTGGGCGACCTCGGGAGAAGGACGCCCATCTCCTGATTTGTGTCAGAAGATGGGCTTTCTTACCTTTCGAAAATAAGCTAGCAACTGTACGTGAACCCTTTAGTTTTAAGGCCAGGCAAGCAGACTTCCTCTATCAATCCAGTGGACAATCACCCCAATGTAAAATTTTTCATGGAATGATAGTCTGTTGTGATATAGACAAGTCTGTTCACCAAGAATTGCTACTAGCTTCAACTTCATCTCTGCTTCAAAGTGACCCAACTCATCACTCTTCTGTTTGGCTAAAGACCAGTAACCAGATCAAACATAGGCAACTCCACTGTGCTCATAGGTTGTATTACCTGAACAGCAAAATTTAAGATGAGATGATCTGCTGTTTGCTTGACAAGGTTTGCAATAGCAAACTCTTGTTCCCAGTTTTGCTGTTTCATTTGGTTTACTGAGTAATCATCATTTACATCTCATATTTGCTTTTAATTTTTAACTGTAAGCATCAGATGTAATAGAGTAAAAGTATTAAAAACTGGTGAAATTACAACTTCAGTAAAAGTAACAAATGCTATTCTGTAAGAACAAAACTTTTACTTAAGTACAGTAACTAGTTACATTTTTAGTTACTGTACAACACTGACTCTAGGCTTTTGTGGTTTGCTCTACTAAAATTGGAGAGCTCTATATCAAAGTGTTCAGAGGGTATTTTACTTTTTAGCATCTAGGGTTGCAGGCACAGACAATGACCTCGGGAAGTTTTATGCGATGTTGTTAGGTATCTATGCCCATAAGCATGGTGTCACCTCCCTCTGTATCTGAACCCAAGAAAGTTTGTGAAAAGTACATAGGTTCTCTAAGGGAGAGGAAGGAATAGTACATGGCATGCATGGCGACATGCCGGCTGATATTCAAAGCAATTTAAGTGGGCAGGAGAGGTTCTGGCCTACTTAAATCACTCTTAGTCTACCAATCACTGATATTTAGTGGCACTAAACTGGGCAGTACCAGTGAATACCATCTCTGATCGCTCACAAAAAAAGTGGGCAGGTCAGGGGAGTTACAAGGGATGGCACTAGGGAGGAGCCTGGGATTATGTGGGTGATGGCAATGTTCAGTGCCAGTACCCACATCGCTAAGCTGCCTAATTTAGGCCAGCTGTTATTAGAGTTTCCTTGTTGATCCAATAGACCTCAAGGTTCTATCTTTTTGCTCCCTCTCACTGACCTCAAAAACCCATCTTCCTGATGTCCTTCCTTTTCACCTGCTTTTCACTCATCTTAATCCTTTTTCCACGTCCATAGTGGCATTTCTAAAACTGGCCTTCTTCCTGAAGCATGTGACTTCTCATTATTTCTGCTTAAGGTCTGCATTGCTCTTTAAGCTGCAATATGACCCACATGAGTCTTAAGAGGAAATGACAAGGAGCCACAGAATCATTCCCCAAACCTTCTTTTGCACTGAACGACCAGGCTAATCATGCTGCCATTTTTTTTTTTTTTGGGTGGTGGCTTCGATTTGAAGCACTGCTCATAACACTCAAGGTGCCTATGAGCCAAATGCTAACACCACCTCTGCAGCTGTAGAAGATCTTACTAAAATGTTTGGGGATGGAAGAGGTTTCAAGGTGGTACCATCTAATGCTATGCTGATTCAAAATAAGGTGGTGATGTACTGTAAGTTAAAGATGACAGACAACAGCCTAGACACTTACATCTAAGATGTCTGAACTGTCCTATCTTTCAGGCTATATCTACAATGACCACTGACTACCTTTAAAAAGTTACATAATGGAAATGTTCAAGCCTTTTAGTGAAGCACTCCCTCCAAAAAGAGCAAAAACAAAGTATTTCTGATGATCAACCCATCTGTCCTGGAAAAGTCTATGGAAGAGAAATACAGCATAACAACTTTATTAGTAACCATTATCTTTGAACAATACAAGGAAAAGTAAAATTCCTTTGTTGATCCTAACAAAGTTTATAGTTATAGTTAATAGTTTATTACACTTTCTATACCGCTTAGCTTACAAAAAAGCAAGATCATAGTGGTGTACATTAGAAAATTATAACAAACTGGAAAAGAATGCAATTTAAAAGATAGGAAAGACTCATCCACACAAGACCATCCAAATCATAAAATAAAACAATTTAGAGTCAATTCAGAATCAAAATAAAATAGATCAAACCAGATCATATCAGATGTGAAGCTGAGTGAAACCGAGAAACATTCCTTCTTATGTGTGGATTCAACATGCTAGAATGTGCTTCCTGAGAAGCTGAAGTAAATAGTGGTTTACTGTACTTGTCTAAAATGTAAGGCACAGCTATTTGTGATTGATTATGAATTATGATTTTTATGAAACTCTTATCTGGATTATTATGTGATTAAGTTATATTTTGCTTTTTACTCTGTAAACCATTTTGCAGCTTTTTAGGCAGAGATAGTACAGAAAAAAAAACCCCAAATAATTACAAATTCTTTATTTTCAAGACAGAAAGTTTGGCTTTATTAAGATCTTTCAATGATCACATAAGACAGAAAAAAAAACGTTTTTGGCTCTGTGCCAAGATGTGCAGGTGCTTAATACAGACATTTTTGTGAGATTTCATTGTAAATGTTTCTTGAAATAAGTTAAACTTAAAATATATGGCATTTTTTGTATCACATGAAAAATAGGGGGGGGGGGGGTTGTTTTTAGTTTAGTTTAGTTTGTTTTTACCTAAATGCTAAGAACTGTCTGAACTTGGGGCTAGCCATTTTGATCCTAGTTTGGAGATTTAGACTAAGAGGAAGTAGATTGTGGAACTAATTTTCAAAACAGAAAAACGACCAAAAATCTGCATTTGGATGTTTTTCTTCTTGCAATCCTTGCAATATATCCAGCTGCAAACTATGCCAAAACATTTCACAGGACCCCACGGTCATTCACAAAGGAAAAATATTCAACATTAAGGAATCTTTCACATGCTCATCTTCCAATGTGGTATATATCATTCAGTGTAAAAAATGCAACGAAGGCTGCTACATTGGAGAAAAAAAGTCAGATGCAAAAGAAGAGATTTAATTTACATAGACACCATATGAAAAATGCTAGTACCAATCAGGATGTCACCTCTGTGGGGCAGCACTTTACAAAACCAGAACACCGTATCAGTGATTTCATGGTAAGAATCCTGAAAGAGAACTTTAAAACAATACAGGAACGTAAGACCTTTGAAGTCAAAATGATTAAATATTTTGACACCCACCAGACAGGACTTAACAAAGATCTGGGTTTTCTAGCCCATTATAAACCATAAAATTGTACTGCTTTGTCACCCTCCAATCTCCATGCATATCTCCCTGTCCCTCATCCACCCGATTCTTCGTCTCTCACCTATCCACCCCCATCCTGTTAGACTGTCACTGAAATGCTTTGATGTTTCACTCATATATACTGTCATCTACAAACATTTGCTTTTTTCCGATCTAACGAAGAAGGGAAACCTTCGAATGCTAATCAAGAAATGTATTAAGTTATGTCCAATAAAGATGTATCATCACGCTTTATTTTGTTTTGATGGCATCATCCTCAAAGAGGCAAACCTTACCAGACAGGCCTTCAGCAATATTGCTTTCAGAAATATTAAAAAGAACTGGCCCAAGAATCAAACATTGTGGCACACCTCTGGTAACATCCGTTTCCTTAGAGTGAGTTCCATTTACTACTACCCTTTGTTGCCTTCCACTCAAATATGCAGCAGGTTGGAATCTGATAGGCTGCTGAGCATTGCCCACCCTACTATTCTTAAATCCTCCACTTCGGTACCCCCCTCAACTCCCATGAGTATCCAATTTGTCTCCAATTAAATCAGCAGTTCCAGCCAGCAACGTTCACACTATTTCAAAAATAAACAAGCAACTCTTCTCTCTAACATCTGCCACTACTCCATCTTTACATATCACACTTCACCCACTTCTCTCTTCTGCTTATACCCTTTCCCTCCCCCACAGCAGGGCCTATCACACTGACCCTAACTTGGCCACTAGAATTTAGCCCAATGACCTTCTGCTACTACTACTTATCACTTCTATAGTGCTACAAGGCATACGCAGCGCTGTACATCATACACGAAAAGATAGCCCCTGTTCAAAGAGCTCACAATCTAAATAGGACAGACAAACAGTCAGAACAACTAAGAGGCAAAGGATAAAAGGGTACAGGGCAAGTGAGTAGTGGTTAGGAGTCAAAAGCAGCGTCAAAGAGGTGGCCTTCTCTATATCTAATAATCATAAACTGAAACTCCCAAATATTATGAGCCACAATTTCTGCCAGGTACTTGTGAACTGGATTGGCCACTGTTGGAAGCAGGATACTTAAATTGTAATGTAGAAATGATTTTTAAAAAGTATGATTGTACACAGGCTAACTTGATATGTAGCTTCTCACTCCTGATCACTTTCAATAAAAAAACATACACATCTGAAAGCTGTTATTCAATTTCTCAAATGTTCTCTTTGATAGACTAGCAGAGATGATGAACACTGTTCAGGAGTTTCTTTCTCCCATTAAATTTTATGAGCAATAGACATCATGACAAAGCTCTGAGTGAGAGGACAGTTTTCCTTCCCATTTACCATAGTAAAGGAACACATTTTCTATTGAAAGGCATAGGTTCCAACCATGTACTCAAGTTCATTTTGTGTATGAGAACAAGGAAGATCATTTAGAAGCAGCAGGTTCCAGCTATGCTCTCGCATTTATTTCTTAGAAAAAATCTTTACAGCTAATCAAGACATGCTGACCTGAAGTCACATTCTCTCTTTTTTTTTCTGTACACCAGTAGATCTGATTCTCTTCTTTAAGCCAAAAAAAATATATAGACACATTCTCCACTTCACTTGCTGCAGGAGAGGAGCAGGATAGAACAGAAAATTCAAAGATGCGATATCAATAGGATATTAGATGGGAGCAAATATCACTAAGGGCCCTGTTTACTAATTTACACTAGTGTTAGTGCGCGCTAAAAATGTTAGCGTGCCTACAGCACAGCTTAGTAAACAGGGCCTTAAAACGCATTTCTTTTTCTACAGTTGTTTTCTTTAATTTGAAGAACTTCCTGTTGTTAATCATTTGATTTTATTATGCAGCCTTAATGAATGCTACTATAAATATATTTACATATATTAATATTGCTAAAACTTAAAGGAATGGTATATGAAATACATTGTATGTTATCCAATTCTGTTCAGAAACAGTACATACCAGTCTCTATGACAGCTTTAGATGTTATGGTCAGTCCTATTAGAGCAGCAAGCAAGTCCCTGGAGTAGCCTAGTGGTCAGTGCAGTGCACTATATAGAAGGGGACACAGGCCCATAACCCACTCTTACTGGTATACTTGTGGTGCAAAGTGTGAGCCCTCCAAAACCCACCAAAAACCTACTGTATCTGCACATAGATGACACTTGCAGACATAAGGGTGATTGTGGTTGTGTATACTTGGGTACGGTAGGCTTTTGGTGGATTTTGGAGGGCTTCCCCGTACAATATAAGGAGGTAATAATGAGATGTTTATCTGGGACCTGTTACGTGAAGTCCACTGCAGCACTCTATAGGGTGCTTCACAGCTTTGCTGGGATGTCTGTGTGGCCTGTCTTCTAAGAATGCTGGCTCCTCCTACATCCCAATGGCTTGATTTTTTGTGTTTTTCACCTGGACTTTTTTTTTTCCAAAAATGGTCCAAAAAGATAGGTGCACTGGGCCAGATTCCTTATATGGCACCTAAAAAAATATGTGCGGTAATAATTTACGCCTAAGCGTATTCTATAAGTGGCGCCTAGATTTATGCATTGTATATAAAATACGCTTAGGTGGAAATCCTAGCACCTAAAACTATGCGTGTCCATTTAGGCCAACAAAAACATGGCCGAAATCCCTGCATGTAGATTTACTCCCACTGGGCCATATTCTATAACTGTGTGGATGTAAATTTTGGAATGCCCATAAAACACCCATTTCCCCACCCCTTTTTGTCTGCATGCATTAGAATTTAGGCGCAGTTCATTACATAGTACGCTTAACGAGTTGTGCACATAAATTAAAATTATTGTCAATGAGTGTTCATTATTGCCTACTAAGTAACATGGTAACATATATAGTAACATAGTAGATGACGGCAGAAAAAGACCTGCACGGTCCATCCAGTCTGCCCAACAAGATGAACTCATGTGTCAGAGCTGGTGGTTGGTTGCAGGGATAGTGCTGGGCAGACTTATACGGTCTGTATCAGAGCTGGTGGTTGGGATGCGGGGTTGGTGGTTGGGAGGCGGGGATAGCGCTGGCCAGACTTATACGGTCTGTGCACTGAAGACTTATACGGTCTGTGCCAGAGCTGGTGGTTGGGAGGCGGGGTTGGTGGTTGGGAGGCGGGGATAGCGCTGGCCAGACTTATACGGTCTGTGCACTGAAGAGGACAGTACACATAAAAAAAGTAGCACATATGAATTTATCTTCTTGGGCAGACTGGATGGACCGTGCAGGTCTTTTTCTGCCGTCATCTACTATGTTACTATGTTACTATGTATACCTTACCTTGATTTGTACCTGTCTTTTTCAGGGCACAGACCGTATAAGTCTGCCCAGCACTATCCCCTCCTCCCAACCACCAGCCCCGCCTCCCACCACCGGCTCTGGCACAGACTGTATTAGTCTGCCCACCACTATCTTCGCCTCCCAACCACCAACCCCTCTTCCCCCCACCGGCTCCGCCACCCAATTTCGGCTAAGCTTCTGAGGATCCATTCCTTCTGCACAGGATTCCTTTATGTATATCCCACGCATGTTTAAATTCTGTTACCGTTTTCCTCTCCACCACCTCCCACGGGAGGGCATTCCAAGCATCCACCATTCTCTCTGTGAAAAAATACTTCCTGACATCTTTTTTGAGTCTTCCCCCCTTCATTCTCATTTCATGTCCTCTCGTTCTACCGCCTTCCCATCTCCGGAAAAGATTTGTTTGCGGATTAATACCTTTCAAATATTTGAACGTCTGTATCATATCACCCCTGTTCCTCCTTTCCTCCAGGGTATACATGTTCAGGTCAGCAAGTCTCTCCTCATACATCTTGGAACACAAATCCCACACCATTCTCGTAGCTTTTCTTTGCACAGCTTCAATTTTTTTTACATCCTTAGCAAGGTACGGCCTCCAAAACTGAACACAATACTCCAGGTGGGGCCTCATGAACGACTTAAACAGGGGCATCAACACTTCCTTTCTTCTGCTGGTCACACCTCTCTCTATACTGCCTAGCAACCTTCTCGCTATGGCCACCGCCTTGTCACACTGTTTCGTCGCCTTCAGATCCTTGGGGGGATACTATCACCCCAAGATCCCTCTCCCCCTCAGTACATATCAGACTCTCACCGCCTAACACATAAGTCTCTCGTGGGTTTCTACTCCCTAGGTGCATCACTTTGCATTTCTTCGCATTGAATTTTAACCTTAGACCATTCTTCTAGCTTCCGCAGATCTTTTTTCATGTTTTCCACTCCCTCCCGGGTGTCCACTCTGTTACAAATATAAGTATCATCTGCAAATAGGCAAACTTTACCTTCTAACCCTTCGGCAATGTCACTCATAAATATATTGAACAGAATCGGCCCCAGCACTGATCCCTGAGGCACTCCACTACTCACCTTTCCCTCCTCCGAGCAAACTTCATTTACCACCACCCTCTGTCGTCTGTCCGTCAACCAGTTCCTAATCCAGTTCACCACTTCGGGACCTATCTTCAGCCCATCGAGTTTATTTAAGAGCCTCCTGTGGGGCACCGTGTCAAAAGCTTTGCTAAAATCTAAGTAGATTGCATCTATAGCATGTCGATGATTCAATTCTGCAGTTACCAATCAAAGAATTCAATGAGATTCGTTTGGCACGATTTCCCTCTGGTAAAACCATGTTGTCTCGGATCTTGCAACTTATTGGTTTCCAGAAAATTCACTATCCTTTCCTTCAGCATCGCTTCCATTACTTTCCCAATAACCGAGGTGAGGCTTACTGGCCTGTAGTTTCCAGCTTCTTCCCTATCGCCACTTTTGTGAAGAGGGACCACATCTGCCGTTCTCCAGTCCCTCGGAAACCTCTCCAGTCTCCAAGGATTTATTAAATAATTCTTTAAGAGGACCCACCAGAACCTCTCTGAGCTCCCTCAATATCCTGAGGTGTATCCCGTCCGGTCCCATGGCTTTGTCCACCTTTAGCTTTCCAAGTTGTTCATACACACTCTCTTCTGTGAACGGTGCTATATCCACTCCATTCTCAAATGTACTTTTGCCAGTCCCTTGTGGTCTTTCTTCAGGATTTTATTCAGTGAAAACAGAACAAAAGTGCTGTTATCAATGCCGATTAGCTTGTTAAAAGAATTGTTATAGAAAATGCTAGATTTTGGCATGAATCTCTAGGCGCGCTATATAGAATCCAGGGGACTGAGCACAACAACGTCTAGCAAATAGCCATTTAAAAAAAAAGAAACATTTTAGGTTTGAAAACAACTATGTTCGCTACTAGAGTTTTGGACATTTTCTGGATTTATACATCATATTGAAAATGTCCCTCTTAACCCCAGATTCTATAAATAGGGAATAAAGCTTCATGTGCAAATCATCATGCATAGCCAATTTGTGCACACAACTTAATAGTTTAACAAGCTAATCAGTGCCAATAATTGGCCAATAACAGACAATTATTTGCACTAATTGGCACTACTTAGAATTTATGCACACAACTTTCTAGTGTATTCTGTAAAGTGGTCTATGTAAATTCTTAAGTGTGGATCACAAAAGTAGGCTTGGCCATGGGAGGGTCATAGGTGGGTCATGGGCATTCCTAAAAATTAATCACACTGTTAGAGAATATGCCCAATCAGTTCCTAAATAAGATGTGGACATTTATATCCATACCTAAATAAGACATGGCAGCACCTAAAGTTTAGTCGTGGGATGGCCACTATGCATATTTTATAAACCATGCCTAACATTGGTGCCATATATAGAATGCTTAAATGTCCAAGTTTGTTATGTTGTTACAAGAACCAGTTCTTTTCCAGGAGCTTTTGTCAGCTAACAGCCCTGGATTGTATCTTCTGGATAGGATCCACCTACCCAATATTGGTCAAAATAATCTTGAGCATTATCTGGGAATACAGGTAGGGGAAGGTGTAACAACTTCCATTAAACACCACAACAGGCAAGGGCTGCCAGCTCCATGTCCCCATCTACCAACCCTTGAGCTGAAGCTCGACAGTTGGTAGATGGGCACATGAAGCTGGCAGCCCTTGCCTGTTGTGTTGTTTAATGGAAGTTGTTACACCTTCTCCTACCTTTATTCCCGGATCGGTTTGCATCGGGAGGGGTTGAGGTGAGTGAATTTTGGAAAAGAGGAAGTGCAAGTGCCAATGTTAGAAACAGCCCCCCCCCCCCCACTCACAAACCCCATAGAGGTTTAGGAGGGGGCACATCACCTGCAGTGGTTCACTTCTTTGTGGACTGGTGAAGGGCAGATAGAGCCGGGAGAAGTATTTAGTTGTGAGCAGGTGGAAATTAGAAGGCAGGCATTTAGGAGTAACTTGTTCATTGATGAAGGAACCAGTTTGGGTTAGATGGAATGGAGGGCAGTCAGGTGATTGGGTGGGTGGGTGGAAGAACCAATTTCTAAGCATGACTTTGGTTGTTTTCTGAAATTGGGGAAGATCATTGTCATAACTTTCCAGCAGTGTTTAATAGAAGACTTGACATCTCTCACTATCTTTATTCTCAGATCAGCTTGCTGGGGAAGAGATGGAGGTGAAGTACTTACTTCTAAGTCTCCTGCAAATGTGGGCATCTCCACTGTGTGTGGTTAGATCTCTTTGAGAAAAGCTCTGCTTGATTGATATAGACATCACTGCCTGACATCACTGAAGGCCGAGGGATAGATGGAATTTGACATGGTACAGAGTATGCAAATGATTATTTGGATTTAGCTCATACCTTTCTTAGTAGGTGCTCATAGTGAGTTATATTAGGAGGGCTCATAATCTAAGTTTATATCTGAGCCAATGGTGGGTTAAGTGACTTATCCAAGTTTACAAGGAGCAGTAGTGGAATTTGAGCTGGGCTTCTCTTGTCAGCCTGGTGTTGTAACCACTAAGCTACCCAGCCACTAAGATGGCACTCTCTGCTCAAGTGTGATTAGCCAATTGTGTTGTATTAATGGGATGTAATAGTTAATAAGGCTGAAATCAAGGGCCCTGTTTACTAAGCCACACTGTAGGTACACTAGCGTTTTTAGCATATGCTAAAAATTAGCTTGCGCTAACTCTAGAGACATCCATGTATTCCTATGGGTATATCTAGCATTAGCGTGCACTAATATTTAATGCACACTAAAAACTCTAGTCACCTTAGTAAACAGGGCCCCAAGTTTAGTCCTGGCTTTCAGGTCTCGTTTTGTTTGAGAAAGGTGCAAATGCCAAAATTAGTAGATTACTGGCACTTGTACATGCTGTGGAACAGGTACAAAAGCTGACATGGGATTTTTTTCAAAAATATATATATATTCCCATTGTAAAAAATGGAAACTACATGTAAAAGATTTCAGCTTGTCTGATTCAAACCCTCTTGAAATCTTTGCATCTTGGAGCACCCACTTGTGGAAACAGGGGCTGTCTGAAATAGCTATTACATATATATGCAATCTACATATGCAAATGCTGCTACTTCCATATGTACAGGGTGAGGCAAAAATAAAAGTACCCCCTACAATTTTTTGCAGTTCTCAGCAACTGCTTTGAATTTCAACGAGAAACTTTACATACTTATTTAGTCATCATACTTACATATTACTGTTAAAGAGCATTTAATTATCTTAAGCTATGCTGATGTTACTGACATTTTAGCATTACTACCTATCAATTTTTGTGTGTTAAAAATGTTAGACCTACAACACAGTAAAATAACATCATTCAAATGATACAATTAACAATGTTTCAGAATTTTGCAGTCACGCCAACAAATTTTCTTCACAGAGGTGCGCTTCCAGTTGTTGAGATGCTACACAGCCACTGGTGCCATTGCTCCGAAGCCTCATTTGCTCAGGGGTCCTTTTACAAAACCATGGTAAAAAGTGGCCTGTTGTAGTGTGGGCACATCTTTTAGACAAGCGCTGGGCTATTTTTTACCTCTGCTGGGAAAAAGGCTATTTTTTAATGGTCTTGCGCTAATATTACAACTAGCATGTGCCTTACCATCCTCTCTCTATCACCTGTCTCTACCTACCTACCCATCCTATTACTACCCATCCATCCTTCTAATATGTTATACTTAATTTCCTACTTTACATAACAAAATTCTGTGTTACCTATTACTATGTAAGCCGCATTGAGCCTGCTTTTAGTGGGAAAGTACGGGATACACATATAATAAATAAATAAATATTTACAGCCTGAGCCCTTACCAATGACCTAGCAGTAAGGACTCACACGCTACCCACATGGTAACCATGCAGCGAGCTTCAATGCGGGCACACTGCCGGTTACCACCGGGAATGCCCCCCGTGGTAGAAAATAGAAAATTATTTTCTACCACAGGATTGAGCGTGTGCCAAAATCATAATTACCACCAGGCACACATGCTACCCTAGCGGTATTGCCAGTTGGGCATGTGCTACCTGCATGTTAGCCCTCCCGCACCCTTGTAAAAGGACCCCTCAGTGTTTGAATTCTCATTTTGTCCGCTACTGACACCTTGCCTATAATTGCCATTCCAAACAGAAATGCTTCTAAAGAAATTATCTGTAAATTATCATATTACCAAATATAAATTATTCAAATTCAAATTATTGTTTATAAAAGTCTACATCACTGTGACTTTATTAACAGTAAGCTGGTACCCTGTTGTTGTTGGGGGGGGGGGGGTTCCCCCAAATAATGGAAGTTTTAGAGTGCAAACATTTTTGAAAGTGCAAAAATTGCTGGGTGGTCATGCTAACAAGTTTGTAACTTTGCCATATTTAAAGATAATCTCATTACATTTGGTACAAAAAATTACATAGTAACAACAAATAAAGCATAAAATTTCATATTGAAATTCCAAGCAATGACTGAGGAAACAGCAAAAATAAAAGAAACAAACACACAAAAAAAACGTTTGTGGGGTTACTTTTTTTGCCTACCCTACTACTACTACTACTAATCATTTCTATAGTGCTACTAGACGTACACAGCGCTGTACACATTATATATAGGTACTTTCTCTGTCCCTAGGGGGCTCACAATCTAAAGGGTCTTTTACTAAAGATTAGCTCATAGATATCTACCCCTCTAGGTATTTCTAAAATGACCTCTTATATCTGAAAACATTATAAAATTCCTTTTTCATCCTATCTTGATCTGGCACCTTCAATACATTGGCAATACGGCTATTTAAGTTTTGAAATACTTCTTTGCCTAGCTCAGACAGCATTTTTCCCATATTTCCTAGGTCCCAGCTATAAAAAGGTATTATAACAAAATCTAGAAAACTTTATAGAATCTCTGACTCTTTGAGCAAGTGTTGGCCTGTTGAGTGCTTTATTTTAGTGATAATCTGCCTTTGTATGAGGAGATCAAATTAAAATTGTTTACAAATTCCCGTTTTTATGTCATTCATTTATGCCCTGTCTAGTTCTAGAAAAAATATGCTACCTTTAGCGCTTTGGCTAAATGATTCATTTGTTTGCTTATTAATTTTTATCATATGGGTTTGAGTATCAAATGTTCATTAAGGGGTCCTTTAACTAAGCTGCGGTAAAAGGGGGCCTACGCTGGCATCAGTGCGTGTTTTTGACATGTGTTGAGGCTCCCTTTTACCGCAGCAGGTAAAAGGATGTCCTTTTCTGAGGAAAAGAAATAGCTGTGTAGTAAGAGAAACCCCTAATGCACAGCCATTTTGAGGGAACTGGGCAGCAATTGCTGGTTATGTTCCAGTGCTACAAAAATAGGACATTTTTTTGTAGCACTGGAAATGGTTCGTACTAGGGGTGGGAAATACTGCCGGGCTCTGGCGGTAGTACCGGATTGGTGCACGGTAAGCCCGCAGTGGGCTTACCACCGCTTCGTAAATGGGCCCCTAAGAAATGTAGCCTATCATACCACTGTAGTTCCTTGTGTTAGATGTAATAATTCCTGTTCCTTCTTCTTCCTCACATGTGCAGTATATCCTATAATTTCCCCCCTTAGTACTGTTTTTGCTGCTTCCCAAAAGATGGCAGGGCTCACCTCCTCCCCTAAAATATCTCAGACTCAGTTTCCAAATAAAATTTCTTGGCACCTATATAAATGCCAAGGTCATGCTAATCAAGGAGTAATCTGAAATTAATTGGTCTCTATTTCTATCTTCCTTAAGTATGAAAATAATTTAGTAACATGCAAAATATAGTCCAACATAGCACTAATTTTATGGAAATTGGAGTACAAAGCAAACACCCCTTCCCCTAACTGCAACGTGTGCCATGCATAAATTAGATTAAGCTCTTTCATCACCAAATTTATTCCATGATCAGTATGACCTTGCCTCGGAATCACAGCATACTTACAATCTATTACTTTCCTGTAATATTGAAGTTTCCTCCTGTCACAGGATGATATTCACTATACAGAGTCACTTTAGAAACCATCAAGAGAAAGAAACCTAGGGCTGTAAACACTTGGAGCATATATATTGTGGATATCCAGACTGCCCCAATTTGACTGCCCCCAGGGCCGTGCTAACCCGGTAAGCGGAGTAAGCACGGCAGGGGGGCGCCTCGCCTTCAAGGGCGCTGCCGCCGCCGGCCGAGTCACTGTTCTAAAATTTAAAAATATAAAACTCTCTCGCGTTGGTGCCTATATGTGCATGCGCTGCTGGCTCTGGCTGCTGCCTTCCGGTGCGTAGCGCTCGTTCATCTGTTTAGGCTTAGCACCGCCCCAGCTCTTCCATGCATGGCGTGACGCCGCGCCTGGAGCCTTGCAGGCAGTCCGACTCTGAAGGACCTGGACGATGTTGCCGCCGCCACCGTGTTGGAGTGCTGAGAGGAGAGCCGACGCCGCTGCTTGGATGATCCGCTGCTGCCCGCTCCCATGGTGCTCCGCATTCATTTTGTTTTTTGCTGAGAGTCAGACTGTGGTGGACATCATTGGTAAGGTTTCGCCTTGACTTGTTGTTA